>NC_138061.1:65440327-65825403 GCF_964194185.1 Rhinolophus hipposideros
GAGCAGGAGTGTAGGGGTCTCCAGAGGCTGGCCACGCCTGTGCTGTGCCCATCACGTCTAGACCTTAAAGCATGTGCCCTGAGGCCTGCTCTGCAGAACCTTGGTGTTTGCTCACATACACAATCGGGGAGCCACGTAACTGTGTCTTCAGATTGCTCATTAATTAAGATTGCCTATGAAGAAGAGTGTGTTTGTTCTTCCTTGCAATAATCCCATGGACCAAATGAAAACTATATTGCAAATCCTTTAACTAAGGAATATGATTCAAGTTTCTTTGCTCAATCTGGATTAACTGTCACTTCCATGGCTTCATGGCAGACAGCTAGCCTGCCTGTCACTTTCCTCCTATCCTCCCTTGTCCTCTCCTCTTCCCTTCCATTTTGAACACACATAATTTATCACCTATTTTGCCCCCAGGCACCTACGCACGCTGTGTTGTGTGTCGTCAGGGCGCCACCTCCATGGTCCCTGCATGCAGCACTCACTGCCTCCTGTGCTGTGGCATTCATGCTGAAGAATGTCATCGGCTTTCAAGATCTTTTAGTTTACATCATCTACTTGGAATCTTGGAAAAGTGCGTGTGGTACGGATGCAGAGAACCCGCAGCGATGCTTCTGGAATGACCATCATTCGTGTGGCCTGCTGTCCCTGCTGTGAGCACAGAGCAGCATTGTTTCCTGGAGTGGCTCCATGACTCCTGCTGCCCGGGCCAGCCCCAGAGCACACAGAGGACGTGGCCCATTGCTGGGCACTGAGCGTGGCCACACGGGCTGCAGTCCGAACTTGCCTGCCCACGCTGAGCAATCCTGACGGGGGTCAGGACCCACGGCCACTTTCAACACTTGCCCTTGACATGTGGAAGTTGCCCGTGCACCCTGGGTCTTCAGAGCTGGGGTGCTGCCTCAGAGGTGGTATGGGCCATATGTCCTTGCTGAGTGCTGGGACCTGCATCAGGAGCAGGAGAAGCCTGGTAGCTTCTCCTGGGCCTGAGGTTGCCTTGGGTGAAGCAGGAGTGATGGTCTCTTTGGGGAAAGCGCATGGATTTCCCCACTCCATGTCCAGGAGGAGGAACCTGTGCTGGCTCGAGGCAGCGTGGGCTTCACTTACGCCTCCCTCACAGCCACTGCAGGACCTGCCATGCCACCTGACGGCCCCAGAGGCTCTGCCACCGTGGGGATGTCTGCTCACCTGTTGAAGAGCTGATCTGTGAAGACTCCGTGCTCCCTGAGGGCCCATGGATATCAGGACTCTACAGGCGGGGCCATGCAGACCCCTCACTGAGTATCCCCCATGCTGGAGCAGGCCACTCAGAAGAGGCCGGTGGCCGCAAGAGGAGACAGAAAGAGCGGGTGCTGGGGGGCAGGGATGATGGGGGTGGTGTCGGACGTGGTCTCCTCTGGCTCGCTGTCCCCATCGTCCAGGCCTTCGGCGAGGGCTGGGATGATCCTGATCACACTGTCTTGAAAGTGCACTTGTTTCTTCTTGGCCAGAGAATCAGCGGGCTCCAGAGCCAGCTCCGTCAGGGTATCTGGGCGCTGGAGGGTGCTGGGCTTCCTGGTGCCCTTCAGGATGCTCTTCATGTGGATGAAGAGGGAGCTGGACCCCTCTTTGAGGGCTCCGTGGAAAGTGTAGGTTTGCTCAGTGTCCCCAGAACCAGTGGTGCTCATGGTGCTGCTGGAGGGGTCTGTGTACTGCTCCGGGGGGGCCGGCACCTCAGGGGCAGCTTTGCTCCTCTTGTGCTTGCTCAGCAGGAAGTAGGCCAGGCCGGTGATGATGAGCATGGAGCCTGGAAGAGATTGGGAGGTCAGGATGCTGGGTGTGTCCTGGAGAAAAGCCAGAGGATGTCCAAGCCCACTGTTCCCAATGGCCCCAGTTGCACACCCGTGTGGCCACACTCAGGCCCACTGCCCTCCAGCTTTCACGCCTAACTTGGCCTCATACACCCACAAGAGACTTGGGGGGCAGCAGGCCTAACGCTCTGCTGAGGTCTGTTGGCAGGGCATGTGTTGTGCTAGGGCCCTGACCCTGATTGTGAGCTAGCAGACCTGTAGCTGAGGCTCCCTTCCTATTGGCAGCTGACCCTGGTGCTGCCTGAACAGCCTCCCATCTTCACGCTCAGCCTCCCTCTTAGGAAGGCTTATTGGAGCTAGCCCCATGACACCTTCAGTGGGCCTGGACTCTATATTGCTTACTGGGCCCCACGTGCTGAACCGGATTTCCTTCCCACTGTCACTCAGCCTCCTCAGTGAACACTGAGGAAAGTGCAGATACCCATTGGTGAGGCTGGCGACACACTGGCCCCTCCTGGCCTCTCACACAGCCTCCAGGCCAGAGGCCCCTGTGTCCCAGGCTTGCTGCGCTGGGTTTCCTGCTGGAGCCCTGCACCATCCAGAGGAAGGGTGGAGGTGGCGGTGCTGCCTGTCGGGCCAGAGCCTCCTGTGCCCCTCATTTCCTAAGGAGTGGGAGGCTGTGGCTTGCTCTGGCCTCTGCCGTGCTGAAAGCTGCTCAGGAGTCCACTGGGGGGCCGTGAGCAGTGGCCTTCAGAGGCTGTGAGAGGTACGGTAACAGAAACCACAGGAAGGAAAAGAGGCTCTGCCTTCCAATCCTGTCTCCCTGGACAGGTGGCTTCCTAGAATTTTAGATGGTCGTGAGGAGAGGCACAGCTTTCACAGCTGGGAGGAGAGAAGAGGAGAGTACTAGCAGAAAAGGTCATGGATAAAACCCAGGAGGTGGGAGCACTGAGTCCTCAGTTCTGGGATCAGGAATCAGGCTGACCATCAGGGTCTAGGAGGTGGAGTGGGAGAAGACGTTGGGCTGTGAGGGTCTTTTGGGGTCCCCCATCCTTGTGTGCCTTCCAAATCAGGCTGAGGAGTTTGGACCTGAATCAGTAAGCATTGACGAGACATGGCCGGCTTTGGGCAGAGGAGTGAGCCTTTCACACCTTCTGAAAGCTCAATCCACACTCAGGCATTGGAGGAAAGGCCAGGTCCCATTTGGGGGCACAGCCTTGGACACCCACAGGAAAGCCCCTCCTGCTCAGAGCCCACCTGCTTCCACCACCTCCTGGAGCTCCTACCTGGGATGGTCACGTGCCAGACCAGCACAGGATGGAGGAAGCAGGCCACGGACAGCAGCATGTAGGCCAGGAACTTCTGGAAGCAACCCAGCCAGCGGGCCTTCTCCCTTGTTCTGTCTGCCAGGGACCCTGGCCGACACCTAGGAAGGAGCCTAGGATTACCAGGAAGCAGGGTGTGACTCAGGAAGCCCCAGCAACACATGAGGCTGTAGGAGGCTGGGACAATATCCTGCTGTAGCCTAGCTCCCCACAGTGGCCTCTGGCTGAACACCCCCAAGGGTGGGAGTTCTCCGTTAGGGGTTCCACAGTTAGGGTGTTGCCTGAGCCCCTCCAGAGGGGCTGCACAGGCAGTGGGAATTCTACCGTGGAGTGGAGAAGGTGTGCATGCGGGAGACACCTGGCTGAGATGGTTGTGTGGACGATGCATTGCACAAGGGGCCTGCCACGTGGGTGAGCAGCTGGGATCCGGCTGACCCTGCTGAGAGTGTTGCCGAGGTATGAGATGGAATTGGCTCAGAGGGGCTTCTTTCTCAGCTGGCATGCAGAGTCCATACAGGAGCCCAGCAGAGTACTGAGCAGGTTTCCTCAGGGTTGCTGCCTCCAGGTTTAGAGGGAGGAAAGCACTGGCATTTAGGTCCCTCTCTCTCATCCTCTGAACTGGCCGGGAGCAAGGATCTGCACAGCTGCACTCTGCCCAGGCTAGCTTTGAGGAGTGGAGGTCCGCAGCATGGCCCTCCTCCACCATCCCGCTGCCACGGCTCCATGGTGCCCCCTAGCGGTCATTCTTTTGTAACCACACTGTCTGGGAGCGTAGGGGTCCAGAGCTGGTACAATGTCCCCTTAAGCTCAGGGCTCCTCCCTCCTATCCCCCCCCACCCCCCGCCCCCAGAAGTTGCAAGGATCCCTTGGCAGTGGAGGCTACTTACTGGAAGCAGATGGCCAGCAGCTGAGCTACAAAGTAGGCCCCTTCACACACGGAAATGGCGGCTCCTGTAAATCTATGATGGAGACAGGTGAGGGAGGCCCGGCACCCTCTGACTCTTTCTTCGCTTTCCCGTGGGCCATCTTCTCACAGCACCTTGGCCTCCTGGGTATCTACAACTGACCAACTGACCAGGAGTTTTTTGACCTAATCCTGTCACCCAACCAGCATCTCCCAGGAGCTGTCTTGTTGGACTGTAGTGGTGGAGGGGGTGGGGTCCGGGACCCAGAGAGAGGTGAGCGGGGAGCTGCAGGGGAGACCAGGCCAGCAGGGGAGACGATCTTGACCACAGCACCCTTGTGTGGACACCGACAAGCATGTCTTCTACCTGCTGTTAGCAGGATGGACACCTACTGCCTGACTGTGAGAGCCTTAAGGCTGGATCTATTCCCAAACCCTGTCCTTCTCCCTCTTGTCTCATCATCCAAAAAGTCACCAGGAGCAGCTGATTGTGTTCCTCAAGTAGCCTTAGAATCAGTCCCCTTCTCTCTGGCCTCACCTGTATCGCCTGAGTTTGGGCATTGCCCCCTGGACACCTGCACCACCTTGCCTCTTTTGGCCTCCCTAACTCCCTGGCCCTCACCTCCTGCCCCCTGCTACTCCACTCTGTCACTACCAGTGTGCCCCAAGGGCTCCTTCTGACACCTAAATCTGATTGTATTCCTCCCAATCTAGAGTGCTTCAAAGCCTCCTTATGTTCCAGGTGTGGTCCAGGGACATTGCAATCAGAATCTCCTGGGGAATACATAAAATCATAGATTCCTGGGCCAGCCCCTTACTTTCTATATCAGAATCTTTGGGAATGGAAGTTACATTTTTTTATTGGAGAGTATCACTGGCCTATAGAATTGAAATTCCTTAGCATGTCTTTTAAAGCCCTACATGAGCTTCCATATTCCTCTGACTACACAAGAAGCTATCAGATGCCCCAGGGCCTTTGCACAGATGAGCCCCTCTTGGAAGGACTCCCCCTTCCTCCTTGTGTCTGTTTGGTGGACTCTTGCTTCTCCATGTTGCGTGGTGCAACCAGAGTAGTTCCCTCTCTAATTCTTTCATGTAGCCAGGGCCGACTCTGGGAAAACCTTATTGAACTGGAGTGAATGAGTGAGTGAGAAGAGATACTGCCTTGCACCCTGAAGGGTCAGGGTTTCCTCAGGGCCCTGGCCATTGCCCCTGCTACTGATCAACTGTGTAACCACAGGCAAGTGGCTTGCTCTCTCTGTGCCTGTTTCCTCAGCTGTAAAGGGAGAGAAATTATAGTGCTTAACCAATAGAATTGTGATAAGCACTAAATGAGTCGATTTTTGTAAAGCCCTTCAAACGTGCTTGGCAAAAAGTACTATTATATAAATGTTATTATCATTTCTCTGTCTCTCTCTGTCTCTGTCTGTCTGTCTGTCTATCTGTCTGTCTGTCTCTCTCTCTCTCTCTCTGTCCTCTGTCTCTGTCTCTATCTCTCTGTCCTCTCTCTCTCTCTCTCTCTCTTTCTCTCTCTGTCTTCTGTCTCTGTCTGTCTCTCTCTCTCTCCCCCTCCCTCCCTCTCTGTGTGTTTGTGTGTGTATGACCGTTTAGTACTTGACCTCTACTTTCTCCCACTCTCTGTATGCTGCCCAGTGTCTCCCTAACTCTTGCTCTTCAGCTTTTAAATGGTAATACCCTTCAGCCATTGGTGCGACCACTGTTTGTGGATAAGTGGAGGGAGGCAGTGAGGAGCCTCATGGAAATAGGAAGAAGGGAGAGGAAGCAAGTATAGAGAGACATGGGGAAGAACAATGGGAAAGCCAGTGACAGATCAGTTCCTACTGGTGCCTGTCTGCTCTTGACCATGGCCCCTGCTTGGTTCTGGGGACCCAGAGAAGGCAGTGACAGTTATATAGGGAGTGTGCTATGCTCCGTGAATGCTCCGAGTGTGAGGGAACACTGGGGAGGATGGGAGGAAGAAGGAGTGACTAAAGGGAGGCAGGGCATTTGCACACTTGGGTGGCCCTTGAGGAATGAGTGGGCATGAGTGCAGGAGGGATGGCCAGGGTGGGTTGTGGGTGCCAATCCTACAGGGTCGGAGAGCAGGGCATGAGTGGAGAACACAAACTAGTTCACAGTGAGTGGAGGGGGAACGGAGGGTGGACATAACGTCTTCTAGGCCTGAACCACAGAGTGACCAGATGGGCATCGTGTCCCCTCGAGACAGGCAGAGCAGTCGGGAAGAGGCAGGATGCTGGGCAGAAAGCAGTAAGCATTAACTAGCGCAGACTTGACCTGTTACAGTAGGATGATAACCCTAGCTCTTACCCGAAGTGATGTTCGTGGTTGAACTAGGCGACTATATGGAGATGAGGGGGCCTAGGCCTTGTTCTGGATGCCAGAGAGACAGTGCAAAAGCTGGGACAGGCTCAGCAAGACAGTAGGATACCCAGAGCAAGAAGTCACTTCCAGCCAGTGAGGGTTTCAGGCCTGGGGCAGGTGTCCCAGGACAGAATGTCAGGCTTTGGGAATGCTGAAGGGGGTGGAAAGGTGCCCTGGGTGCTCAACAGGATGAGCAAAGGCTTAGAAGTGAGATGATGTCAGTGAGCTTGGGAGAGTCAGAAACTCCTGGGGTGTAAACTGAGTGACAAGGAATAAGGTGGAGGCCAGAAGTTGACAAAAGAGTGTGGACTGGAGCCTTAAAAGCCTTAGGAGGTCATCAGGGAGACCTCTGTTTCTAGGTAGCTGACGCTGTGGCAGTGGGGAAATGCACTGGGAAGTTAGCATGTGTTTGGGAGATGGTGGGTGAGATCTACCTGGCACAACAAAGGGTTTGTCTGGGGCAGGCATCTTCTTAGGATGCAGATGAAGCCACCATGGCTAGGGTGGAGGGGACTGTGGGGGAGCAGATAATACAGCCTGGTGACTCTGCAGGCAGACAGGGCTCCCTGTATCCCTCAAGATGGGGCTGTTGAGAAGCTGGTCAGAACCGGTGGGGACTCCAGGCAGTCCTCCTCTCTGGGACACCACTGCACAGTGACCTCCTTCCCACCAGGGGGCGTCTGCAGAGGCAGCTGGCAGAGAAGAAAGGACCGAGGCTGGGGAACTAGATGGACCTGCTACTCATGAGCTTGGAAAATGGGCTGAGCTGCTTACCCTCCCTGAATTTTTTCATCTGTAAAACTAGGGTGGTACTCACTTCTGTGCTGCCAGCGTTAAAGAACATAATGTAAATAAAACATTTAACTGTGCTGGGCATGGAGATGGGCTCTCATTTATGGTCCTTCGAGTTGAATTTCCTCTGTCTAAAATAAGAGCTCAGTTAATGTTTGCTGAATAAAGAAATTATTGAAGAGATGAATAGGTGGATAGATACGAGGTCTGACAATTAAGTTCGTGCACTTGTTGCTAACCTTTTTTGACATCAGATTTGTTATGAATTTGTACAGGTTTACTATTTCGAAGTGCTGAATAGGCTGCGTGAAAAAGTTAGATGACGTGAACTTTTCGCCACCAATTCATGGCTCTTGCATCACGACAATGCACCAGCTCACACAGCACTGTCTGTGAGGGAGTTTTTAGCCAGTAAACAAATAACTGCATTGGAACACGCTCCCTACTCACCTGATCTGGCCCCCAATGACTTCTTTCTTTACCTGAAGAGAAAGGAACTATTGAAAGGAAGACATTTGGATGACATTCAGGACATCAAGGTAATATGATGACAGCTCTGATGGCCATTCCAGAAAAGAGTTCCAAAATTGCTTTGAAAGGTGGATTAGGCAATTGGTATTGGTGCCTAGCTTCCCAAGGGGAGTACTTCGAAGGTGACTGTAGTGATGTTCAGCAATGACGTATGTAGCACTTTTTCGAGGATGAGTTCATGAACTTAATTGTCAGACCTCATAGATGGATGCGTGGATAGATGGATAGGTGGGTGGGTGGGTGGATGGGTGGATGGATGGATGGATGGATGGATGGGTGGGTGGATGGGTGGATGGGTGGATGGGTGAATCAGAAGTTGTGTAGGTGGATGGAAGGAAGGATAATTAGTTAATTTATGGATGATCTGACTAAAGTCATTCCCAAAGCATAGAGTATCCTAAGGCCCCTCTTGTCCTCCCACCTTTGGGATAGGATGGCCCTAGCCTGGGAAAGGCTAGGTCAGTCTGAGCAGACAGACTCAGGGTGAGTTGGAGGAGAATATGCAGGCAGGGGCACGTTCACACATACTCACAGCAGGTAGAAGGCCAGGCTTTTGAAGTGCCCCCGGAGGAAGGTCTCGGTGCCCACGCCGATCAACACTAGGAGGGGAAGAGGAGGGGACAGTGGCCCAGGTGCCCTGGCCACAGCACTACCCTGAGGACGGCTCTTTGGCATGGAGTGAGCCTTCTCCCAGGGCATGAGAGCCAGGAGAGGCTCTTCCACACATGGCACAGGGATTGGTGGCTGGGAAGATACACGAAAGCAGGGATCCTTCTGAGTTGGTCTGTGAAAACCAGAGTGGTTTCAGGCAGAACCCTAGAGGTCTTTTAACCCAGTCTCCCCAGAGTGCAGACGTCATCTTCTGCCTGCATTGGTCCTGCCACAACCCCTGAGGACCCCAGAGACAGCCCATGCTGACAGGCTACCAAACGCTCTGCTGCACAGTGGTCCTTCACATGTCCCGGCCTCAGGGCCCTGGCCGTCCCGCAGGCCCATGGCCATGTGCACTATGTGCCTGGGCTTCAGTGCGTGGCCACAGTGGGGCCGGCCCGTTGTCATGCCTCTGAGGCCTCTTTTTCACCTGCTGGTCTGACAGCTGCATCACACACTCTGGGCTCATTGCTTTGGGCCCAGGGCTGAGTAAGCCCCTGGGGGTTTGCTGTGACGTGGGATGCTGCTCAGCCTCATCTCTCCTCCTGCCCTTTCTTGGCATTTGGTGCTCAAACACTTCACCTTCACTTTTTGTCTTGGAAACACCTTTCCAGACTTGCTGGCTCCCTGTTACCTCCTCACGGGGACTCCCTGGCTCTCACAGCTTCACTCAACCAGCCGTGGCTCTGGCCCCATTCACTCAATGATGGAAACATTACACGTCAGCACTCAGGTGTTCCTAGACCTTCTTCCAGGACCACATTGGCCCACTAATCAGACCTCTTTCTGGCCCCATGCACCCTACATTTCTGTCTTTGGGTTCAGATGACACACCCAGGTATTTGCCATTGTGTCTTCACCATGTCTCCCTCCCACAAAGTCAGAGATAGTGGGCTGAGCTGTCAAAGGTGGCCCTGAGTGGCCCTTCCTCTGCTCCCCTCAGCAGCTTCCCTGGGCCTGATGCCGCCTGTCTTCCCTGGCAGAGATACTGTGTACGCTTCCAGCTCTGGGCGACCTGAGCCCCTAATCCACTGCAGATGTGCTGCCTCCTGAAGTGCAGTGCGGAGCCCCTTTCTTAGGCCACCAGCACTTCTACCCCTCCCTTTGGGGGGATTACGGAAGTGCTTCAGGGAGGAGGGACAGAGCACTTTGATCTAGGAAGGGGGGAGGCTCCTATGTATTCTTAGCGATGAGGCTTCCGTGCTCGCTGGTGCTGGAGGTGCAGGAGGACACTGGGCCTCTGTCCTCTGCAGCTTCCAGCTGCTCGTGGGCTCATCCCAGGTGAGCAGCTGGGGGTGCTGGTCAGCTACACCACTCTGCACTGTTAGCATAACTGCAGAGAACGTAATGGTGTCCGCACAATCTTCACATGCATGCTGGTTCCTCACAGCAGCCCTGAGGCATGTAGGGAGTTATGTATACCCCATCTTACGGGGAGGAAAGTGAGGCTCAGTGACCTGCATTTGTCTCACAAGGACACACACAGGCTGGAACTAGAAAACCTACAGACCGAACTTGAGACTTCTGGCTCTAGGTGGTTTTCACTGTCTACCAGCATACGAGGTAAGACAATTAAATTCATGAACTCATCCTAGAAAAAGTGCTACACACCTCATTGCTGAATATCACTATGGTCACCTTCGAAGTCCTCCCCTTGGGAAGCTATGCACCGATGCCAGTGCCTAGTCTACCCTTCAAAGCAATTTTGGAACTCGTTTTCTGGAATGGCCATCAGAGCTGTCGTCGTATTACCCTTCATGTCCTGTCATCCAAATGTCTTCCTTTCAATATTTCCTTTATCTTCAGGTAAAGAAAGAAGTCACTGGGGGCCAGATCAGGTGAGTAGAGAGGGTGTTCCAATGCAGTTATTTGTTTACTGGCTAAAAACTCCCTCACAGACAGTGTCCTGTGAGCTGGTGCATTGTCGTGATGCAAGAGCCATGAATTGTGGGTGAAAAGTTCAGGTCGTCAACTTTTTCACGCAGCCTTTTCAGCACTTCCAAATAGTAAACTAAGTTAGTTGGTATAAATTCATAATGAATAATCCCTCCGATATAAAAAAAGTTAGCAACATTGTTGCAACAAGTTCACAAACTTAATTGTCAGACCTCATATGTGTGCTCTGTGGTGTGTGTGTGTGTGTGTGTGTGTGTGTGTGTGTGTTTTGCAGGCAAATGCCCATTTAATTTTCACTATGTATCCTGTTCTCAGCACTTAGCATCTATTAACTTACAACAGTCCTATGTGACAGCACTATGTTATCCTCATTTTACAGAAGAGGAAACTGAGGCACGGAGAGTGTAAGTAAAACAAATAAACCAACTAACTGTGGATGCCTAGGTCAGATCCTGCATTTCAATCTCACATTCTCTAGTTAATAGCTGAGTCACTCAATCTCTCGGAGCCTCAGTTTCTTAATTATCCCTCTTGCACATAATGTTGTGAGAATTCAGTAAGCTAATCTTTGCCAAGAACATCGTAACTGCTCAGTGAAATTGCTTGTTAATTTTTGGCAGAGGCTTCATTCACATTGTAGTCTTTGTAGGTTTGCATGGGCCTGTGCAAGATGCCAGTAGTTGGAAGGTAAAGGTCTCGGGAATGCAGCCCCTTTCCTTTAGTTGCACCCATTTGGTGTGTGGAGACCTATTTTGATAACTTTTAACTGAAACAAAGGGTCTACAGTCAAAGGGGCATTTGAGGAACACTCTAGAGGCAGGACTTATTTGCAGTTAAAAAAAAAATCAAGTAACAACTGAGAAATGAGAAAGCTGGGTTGGAATCCCAGTTCTGTGTGTTATGACCTTGGTAAAATGGGTAGGTACTTAACCCATCAGAGTTAGGATTCCCATCTGTGGAATGGGGAGAATAAGTTATACCTCACAGAGTTGTCTCTTGGATTGGAGAAAAATCAGTCTGAAATGCAGAGCTTTGTGCTTGGTAAGTGTCAAGTGGTCAATACACATGTGTTCTTTCCTCCCTCTAACTCGGGACGTGTCAGCTTCCCCAGGCTGCATCTAGCCCATTTTGTACTAAGGAAAGTGGGGCCACCACCCAAAAGCTCTCAACCAACCACAGCAATGCTGGATTCTGCAAGCCCAAGGACAGAGGTATGCCCTCTGGCTAGAGAAGGAGGGCAGGGGGATGGAGCCAGGAGTAGGGGTCCTCAGGCCTGGAGATCCCTAAGGGGGCCAGCGGGATTTTCATGGGAGCCCTAAGGCCTCTTGTCACCAGGGCCAATGGGTCACATACTTTCGGCTTGATCCTCCCAGTTCTGGGGCTCCCATTCTCAGAGGCAGACCATGCAAGGTTGAAACAACACGGATCAAAATGAAGTCCTTCCTTCTGTCCCCTGCATCTGTTTGCCTGCGGCCTTGACCACAGTCTTGCTTCTGCCCTGGACCTATTTGGCTGTATTCCTTGGTGTCTCCTGGCAGCTCCTCCTAGACTGTGCTTTCCTGTGTCATCTGTGGTTTCCTGTTGGGGTGATCTGAGGTCAAGCCCAATGGTGTGCTGGATTGCATCATCGGGCTTCTCTCTGGGGTATGCTTGGTCCAGGGGGAAAAATGAGATACGGACTGAGAAAAGCATGGTGACCCAGGCTATAAGAGAGGCTTATCTGAGTGCTCAGGGGGCCAGAGAGAGCAGAGCCATTCTGGGAATTACCAGCAAAGACATTATAAAGAGGATTCAAGCAAGGTGGACTGGGAAGGCAGGAAATAGACATGTGCAAATGGAGGGGCACGGCATTGCAGGAAGACCCCTCCTCACCATTATGACAGAAGGTTATTTCATCTGGAGCAGGGGCACAGGGAGGGGGCAGTACATGTGACTGAGGCTGGACTGTGGGGTTTTAAGCAGATTCCACATGTTGGGCAGGGGGAGCCTTGAGTGTTTTGGAGCAGCCGAGTGACGTGTTCAAATTGGCATTTCAGAAAGCTTTCCACATCAGGCAGAAGGGGTAAGAGGCTTTGGTAAGACTGCCCGGCAGATGGGAGGTGGTAGCAAGGTACTGGACACTGCCCGGCGTGCTCTGGGAACCCCCGTCTGGCGCACTGGTAGCCTCCAGTTCCTCTGTTGGCCTGGTTTAAAGCAAAGTTCACTCTGTGGCTCCTGATGGTATGCCCAGGTGACCCTGTTCACCCGTCTGCAGGGCAGTACCCAAGAGAAGGGGGTTGCTCCGGCTGGGGCCCAGATAAGGAGGCTTCCCAGGCTCAGAGGAGAAGGGCGTGTCCTGCTGAAACATGATGGTCTCTCACCATTTTCTGGGTAGTGGAAGCAGAGGTGTGGGATGGTCACAGGTGAGCAGAGGCATTTGGATTTCCAAGCTCCCTGGGCATGCCAGCCCAGCAAGCTGCCTCTCAGGGAGGTCATACCACGTGCCGTACACCTCAGTAAGCCCTCTACACACATTTACTCTGCACAACGTTCCTTGAGGTGAAAATTGTCAACCCCATGTTATTTACGGAAAACTCTAAGGACCAGCACCCTGGAAGTGAGCACCTTTCCAGGCACACTGGTAGTGAGGGCAGAGGGAAGCCAGGAGCAGGACCCATTCCACTGGTTCCCAGGTGCCTGGCAGGGGAAGGACTCTGGTGAGAACGGTGCAGGTGGAGGAGGGCATTTCCTCGGGCCCTTCATAAGCACGGAGGAGGGGGTGTCCCGTGAATGAGGTCTGTGTCGTCGTGGGCAGTAGACCACTGCATCTCCCAAGCCCACTTGTGAATGGATTTTTGAAACGTCTGCATGGGAAAGAGCCAGGACCCAGAGTCAGTCCTCCTTCCATCACCATATATTTGATCCCTTTTACGCTCAATTGTCACCCAAATAAACTTTAATTAAAAAAAAAAAAAGGACCAGGAAACCGCCTCTTCACTGCCTCAGTGACCTGCCTGGTGCTCAAGCTGTGTGGTTACCGCCCATCCAACCCTCACCCTGGGCATCTGGCAAAGGACCCTCAGCCTGGGCAGGCCGAGCTCTATTCTGAGAGTGAGAAGTGGTCGCAGCCTGAATCTCCTCACCCAGGGCAGTTCCACCCAGCAACCCAAGGGCACTCAAGTTCCAAAGTCCCCCCAGGAGAGTCCACACCCTCATTCACGACACATTCTCTGTGTCAGGCCCAGGTAAAGTACAGGGGTGCAAAGAAAATAGGGGTCTGAGCCTGGGCATACCGTCCCAGACCCAGGAAATAAAGTGATGTCCCGGGTGGGAACAGGCCACAACATTCTGGGAGCAGGAAGAGTGCAAGCTCCACTTGCCTGGAAGCTGAGGAAGGCTCCACAGAGGAGGAGGGCAAGGTGATGCTGGGAAGATGGAGCAGCAGGAGTTAGAGTCTGCAACTGTGACGGCCACGGCTACATGTGTAGACAAGGGACAGGAGCTTGTCTCTCGGTGCCTCCCCGTATAATTCCTGGGGCTGCACAAGGTCATGGGGCCACATGAAGTAGTGACAGTGTGGCTTCCTGGGCCCACAACCTCAGGTCCTCTTTCACATTGCAACTTCCTTTCACCGTTCCAAGGGAGCTAAGCCCATTGAGAAAGCTGTGCCCTGTGGTCTTTTGAAAACCCTCCATCGGCAATCTGGGTGCAGCCAACTACCCTGGGGACCATTGTTCCTGCAAGGACTTACTCTGCTTCCTAACACTTATCTCCCCAAAGCTCTCTCAGGCTTTTCATGACTGTGCTCGTTACCATCTCTAACGTAAGTGAGCCAGGAATGGTATCCTTGTGAAGACAATACTGTTGATCCTGCAGCAGCAACTCTCCCAGAGACTGGGTGAGGTTATTGCTCGACCAATGGTAGAAAATGAGAGTTGACCCCCACGTACTTAGACTGTTAGGTGAGAGAAATACCTCTAATTACAGCCATGCAATTTGGGGTTTCTTTGTTACAGCAGATGCGTTAGATTGAAGCTGGATACAAATTCTTTGCAACTCTTCCCATAGATATAGTAACTTTCTTCGCTTGGATGTGGTCTGGCTTTAGTGACTCACTTGTCCGACAGAATGCTCGAGAAGTAAATTTCGGGAACTTGCATGACTAATTTGCAAAGACTTTCTACCCAGACCTGTTAAAAATGCTTGTTTTGGATGGAAGCTACTCACCATATAAGAAGTCTGATGCTCCTGAGGCCACCATGTGAGAGAAAGCCAAGCTAACCATGTAGAGAGAACACGAGAAGCCAGCCACAGATGGTTGAGCCCTCTCAGCGAGGCATTGGGCACATGAATGAAGAAGTGATCTTGGACATCCCGGCCCCAGAAGGTGCAAAGAGGAGGAGGACTGATGAACCCAGCCAACACTCAGAGCATGTGGCCTTAGACGAGCCCTTCCAGTCACCCCACTTGAGCCTCCAGTCCTCATGGAGGAGAGATGAGCCGTCTCCACTGGGCCCTGCCTGAATTCCTGAGCCACAGAATTTTCAGCATAATGAAATGGTGATAGTCTTAAGCCACTAAGTTTCAAGTGGTTTTGTTATGCGGCCTGAGATAAGTGGAAAAACGGCTCATCCTACTCTTGAACTATCCGAGATGTTTTGGCCCAGAAGCCCCGTGTCTGGCCTGGTGTGTGTTCTGACCCTTTCAGCAGTGAGTATTCCTCAGAGCCCTGTGGCCTCTGGCTCTTCTCACTGGGTCTTCAACTTGGCTGTCGGGAAATCAACTCCCAGATTCCTAGGTCCTGCAGCATCTATCCCCCTGCCCAAATGCATGCACAGCCTTGGAGATGCAGTCTCCTAGGAATGGGGCATGGTGTCTGGGGCCTCCTTTGGGACCATAGAATCCTAGGGTGGTTTTGTACCTTAATATTTTATGGAGCATCCATGAGGTCCTGCCTCTCCTAAGCAGGACCCTTCTGTAGCTTCATTTTAAAAAGATGCTCAGTGGAAAAAGTGAGGAAATAAAAAAGTGGGATCTCCTGCTTCAGGAGAATTCCTTGAACTGTAGCCAGTACTTGCTCCTGAGAGCCACTGTGCGTCTTGCGATGAAGCAACCCCCCCCCCCCCCGCACCTACCCCTACCCCCTCCCGGAGTGCTCACTGACCTGTGCTGGGGGCAAGCTATCTTTGGAAGTCACTGTAGTTCCACATGACATAGATATAGGACTCCAAACTTATTTTGACTGATGGTCTGGAGTTTCCTAAATGTTTCCAGGGGACTAGTCTCAAGAACAAGGCACTCCAGAAGCCAGACAATGACCATGAAGTGTTCCTTAAGTGAGCGGGTGAGGTGCTGAATAAAGAATGAAACTGGTGTGTGGGAAGGAGCTCAGCCATCCTGTTTCCTGAGTGTCTGTCTCTCCAAGTCTACACAGGTGGACCAGCTGCTCTCTCAAAGGCCTTACATCATCCCCGTGGATGAGGATGGGGACACAGTCCTCATTTTGTGGCATTGGACTGAGGAACTCTGCCAGGACTCCAAATGTAGGCATGGCATCCAACAGAACCAGGACTAGGGTGAGGCCAGCAAGGTGCCTGGACACAAATTTAGCGAGGCGTTCACCCCCAGGGCCATGCTCCCCTTCTGGCACCCAGAGATGTACCTGGCCTGTGGTTTGAGGGCAGCTGGCCACTCACGGAATCTGGCCTAGACTTCTGGTCTTCCTTCTTCCTCAAGCAGCAGCCTGGCCAGAATCTCTGAAACTCTGCCTTCACAGGGCTCTAGTTCAGTACAAAATGGGCAGCCTCCATCAGCAATTCACCCCAACAAATGATCCTGAGGCCCTTGCCCAGAGCTCAGCGTGGAGTCAGATGGGCTGACAGTTTGACAGGGAGACAGGGAGACAAATGCCACACACGCCGCAGAATCAGGCTTCATTATAATCAATTCTCTATAAGCAAGTCTTGCCCGCATAGCAGTCTGGATTCTGGCTGCGTGTTCTTCCAGCTGCAGGGGGAGGTGCTGGTGCTACACTGCTCTTATGCCGCTGTTACGTGGCCTGTCCTCCCATCCCTCCCTGTTTCCTGTCCCTCAGGATCGCAAGAGCCCTCGTCCCAGCCCAATGGAACCACATCACAAGCTGACCCCTGCACAGTCCTCCCTACTCTGGTCTCACTCCACGTACAGTCCCCAGGGAGGCCTCTTGCTTGGTGCCCATTAGAGCCAGCTCTTCTTCCCCAAGCATTTGTGGTCAAGTCTGGCCTCCTAATCAGGTCCCCTTCCCTCTAGGCTCTGCCCCTTCTGTCTGGGCTGGGTCTAACCCCCTCAGAGTAGGTTCTCCCAGAGGCCAAGGTTTTCTTCTGAGTCCCCTCCCTGAACTGCTTGTTTTAGGTCGGGCTTAGTAGGGGTCCGAGATTCTGGACCAAGAGGCTGCGGGGCAGGCCCGGGCCAGGCAGCCACCTCTTGAGCCCCTGAGTGTCCTGGAGCTGTGGTCCCAGAGTGCGGCTGGGTGAGAGCTAGGAGGTGCTGTGCTGTGGCAGAGGGCGCATGAGGCTGGATCAGAAGGGCTGAGTTCTGGCTCCTCACACAAATCATAACTCTTGTCGGCTTCCTCTTCTGGAAAATGAGGATAATAAAGACATGCCTAACTCGCTAAGAACGTTCGGTGTTAGTAAATTATAGTGTTTGCTGTGCAAATGTAGACAGTTGCTAATAGTATTATTAGGAGAGGCAGGTTGTTTCCATTAGTACTCTCAAGGGGGAGGATAGAGTTTATTTTCATCCTTTCCTTCCATTAATACACTTTTATTGTGGCTGAGAGCTCTCTCTATGCCCTGAAGTCGCTCATTGATTTTCCTGTCTCAGCTCCCTTCTGCAGGCCTGAGCAAGTTCTAAGTGCTTCCCAGCCCGTCCGCCATCACCACGGCATCTCTGTGTGACGCCTCTGTGCGGCCTGCCAGGGGCCTAACGGGCTCGGGCTGGTGTGCTCTTGGGCCTGCGGGGCTGTTGTTGAGGGGCTGTTTCCCCAGCTGCTTTTGCCTCTGGACAAACTTCGTGGTTGTCTCCTCTGACTCCATTGCTGGGATGAATTTTGACACCTGTCTTGTAGTCAGTGCAGTGCCCTGGTGGCAACCCAGGACACTTCACAGAGGTCACTAGAGGCCACCACTAACTGGCTTTTAATGCCAGTCGTCTTAGCTCTGGCTGCCTCGGGAGCCAGATGACAATGTCATGTGCTCACTATTGTCGAGGGCCGTCTCATAATTCACCATGTCTTATTTATTGGTCCTCTTCATCCTCAACTATGGCCCGTCTCCTGCTGGTCTGAAGGTCTGTAAGGACAACTCAGACAGAGGTGCACTAGGCTGATGACAGTGGCTGGGGTGGTTTAGGTTTGGAAGAGGCCACAGCTAGTAGTAGAGGTGAAAGCTAGATTTTCACCTTGCTAAGAGCATGGAGATATTGCAACTAGTTGCTAAGAACCTGCTGAGACAATAAGCTAGTAAATGCGGGCCTCTTAATTCAGGAGAAATTCTGGCAATTCTAAGCATGGCAGGAAGGTTTCCCTGTGGATTGAGAGCTGATACCTATGAGCCAGGGTTCATAATACACTGTGAATAAAGGCCAAGATTTTACAGTAGAAAATTCCAAATATTTAGTTAGAAGAAATTTTAGAGTATAGTGTGGCACTTACTATCTTCCAATAACTCTCACAAACCTGTTTGGGGAAAATTTCCTGAAGGTGAGAGTCCACCCATTCTCTACTAGACTCTCTAAACATGTGTCATAGACTAACGCTGACAAGCCAAGATGGTGATTTTGTTTGGCCTGTAGAAGGCTGTGTCATACACTGCAGTGATGTCCCCAAACCTGGATCTCTCTCGGCATCCAAACGCTTTGTTGAGTGACTTTGCAGTGAAGTCTGTGTCCCGAACCCTTGAGTCTTGGCTCAGCAGGGTGACTTGCTTTGGGTGCCATGCCAGCACAGATGTGTAGTGGGCTCGTGCACTGGCATGGTCTCTCATGCCTCTGTCATTGTCATGGGCACATGCCAGAGCCACCCTGCTGGAGCACAAGGGTCACAGGGAGCAGAGTGTCCTGTTTCATCCCAGACAAGGCCAGCCTAGACAAGCCAACAGCCAACACAAACAGAGCTGCCTACCCACTCATATGTGCAATTAATGAAAGCTTACTGCTGCATCCCACTAAGGTTTTGCAGATGTTATACAGTGTTATTTTGGCAATAGATAACTGACATATCTACTTTTTAGTACAGTTTTATTGAGGAGTATTTGATATATAAGAAACTGCACTTATTTACAAGTGCAAGTTGGTAAGTATTGACATAAGTATATACGCCGAAAACCATCACTACAATCAAGATAATGAACATATCTATCCTGCTACCCTTGTAATCCTACCCTACCCTCCTACCCTTTCATCCACCTCCGGGCAACCACCAACCTACATTCTATTACTAGAGATTAGTTTTCATTTCCTAGAAATTTATTTAAATGGTATCACACAGCAGGTACTCTTTTTTTGTTTGTTTGTTTGGCTGTCTACTTTCATTCAGCATGATTCTTTTGAGATGCATCCATTTGTAGCTTGTGTCAGTAGTTTATGCTTTTCTATTGCTAAGTAGCGTGGATATAGCTTGGTCAGTTTATAATCCATCTGCGGATGAGCACTTGGGTTGCTTCTAGTTTTGGCTGTTACAAATAGAGATACTATGAACACTCATGCACAATATTTGTATGGACATATGCTTTCTTTTCTCTTAGGTAAATACGTAGGAGTGGAATGATTGGCTCATACGGTAGGTTTACACTTAATGTTTTTACAAACCATTTCTGAAGTGAGTGTATCATTTCAGACCTTCATCGGTGGTGCAGGAAAGGTCCTCATCCTCACCAGCACTCCACCACTTGGCATGGTGAGTCTTTTTACTTTTAGCCACTCTAATGGCAGGTAGTATGGTCTCACTGTGGCTTGGATGTGCGTTTCCCTAATAACTGATGATACGGAGCAGTTTTTACATATGTTTATTTGCCACCATATCTCTTTGGTGACTTGTTCTTTCATTCTATTCAAGTTATGTTTTGAAGAGTAAAGTTTTAAATTTTGATGGTGTGCAATTTACCAATTTGTTCTTCTATGTATTGAAATTTGGTATTGTACCTAAGAAATCTCTGCCTAACACTTTACTGAGGTTTTATCTTACTGTCTAGGAGTTTCATAGTTTTAGGTTTTATGTTTACACCTATAATCCATTTTGAGGCTTTTATTTGTATATGGTACAATGTATAGATATTTTTTTTTGTAAATGGATATTCAATTGTTCAGTGCCATTTGTTGAGATAGTTATCCTTTCTACACTAAATTACCTTTGTATTATACTGAAGTCAAAATTCTGTTTTTCATATATGTCTAGGTCTATTTCCGGACTTTATTCCATTAATCGATTTGTCTTTGTGTCAAAATTGGACTGCCTTGATTTCTGTAGCTTTATAATACGTCTTTAAAAATCAGATAGTATTGAATTTCTAGCTTTGCTCTTTGTTTACAAAGTTGTTTTGGTTATACAGTATTAGGGACTTTGCATTTCTAGGTGAATTTTAGAAACAGCCTGTCAATTTTTAGAAACACACACACACAGACACACAGACACACAGACACACAGACACACACACACACACAAAACCCACTAGATTTTGACTGAGACTGCACTCAGACTATAGAGAAATTTTTGGGAGAATTAACATCTTAATGATACTGAGTCTTCTTACCCATGAACAAAAATATATCTCTCCATATATTTAGGTCTTCTTTATTATCTCTCAGCAATTTTTTTTTTTTAGTTTTTACTGTATAGATTTTTGTCAGATAGTATTTTATATTTTTATGTTATGAATTATATTTAAAATTTATTTTCTCATTGTTTGTTGCTAGTATATAGAAATACAATTGATTATTGTATAGTGATTTTGTGTTCTGCAACCTTGTGAAACCCTTTATTAGTTCTAGTAGCTTTTCTGGTAGATTGCATCAGCTTTTCCATAGACAATCATGTCATCTGTGAATAACAAGTTTTTCTTCTTCCTTGCCAACCTGAATGCATTTTATTTCTTATCTTTGCCTTATTAAACTGGCTAGAACTTCTAGTACAACGTTGACTAGAAGTGATGAGAGTGGACATCGTTGTGCTGTTACCGATCTTAGTATAAAAGTGTTCAGTGTTTTACTTTTCAGTGGCTGTAGGCTTCTTATTGATGTTCTTTTGAGGCTGATAACATTTCCTCCTATTACTAGTTTGATGATAGTTTTTTTTTTTTTTTTTATTAATTAATTTATTTATTAGTTTCAGGTGTACAAAACAAGGTAATACTTAGACGTTCATCATTTATATCCCTCATACTGTGAACCCCCCTCCCCCCATCCACTATCCCTCCGACCTGATGATAGTTTTTATCATGAATGAATGGTGAATTTTATCAAATGCTTCTTCTGTATCTATTTAGATAGTAATATGGTTTTTTCTTTTTAGTTTGTTAATGTGGCTGGTTATATCAATTGATTTTTAAATATTAAAGCAAGCTTACATTTCTGTGATAAACTCTACTTGCTTATAATATATTATCATTTTTATATATTTTTATTTAATTTGCTAAAACTTGGTTTAGAGTTTTTACATCTATGTTGATGAAGGATATTAGTCTGTAGTTTTCTTATGATGTCTTTGTCTAGTTTTGCTATTGGAGTAATGCTAGTTTTATAGAATGAGTTGAGAACTATTCCCCCTTTCAAATTTATGGAAAGGTTGTGTATATAGAATAGATATGATTTCTTCCTTGAATGTTGTAGAATTCACCTGTGAAGCCATCTGGACTGATACCCACTTTTTGGTGGTGCCATTATTTACGTGAAGAGACTCTGCAGACTTGCAGGGTTCACTGAAAATATTGAGGATATTACCTCCAGCACAGAATGGCATCTTCCTTATAAGGACCTACGGGGAATATTTCTTCTAGGTCTTGATTTCAGTTCAAGGTATTTGCCCAAATTATTTGCTCTTTATTCTATCTTGCATTCAAAGAGAATACTTCTCTTCTCATATCTTCCACATGGCAGCTTTCCTGGTGCTAGAAAACAATGACCACGCCAGTAGGTATTCTCCATCCATGCCGTGTTTCTTCACCTGACACTTACCTGGCCAATGGCAAGCCAAGATGGCTCTGGGGAAGCCCCAAGACTACTCCCTCTTCCAAGGGTCAGCTGCTTGTGTCTGACTACATTCCTTTTTTAATAATACCCCTCTCAGATGGTTGTACAGAGCTAAGGACAATCTTAAAAGAACTGTCAACCAATGAAAAATAAAATAAGGCTACCATCTTCCTTCTGGTTGGATCATTACAAGTGGTACAGACATAACTAAGTTCTCATGGGCTGATCATAATGACCCAAGCTCAAAATGTGAAGGAAAATGTTACTCAGTGTAAGACCTTTCACAGTCTAGCCCCTTTCTCCTTTCCAGCTTCAAGGGTCATATATTCCTTTTTCCTTTCTTTTAATCTTCCTGCTTTTCCTGTCCTGCAATGAGAGTCTCTCCCTCACACTGTACAGTCCCTGTGTTCTGCACATTCCTTTAAAATTAACCAGCACTGAGTGAGAATCTACTTGTCAGGCATTTTCCCCCTTTAGTCATTGTTTCATTGTATGCTCATAACCCTCATTTGTTATCCCCATTTCATAGATGAGAAAACTAATGTTTACAGTGGTTAGGTAACATGTCAAGGTCACACACCTAGTCAGTGGTGGAGAAGGACACAAATTCATCTCCCAAACACTATGCGTTAGTGCTTGGTGCCAGGATGTTCTAGCTTGTCTCCCTCATCAGACTGTGTGCTTCTCTAGGTGGAAGTCATGCCACCCTAACATATGGGTTTCTACTGCACAAAGTGAAAACTGCAAAGGTTTGCCAAATAAATGAATCCTAAGTGGAGTCCTAGATTTCTTGTTTTTAATCTAAGAAGGAGGACACAGACACATAGAAGTAAAGAAAGAAATGCTTGAGCCAAATCATGCTATCTTTTAGAGGTAGGACAGAGGTAGGGATATTTCATTTATTCATTGGGACAATCAGATCAAAAAGGAAAACAGTCAACATCTGATTAGAGGATCTGAAAGCAGCGTGGGTAATAAATCCACCTGCAGATGCGTTGGAGTGCATGAAGCTTCCTGAGAAGGCAGGAGGGGGTTAATAGGGATGTACATTCGAGAAGGGTGGAAATTAGTATGGAGAGCCCAAGATGGCTGCCTCCAAAGCATAGTTTGTTTCTGAAGGCTTTGAGTAGGGCTAAGGTCAAACGATGCATTTGCTGGACTCTGTAAAAAAATAATGAGGACATCTGGGTTTAAATGCTTCTTTTGTCCTAGTCTATATTAATAGACCAAGTCTCTGTTTGGAATAGAATTGTGGCAGAAATGGGGCTGCTGGGAATGTGGCCCTGTCCTTGATGTAAAGGAGAGGTTAATAGGTCAGAACCTGGCACACAGCAAACCCCTAAGTGATCCCAGATTTGTCCAAAGTAGTTGATTTGTGGGAAGGAGCACGTTAACATCTCAAACAGGACTTCTCAATGGCCTGTCTCAACTCCAGCTCATTTCCTGCTTAGCTGTGTGGTGCCTGTCCCTCTGGAGCTGTGTGCCCATAAGCGCTGGATGGGCACCCATCCCTGCCCCGTGAGTGGGCAGACTGAGGCTCCCACACTGGACCTGCTGGCTACTGGCTGTGTGACCTCTGCCAAGCTACTGAAACATTCTGAGCCTCGCTTCCTCGTTTGTAAAATGGCACTTAGCTCAGCATTTGGCCCTCACAGACACTGGTGGGCTTTAGCAAGGTGATTTTTACAGCATGTTGTCAGTCAGTCATGCACCTCTGGACCCAAACACTGAAGGCCCTACTGTGATAGTTTCCTCTGGAGATGTGTGAAGATTTGTCCCTGGATGAGGTCCAGGAGTGGTTTGGCAGGATGGTCAAGGTAGTGCCAGTCAAAACATGTGTGGCAGTCATTCAGAGACAGAATGAGCAGCTGGACTGAATAACAGCGTCTTTAGGTTCAGGAAATGTTTGGTCATTCCTGACTATGCTTCACTGTAACTGCCCGTCCTCGCATGACTCACCTGCCTGAGCCTGTGGGTGGTCAGGGTTACTGATGGGGGCACTAGGACAGACTGACGGGTGACCTCGGTCAGGCCTCATTCGTTCCCTCTGTGTGTTTTGCATCCTGAAGTCATATCCCAAGATATGGAAAACACATCCCTTAGCCTGATTTAGGTGGAGGGCACAATGAGTAAGAGTGGGCCACTATCAGTTCAACTCTTGCCTCCCTGCTTCCTGGTTGTGAGAACTGGAGCAAGTAGTTTCAGCCTACCAAGCCTCAGTTTCCCCCTACATACAATGGGGATGAGGATGAAAATGACTGTGCTGCAAAGGGTAGTTATGAGGATGAAATGAGATACTATCTTTAAAACATGTAGCAGAGTTTGTCTCGCAGTAAATACTCAAATAATAATGTTAATTGTCAGCTATTACACCCAGAGCTGAGGCTGGAAGAGTATAAAGAGTATAAAGAAACGTTGTTGAGTGCTGGCAGCCAGGAGCCTCCAGCTTGAGCCCCTTTGCTCGGAGGAAAGTTGGAAGGTCTCACCAAAGGGCCTAGAGACACTTTCCTGGCATCTTCTCTTTTGGGGAGGCTTGTGCCCATGGGCAGGGATACAGCTGTGAGGAGAGGGCTTTCCCTCCAGTTGTCAGAGCTTAGGGAAAGGAGTCTTCCCTCTTTCCTCCATACCCCACCCAAGTTGGGGGCCTCAAGGCGCATCATCTGCCCTGACACAGGGACCTCTTCCCATTTTTTTTCCTTGGGATGAGGAGTGGTGAGGAAGTTCATGGAGACTCACCCTTGGGGGCGGGAAGAGGACTGCAGAAAGTCAAAGGGAAGCCAATCTTGCCTTCCCAGAACAGGGATGGGGACCAATCCCCGTGCACAGGCCCTTTCCTCTTGTAGGGGAGGAGCAGCCTGGCTGCTGTGCTCCCATCTCAGTTACCACCCATTTTCCCAGGTTCCCTCTCCTGATGATTAGTCTGCAGTGAGGACAACCCACAGCGTTGAGTGACCCCTGGAGTCTGAGTCTCAAACTCAGGATGTCATGGCCTTGCCTTCTGGTAGACCCAGTGAGGACCTGCCCTGAGGGATGGGCAGGTAGGTGTCTGTCATCTGAACAGGAGTGGGGAGTGCTCATCATCTGTGTGCTGTTTCCCACTGTGTCTACTGAGGCCACATCTCAGTGACAGGCTGAGAGATCACATATGCGGGGACACACACACACACACACACACACACACACACAATGCCTTCCTGTCCAGAAAGGTCCTGCAAATGAGTGAAGCCAGCTAAGTATAAGACTAATGGGAAGGAATGGGTTTGTGATGACCTGGAAACCTTATTACTGATTCAAAGGGAGAGAGTTTACTAATATTAGAAATACTCAGGCTGGGTGCAGTCTGTCCAGGACCTGTTTATTTCTATTTGACAGTAGCAACGCTCTGTATTGTCCACTCTGGCTGTGGTTTGGGGCTGGACATGGGAGTGAGGCAGCATGGCCATGGGACTGACCCCTGGACGTCCCGA
Source organism: Rhinolophus hipposideros (assembly GCF_964194185.1). Classification (NCBI taxonomy): domain Eukaryota; kingdom Metazoa; phylum Chordata; class Mammalia; order Chiroptera; family Rhinolophidae; genus Rhinolophus; species Rhinolophus hipposideros. The sequence continues at coordinate 65,465,268 of NC_138061.1, forward strand.
TGAAGCTTCATCCACAGGCGCTGGTGAAGAGGGACAGACAAGCTCAGCCAGCACCTGTGCAGGCCACGCTCTGGCCAAGATGCTGGGCCTTGCCATCCTGGTGGACTCCCCTGGAGCCTTGTACCTTTGGAGCCTCTGACAGCCCCAGACCCTGTCTGCAGAGGGAAGGAGGGTTCAGGGAGGAAATCAGTGGATGGGAGCTGCCCTGGCCCCGGAGGGTGACCTTGGGTTACATGCTTTTCTGAGCTTCTGGAGAACCACACTCCTCCCCACAATGGGTCCAGGGGCTACTGTAGGTCTTCTGGAGTTCCTACAAATTGACAGTCTCTGTCTCAAGTGGTATTTCCTTTCCAGTAGCAATGCCCCTATAAATGAGGTGTGGACTTCTCAACCGAGAGTTCAATAAAAAAGAAGCTTAAGTCAATAAGGAATTTGCAAATCTGACACACTGGAAACAGGCCAGGAGTTCAGTGATGCTGGAAGAAACTTGAGATATGCCCAGGAGCACCAAAGCCCCTCTCTAGCTTCCCACCTGCTCCCAGAACGCTAGAAAGCCCCAACAAGAATATTGGAAAGCCTGGCTATTAGGAGGTAGCTCGTGGCCTATTTTTAGCCTGGATCATATTTCAAAGCCAAGCAAGAAGCCCATCTTCAACCTTAACAGCCACCCTCTGTGCAGAGATAAGTGTTGTGGTCAAGAGGTGCCTCTGTGTGTGCGCACGTGTACACATGGCCGCAGACCCTTCCACTGGCTGAGATAAATCAGACTTTTAAACTGTCTTTAGCTAATCCATTAGAAGGATAGATACATCTTAAAACAGTTCCCAGAGAGGAGGCAGGCCTTGGCTCTGGGAAGTGTGTGTCTGGGAGACTGTCACCGTGATATCTGAGAGCTGAAAGGGGTGTGCTTCCACGTTTGGAAACCAAGGCTTAGAGGAGGGCAGGGTGGAGTTGAGATGAACAGTTGTAGAGCAATACTGGCACTGAGACATGGACACCCTGCTTAGGGCGACCTCTCAGTCCGCAGGACGGCGGCTGACAACCTGGGTGGTCACTCCCATACGTGTAGGGGACACAAGCTGGGACCGTCTCCCCCACCAGCTTACTCAGCACTCCCAGCAGAGCAATTCCAGACCCTTCCTTGTACCTGCTTGGTGGGGCTCCCTACTCTGTGAAGCAGGGAGCTCTTTGACCAGAGTCCTGGCCTTTTCAGAAGTCAAAGGACTACGCTCTAGGCTGACTGTCCCTCCGTCCTGAAGCGTGACATTGGGCAAGGTCACTGCTCCTATTTGAACTCCGATGCTCCATGTTGTAACAGGAGGGGTGGGATCAGCGCATCGTGAATGGCCCTTTCTGTGCTAACTCAGGGCCTGCCTGCTGCAGAGCCCACTAGCTAGTCTACCAGTGAGCCTGTCCTGGTGCCTGGGAATGACACAGATGTCCCTGAGCTCTGAAGTATGTCACGGGGCTTCTCCCGAGAGGTTTCCATCCCCAGTTCCACCTAGCTATGACCAGTGTGTGCATTCTTGACCCTCCAAAACACCAGGTTAGTTATCTCCATTATACAGACCAGAAGGCTCAATCCCAGAGGGCCTAGGTGGCTCTCCCAAGGTCACACATTAGCAAGTGACAAAGCTGGGGCTGGAAGCAGCACTGTTTAAGTCTCAGCTGGGGGACATTGCCCGTTCACCAAGACCTGTGCGTGTGATTCGGTCTAGTGGTGGGAAGGACTTGATGAGCAGTGGGTGTCTCCTCCTTGCCCCCGAGGGACAGTGGGGCCCATAGCTCAGGGCTCAGGATGCTGCCTGCCCACTTGCCGCACACAGACCCTGGCTGAGTGGGGGGCATGGAGCTAAGGGCAGAGTTTGTGTCGGGGAAGTGAGCAGGTGGCACGCAGGGTCCTGGCTGTGCTGGTTCTGCTCCGTCTGCCTGTCCTGCCGGCGGGTTGGGCAGCCCCATGATCAGGCAGGTGAGGGAGAGGAGCCAAGCACAGGGAACCATTTCCCACAACACCACAATGCATTAAGGAGAGCCCAAGATTTTCATGACCAGCCCCTATTTAGCTCAGCTGGCCCGAGTGCTGGGAAGGAATTCTCTCACCATAACATGGGGCTGTGGTTTGAGTAAAGCAAAATGAGCTCCATTGACCATTTTCATAAGGCTCTAATGAGGCATCGGGCCCTTTACACCCTCACCTTCAGTCCTCACGCCCCCTCACATAGCCCTTCAGGGGTTGGGGTAGACCCTCCACTCATTCGGGGATGAAGATACTGTGGGCTCCCAAGGTCACACAGATGGCAGGTCACCAGACACATTTAGCACCAGGCCCCCTGGCGCCCAGTCCCAGGCTCACCCCACTGCACCCACTGCTGCTCTGCAGAGCAGTGTGTTTTGGGGTCTTGGGAAGGAAGGTGAAGGGCAATGTGTTCAGATGTGTCTAGCTTCTACCCCTCTGGCAGCCCTGTCTGCTCCGCCCAGTGTGCAGGGTACTGCAGGAGGGAGGTGGGGTCTTACCTGCAGCAGTAGTGATGCCCAGGAGCCGGCAGGTGTATTCCAGCCCAGTCCAGAACACCTCCAGCTTCATGGTGCCAGGAGCAAGTGCAGGGTCCCCTCAGGGCAGGCAGCAGAGGCTCCAGCCTGAGATGCTCTCGGATGTCCGTGTGCGGTGGGAGGCTGGTGCTACCAGCTCGGGGCCCCAGCACCCCAGGGCTCTGCCTTCCCAGACCAGTCCTGGCCACCGCTGTTGGGCTGAGGTGTGAATAGGGCTCACCTTCCTGGCTCAGCTGCCCGTGCCCTTGCCCGGCACTCAGCTTAATCATTACCTTGTAAGAACGTCCCCACTGCTCTGCGCAGCCAGGGCCTGGCCGGTAGCCGCTGCAGCCTCAGCGAGCGCTTGAGATCAGGCCGATTAGGGCTGAGTTGGAGGCAGGCAGCCTGAAGCTGGCAATGAACAGTTTCTGGCTGGGAGGAGGAAGTCCGCAGAAGAGCCAGCCCAGGCCCTTCCTTAGTGGGCAGCTCCAGGACACTCTCACCTGGACCTCAGGCCGGTGGGGTCCAGAGAGGCCGTGTCTGGAGGTGACTGTGCGTGCAGGCAGGTCCCTGTTTGTTGCGCATGTGGCAGAGAGGGATATGTCTTTAAATAACCAGTAGAAACAACTTTTGAAATGAGTCCCAAGCTTCTATTCTTCTGAGTATAGGTGGATTAGAAAGCTTTTGAGTCTGTGGCGTGTTTGGCCTCTGATCAGACATACTTAGCTCAGTCCCACTCCACACGGGGACCTTTCTTTATTCCCAACATATATCCTGACGTGTGATGTGGGAAATCACTATGATTCTTTGGGAGGGGAGTTGCTATGTCAATAATTAACTGGTGACCTTGGGGAAACAAAAAGATGTTTGTGAGCCTTCGCAACTTTTGCAGAAAATGAGAAGGTTTGGACGCCCTGGTGCTTCTCAAAGTGTGTTCTGAGAGCTGCGCCAAGAAGCCCGACCTCTAATGTTTGGCAATTGTGGGCTTTCACTAATTCTTAATTTACTAGGTGATGTAAGAGGTGGAATGATATCAAGTTTTAGCCTTCTTCCCGGACATTTCTCTGAAATCTTTTTACCTTGTTGCTTACATGGGATAGACAACAAAACAATGCAAAAATCAGGGATAAAACCCCAGACCAAATTCTAATCAAGGGAAAACTCAGGCATAATCGGTCTTGCTTTCTTCCTTTGGTGAGGATGCATGCGTCCTCATATAATAGATTGTTTTTGCTAATAAATTATTCTAATTTGACTGATTAAATTGATCAAGATTTCATAGCATTCCATACACACTACCACTGTTTTTCATTGCCCCCTACCCCTTGAATGAGTTTAAGAACCTCGGTGTTCACGTGATCTTTAAGACCGAATTTAAAAATGTATGATTTGACATATTTATTTCTTGGGTTACCTGACTGTGTTTAATAGAAGACTGTGTTTACCAAAACCTTAAACGCTGCTCCCTGAGTCCTGCGGCACACACTGCACTGAGCAGGCGTAGCTGGGGGGCCAGGGGTCAGCAGCCCGAGACTCGGTGCGCTGTAGGAACCTGTTCTCTCAGCTCCTTGGGAAGCTCTGCTGACCCCACAGCACCTTGCCAGCAGCAGCTGATTTCGTTGTCTACCTGACACCTGTGGGCTCTGAAGACAGGGAGCCCATCCAGGCCTTGGGTGGCAGGGCCTGTTTAGTTCACCATTGCTGGTTATAGCTTCTCCTTCCTGGAGACTTTGCTTTAGGAACTAGACTGTGACCTTGTTCTGGTCCAATGGCCCGGAAGGGGCATGTGTTGGTGGCCTCTGGGAAAGTGTCCTCACTTGTAGCAAGTGGCCTGAGGAGGCCTGTGGTCCTCTCTTGGATCCACCTGTGTTGGGAGCGGTAGCTCTCCCATGATGGGGGGAAGGGGTGGAGGCTTAGGGCATGGCCAGTGCGTGGAGTCTGACCAGTGAGATGGGCAGCAACGCTGAGCTCCGCATGTGGTGACGGAGCTACTATCTTACCCGTTTTTTATGGTGAAGCCAGTTGATTTAGGTTTCATCACAGCTGAAAGTACTTCTTGGAGGTGATGCCTGAACTGAGTCTTCTCTATGGCCTTTTCCTCAGGAAGCTCTTTCCTGTGCATTGGGCCGGGCTGGGGGCGAGAATGAGAACTGAAGAGGCTGAGAATTAGGGGGTGTTTTTCCATCTGTGATGGTGCTTTTCTGGGCCTGCCCCTTAAGCGAATGGAAGAGGGAGGTGTGGGGCTGGTGGTGGAAGGAGAACAGAGCTCAATGCTAAAGCAAAATGTAAAGGAATCTCAGAGAGGGCTCCTCTTGAAGGAACAGCAAAGACTCTGGCAGAGTTCATGACCCCTCTTACTATCATTCAGCCATTTGTGGAGCTCCCTGGGGAGAGGAGGCACCTAGCTGGGCAGACAAGTTGCTTAGACCTCTTAGAATTCAGAGAAAAGATTGTCAGGGACTAGAGGCCAGAGACCCTAAGGTATAAGCTGACTGAGAAGGTGGTAAAGCTCCCAGACATGAAAGTCTGCCCTTGCACTTGCTACTGGGCCCAGGGGATCAGAGAGGGGGCATCTCCTAGAGAAATCAGTGGATGCCCAGGGAGCTCGTGAGGAGCTAAGAAGGGGGAAGGATAGACGGAGGGATGAGGGACGGAGAACTGTGACTGGCTGTGAGGAACATGCATGAAGAATGTGGAAAAGGACTCTGAGTGACGAAAAGGGAGTCTCAGATTATACCCTGTAGGAAGCAGAGTGCCGGGGCTCTGCTGCTCTGGACAGTGGGGTGACATGGGTATTACACAGAGAAGCACAATTTCAATTTCTGTTGCATCCTAAGGAGTCCAAACTTGCATTAGTCGGTAGAAGTCATAGGGGGAACTTTTAGCTCAAAGTAGGGGAAGGTGTTTTAATGACAGTTCCCCCATTGATAGGATGGGTTATTGTGGGAGGTCATGAGCTCCAGGGAGCCCATACAAATATGGGCGGGGATGGGGGTGGGGGGTGACACAGTAGGCAGTTCTCCAGCACTGATTGGATGATTTGGTCTGGGAATCTGTGATTCTAGATCGCTATGATTCCTGAAAGAATCCAGACAGGTGCTCTGAGAAGTGCTAGGGACGCTACCTAGAAGACAAAGGAAAGGAGCTGGGGTTTCCTTTCTTGGCGTGGCTCCCTCTTCTGGCCTTTCCCCACAGTCTAGATGCTGGGAGAGGGCAGAGAAGCAGTGTGCGGAGGGGAAGGCGGGGCAGGCTCAGGTTGCATTTAACAGCTGTGTTGCCTCGGACATTCCTTAGGCTCCCTCAGTCCTAATTTCCTCATCTGAAAATGGTTCTACAAGGTGTCTTACTGTGTTAGAAGTACTGTGCCAAAAGTGCCTGTCTAGAGCAGACGCTAGGAAATGGGAGCTGATATAAGTGAGTAAAGAAAACTGGCTGCGCTGTGGCCAACCTCATATAAATTTGTTACCACAGGATGAGACCCACTGAGCCAACAGCACCCAAATTGCGGGGCACAGGCTGGTCCTGACCTCATGAGGAAGCGGGAGAAAGAAATTCTGTTCATTGGGGTGACAGGGCTCACCCAGAGCTTTATTTACTATATTGTTTCATTTCAGAGTACACATCAACCAGTCTGTTGTAGCCATAAGCAGGCAGGTTGACTCAATAAAGGTACAGTAATCCAAGCCACCTGGTAATAAAATGTCCTGTCTCGAGGGCTGTGAAAGCTAGTGATGATGTCAGTGACGATGACAAAAACTAGTGTTTGCTCAACAGTAACTGCAGTCCACGTGACCTTTGTTCTTAGTTGTCACATTCGCAAACCAGGAAGCAGACGCTGGTTAGACGAAGTGCGTTGCTCCAGCTCACACCACACAGAAACGAGGGGATGATGAGCTCAGCAGCCTCAGCTCCATGCCTCTGCTGCCCTCTCTAGTTTCACAGGTGCCTCCATCATGAAGCTGCCCAGTGACCTAGCCATCTTGGGAGCCCTGGGCAGGTCACTGAGGATGGCTGCAGGTGGAAGCTGGGCACTGCTTTCCGCACAGCTCCTAGCTCCCAGGAAGCAGAGGTAGACTCTGGGAAGCTCTGTCTCCTGATACTGATCCAAGGAATGCATGCCCCCAGGGCTGGGGCTGCAGCTGCCCCAGCCTTACCCAGAGCTTCTGTTTCTTGCTATAAATGGATGCCTTACAGATACTTCCTGCCATGTGGGGTGGCCATAAATTGTGCACCATTAATAGCAGCACAAACATTTCAGATGCCCAGCATGGCTTTGGGGGAGGTTGAGAAGTCAGGAACGGATGAAATATGGGTATATGCTAATCTTCATCTGTTGGGGGGTGAGGAAATTTGCACAAAATCGTAGGAATCTTGTGGGCGTAACTCAGAGCAAGTTCAGGGCCCTGGGAACAAACCCTGGAGCTGGGCGGAGCCTCTGACCTCTCAGATCCCCTTGTCACCTTACCCCTCCTCTCGGTGTTTGCCGAAGAAAATGGGAGACCCTCAGACCCTCAGACCTCCAAATTCCCTGCGTCCCTGCTAAATGCACCTTTCTCCTCACTTGTTCTTCCCTTCAATGGAGGAAGAGGATTTAATCCTCGCACTTGTGCTTTCAATCTCTGTCCTCGTATATCCCCTAGGACCGAGGACCAAAGTCTTCCGACTTTTCTCTCCATCTGTTCCCTCCACTATTTACAGTCAAGAGCAAAGCTTTCCCGCAAGATACCGCTTTCCCTGCAAGCTCACATGTCTCTCCTCCCTTTACCACCTTGACTTTGGAAAGGGATCTAAATTTACCACTCCCTCTCATATCTCTTCATTCTTTGTTCACTTGTCCATTTACTAAAATGTGATTTCTACCTGCTTCTATGTCACTGGGATCATGCTGGCCTGGCAGCTGACCACCAGATCCAGTGGTCTGATTTCTGTCCGTATTCAGATCATTCAGCTCCATGACTTGGACTGGTTAGCATTTGAAACTATTAATTGCTTCTTCCTCTTGGATATCCCTGTGACATTATCCTTTGTTAACTGTCCCACATGCATCAGGGCTTGTGCTCTTTCTTTCTTCCGAGTGAGTGTCCTTTACTGGCTTCTCTGTTTGCTGTTTCCTCGTGGGTTCTCTGTGGTTGGCAGCCTCCAAATGGTTACAATGATGCCCCCTTCTCGTACTCACAGCTGTGTGGTCTCCTCCCTTATTGTACAGGTTTTCTCTGTGTGACCCATATAGCAGATGTGATAGCATGCCAGTCCGTGTGTTAGGGTATAAAAGACACTCCCTTGGTCACTTCCTCTCATGGGAAGCCCGTTGCCATGTCTTGAGAAACCCTATAATTGAGAGGCCCAGTTAGGGAGGAACTGACGCTTCCGGCCAACAGCAGCCATGGGTGTGAGCTGGTAAGTGGACCCCCCCGTCCCAGGTGAACGTTCAGATGACTGCAACCCCAGGTGATAGCTTGATTGCAATCTTACTGGAGACCCTGAGCCAGACCCATCCAGCTAAGTTTGTTGCCAAATTTTCATGTAATACCTTACTCAGCAATAGTTACTAGTATATCATTTGTAACACTCTTTTCTCTCATCCACCCTCTTTCTGGTCATTCTCTAGTTCCATGGCTTGTGTATTACCAGCATGAGGACCATTCCCAGTGAAGGCCTCTGGCCCCGCCCCCTTTCCTTAGCTACAGAGCTTAATTTCCACCTGTCTATAGGTCACCTCTGAGTCAAACCCTGATGTTCCAAGTTGGACTTAATATTTCCACTCAATTCTTTTCCTTTTTTATGTTTTTGTTTCCTAAGTTTTACATCATGGCTACTAGCCTCATTCTTATTCTAGTCACCAAAGCTAGAAACATCAAAATCGGTTTTGACAATCCTCTTCCTCTTTCTCCAGTTCTGGTAATTCTACATTATGATTGCTTCTCATCTACCCCCTGTTGTATGCTGTTTCTAGCCTGCTTTGAGTCTAGCCCTTATTATTTCTTGCTCATATCACCCCCACAGCTGGGTCTTCTAGCCTTCAACTTCACCCCTCTTCAATCAACCCTGCATACTGTGCCTGACTTGTTTTGAGAGATTGCAGAGCTTAACAAGTCACATACTGCTAAATACTTTCAAAGATTTTCCGCTGCCTAAAGAATAAAGTCTGAATTCCTCTGTCTAGAATTGCAGGCCTTCCGTAAGCTGCCCCACTCCATCTCTCCACCCCTCTAGTCTGTCCCTTCCCTTCTTTTTCTCCTCTCCAGACTGACTGGGCTGCCAGCCTCATCCCACCAGACACTTGCTCATGCTGCCTCTCCTCGTGTTCTCTCGGTAGCACCTGGTTTCCTCCTTCCAGCATTCTCGCCTCCTCACCACCATTTGCACTCGCTATTCAAAGTCCAGGTGAGTAGCACCTCCTTGTTTTAAAAAAAATCATTTTATTTTTAAATTACGGTTGACATTCTATATTAATTTCAGTGTACAGCATAGTGGTTAGACATTTGTGTAATTTAAGAAGTGATCCCCCCAGAGTCTTGCTCCCACCTGGCACCATGGTTTTTGATCTCCACAGTCAGTTAATTACCTCTCCTCCCAGCCCCTCAGCACCCATCACACTGTATGTATTTGAATTCCCTAAGTTAGTGTTGGTCTCTCCCACCAATTGGTGAGATTAGCAAACTCAGGGATGGTGGAGCTTGAATGAATGAAGGAGGCTTGTCCATGGAGATGCTTAATTACATTTTAGTTCTTTGGGATCTGTTTAGCCAGAGTAGAGAAAGTAGGCGACAGAATATGGGGTGCAGGGGATACATTTCCAGGCAAACTCATTGTCGCCCCTTATGTCTCCCTCCTCCTCTGAATTCTGTGTCATCCACATTTGCTACTTCTCATTGCAGGGGGTACCCAGGATCTGTGCAGGGCCTGTGTGATTGTACTGGCTTGTGTTGGTTTCCCTGTGAGTCTTTAGCTCCCAGGGAGGCAGAACTGCCCGGGGTCTACCAAAGCATTGGTCTAGGTTGGAATGAGGCAAGCAGGAGGGGCTACCAAGCTGTCTGGGTCTGTCCCCATACACCCCAGAAAAGGGATTTGGCAGTGTTGTTTTGCCACCTGAGTTCCAGCACAGGAAGGTGCAATGGCCTTCAGGCCAGGTTCCCTGGGAGAGAATTCTCAGCTGCCGCTGAGGTCAGTGTGAGCTTGGACAGGCTCGCTTTCCTTGGGCACTAATTTGGCTGTGTTTATAATGTGCTGGTGGACCCTTCAGAATCACTGAGGCTGAGGTCTGTATAACCCTGAACTCCATTTCAATTAGGCCACCTTGAAAGAGAAGACTGATGGGGTGAGGGATTGCCATGCATGGGGGGGCCTGACACAGGAACCCCCTACTTTTCTGAGCAAGCCTCATTGAACGTATGGCATGGTTGGTACGGCTGATCTCTTGAGTGAGCTGTCAAGACACAGTCTTATAGTGTGTTGCCACAGGAGGTTTCTAACATTCCATGGACTTGGCTGTCTTGATGACCACAGATTTCTGGAAATGGGTCTCTGACATCAGTCCTTCCAGCAGACATGGTGAGACTAAATACCTGTCCAGGTTTGTAACATTTAGAAGATTAAATCCCCAATGCTTTGGAGGACTCCAGCATGTGAAGGAAGCAATACTATAGTTGAAGGTGCTGAGTCGCCCCAGATGGGGTCCCTCTCTGTTGCTGCAGTGAGGAAGGGGTTTCCTCATCAACCAGAGCCCCATGGGGGCCTGGCTTAGGAGAAAGAACACAGGCTGCTTCATGAGGGTCCTGGCTGTGCTCTCCCAGAAAACCATCTTTACCCTGGAATGTAAGGGCTGGTGTGAAAGAAGAAGAGAAGCTACACTTTCCTCTTCCACATCAGTGCTTTTAATGATAGTGTCTTTGAACATTTTGATATTTTTGGTTTAAATTAATTTTTGAAAGATGTTTAAGGCACTGTCAGGAAAAATGTGAATCCTGTTCATGAATTTTGTTCAGAAGTCATCCAAAATCGTTTGTAACTTCCTTAAGTTCTAAGATCATGTTTTATTAATTTCATTCTGTTTATTAATCCACTTTCACCCAATCGCTAATCTGTACACTAAAAACTATATTTTCTAATATAACTGAAAAGGTTTTGTTTTTGAAAACACAGGGGCTTCTAGATGAATGTGGCTATTTAGCAATAAGCATTGGCTCTTCTCACCAAAATGCAGCATGAAAATTTAAAAAGCGTTCCCTCCAAGGACACAAGATAAGGGCCAACAGGAATTCAAGTGAAGGATGATGGAGGCGTGAAATTGACTGTAGAACATGGAAGGTTTGGGTTACTTACCTGCAGTGGGTTTTCCCTGCGAGTGTTGAATGCTTTACGTTGCAAGCTCCTGAGGGGTTCAGCATCCAGGAACACCAAAAACCAAGGAGCAGGGGTCAGGCTTGGGGATAAAAATGAGGGGGGAATAGTTGAAAATCTATAACCTGGGCAGTTGGACCAAGTCCTTCCCTCACCCCACTGCATCTGGTTGCCCCATCCCTCCTCTCTGCCCTGCCCTCTCCTTGCTCCCCGTCAGTGGAGACCTGAGGTTTACTCTCCACATGAAGTGAATGACAATGTATCAGGTCCCGGGAGACAAGCCAAAGCAGAGGACAGATGACAGCAACTTAAGTCAGACTCTGGCTAAACTGCAGGCTCTTTAGCTCTTTCCTCTGCCCTGATTCTAGAGCAGTAGCTGGCAGACCTGTTTTCCCAGACAGGCATATATTCCAGGGGAGTGTGGAAAGCCAAGAGAAGACCGGAAACTCACCTGGGATGGGGCCCCAGAAAGTCTGATGACCCTAGACTTTGGTGAGACCATAAGTCCTTGAAGTCTCCACATAACACTTCCAATCAGTTTTTTGTACTTCGTCCTAGGTATAAGGACAGTGCAGGGGAACCAGGTGCTGAAGGAATGGCTCCAACACGACAGAGAGAGCCCAAAACAAACAGAAAAAGAGAACCCATAGGGGAGGTGTGGACAATGTAGGACACACAGGAAACTTAAAAATAATAAACCTTGTAATTACTACTGTAAGAGATAGATGATGTTACACCTATAAAACAAAGACAGAATAGAATGAAAAAAATAACCAGAGCACAAGAATCTTGAAATGAAAAACATACAAAACCCAAACATAATAAAGCAAACAAAACAAAACAAAACAAAACAATAGAATCTAAAATCAAATAGAACAAAAGGCAAAGAAAGATAAATAGAAGGAAAGACTGAGGTTCACCTATGGACCTACAGAAATTCCAGAAAGACAGACAGGGGGAAAATATCGCAGATATAACAAAAGAAAAATTTTCACTACTGAAGACAATAAGTCTCCAGAATGATTATGCTTTAGGAAGATATGAACAAAAGTCCTGATAGAAAAGTCAAAAGTTAATGCCTACAACTGATAATCAAAAATAGCAACATGACTAAATTGATTAGCAGTTGGGTGAAGGTGGCTGAATGAACAGAAACAAATGAATAAAACGTGATAAAGTGAACATCAAAATAATTTGCTAGAACAGTTCACAATGTTTATCTTTGGGGAGTGGAACTGAGGAAAGAAATTTGTGAAATAAAGGACATCTTTTTGTTGTTTCTGTTTATTCATTGCTTTAAGACTTTTATTATTTCTTGACTCAGTACATGTATTACTTTGACAAAAATAAAAACGCACTTGGAAAAGAAAACAGTGATAAAAATTAAGAAAGCACCTCCTTCCAGCTGTTCATATATTAGAGTATATCCTTCTAGATGTACATCTGACCCTTGAACCACACAGACTTGAACTGCACAGGTCCTCTTGTACACGGATATTTTTTCAGTAAATACCTGCACTGTTTTCAGTCTGCGGTTTGGAATCTGTGGATGTAGAGGGCTGACTGCATGCATTGTTCTATGCCATTTTATAAAAGGGACTTGAGCACCTGCAGATTTGGGGATCTTTGGGGAAGGGGGTCCTGGAACCAATCTTCCACAGATTCTGAGGGACAACTTAAAATTTTGGAAAGTCAAAAGTTATATGCCCCACATTGTTCAAGGATCAACTGTACTGTTTTGCACATACAGAAAAATGTATTTTTCTTACCACAACAAGATTATAACATTCATGTTGCTAAATAATTGATTTTTTAACCTAAAGCTATACTTGGATTATTCACCTGCCAACAGAAACATGGAGTACTTGTATATGCAAGGCGTACAGCTCGGCAGTGCAGAAGAGAACGAAGCCATATACAGTTAAGTATAAAAGCTGCATGCATTGAGTACCATGGTAGAGATGAGCAGGGCTGGGCTCATCCAGCGAGGTTCCTTAGAGAAGTGTTTTCTGGGAAGCTCTCTGAGCCACAAATGTGGAGGCCTTGGGGATGGGGAGGACAAAGTGCCCCAGGACCATGCCCTTCCATGCCTTCACAGTCCCAGAAGTGCATGCCTGGGTCTTACTGGAAGGCTGCCCCAATGAGTCATGGCTGTAGCCCACATGGAGGCCAGGGGACAGGAATCTCCTTCTTGGGTACAGGAGCTCTGTCCCTGGCTGGGAAGGAGGGCGAGTGAGGCCAAGTGTCTTCTCCATCCTGGTGGGGATGCGTAGTCACTATGTGCTTCACCACACCAGACCCAGATCTTCCTTTTCTTTCTAGCATGTTTCCAGAAATTCTAACACGGATATCTGCAATGATGAGCTGAGCTGCCTTGAGCATGGTGAGGTCCCATCACCAGAGATTTCTGGGGAGGGGCCGTGGAGATGCATACATAACCTTCCACTTGGGAGGAAGGCCCTCACTCTGACCGCCTCCTTTGTCAGCTCCTTACCTGTGTGTTCTCAACTTGAAAAGCCAGTCTCATTTTTCTTTGCTTTATTTTTCTGTGATGCCTTATCCTTCTGCATCTTTCACCTACACTTTCTGCCTGTAGAATTCCCACCTGTTTTACCTGGTCCAAAAGAGTTTCTGGGAAAGGAGTTCTGGAAACTTTGGGATTCAGGGGACAGCACTAGGGCCAAGCACAAGATGGGGCAAGAGGCAGCAGACGAGGATGTAGGACCAGAGTTCTGGGCCTTCGATAGAGCCAATTGCTGTGTACATGAGCGGAACTGGGTGCATGGTCCTCCTTCCTGAGCCCATTGGGAGCCACTGTGACGGTTAAATCACATGCAATAAACACTAGTTCCAGTTATTGCTGCCATCAGCTCTGTATTAGTTTCCTATTGTCGCTGTCATGCAGGGTGTAAGGCGGGGTCTCCTGTCCCGCTCCCCACATAAGAACGCAGGATATGGTGAGGCCAAAAAGGAACACCCACGGAGACATAGGAAGGGGAGTCACACCACTATATTCTCGCTGGCGGCTGGGTTGGAGACACAGGAAGCAGGAGCCACACTGTTCGCAACCCGCCGTCCATTGGCGGTTGGCCACTAATATAACTGCCGTGGCTACGCTAACACAAAATGGGGGCTAGCAAGAAGATGGTGGCTGGCAAGCTTGGATTGCAGTTAGCACAGCAGAGTGCAATTAGCAAGGGGTTAGTTGGTTGGCAGAGAAGCGGATGACAGTTTGCGGATCGTGTGGCTCCTGCTTCCTGTGTCTCCAACCCAGCTGCCACCGGGAATACACTGGTATGACTCCCCTGTCTATGGCTCCGTGGGTGTTCCTTTTTGGCCTCACCATGTCCTGCATTCTCATGTGGGGAGCGGGAGCTGAGACCCCGCAGGCCGCTCCGCGTGACAACGGCTCTCAGCGGGTTGAAAGCCAGGAGCTGCCAGGGCTGCGGTCCTTTCTCGAGGCTCTAAGGGAGGATCTTTTCTGGCTCCTCCAGGTTGTCGGCAGAGTTCCGTTCCTGTAGCTGTGGGACTGGAAGCCCTTTTTGGTTTTCAGCGTCTGGAAGGCGCCTGCATCCCTTAGTATGTGGCCCCCATGCCCATCCTCAAAGCCACCAACTGTGGCCGGGTCCCTCTCACTTTTGAATCTCTTCAACTTTCACCTCTTCTCTCTCCCAGATGGGAAAGTGGCTCCACTGTGATTAAACTGGTCCCCCCTCAGGCTGTTTCACTAGCTTAAGGCCAGCTCATTAGCAACCTAATTCCATTTTCAGCCTTAATTCCCTTTTCCCATGTAACATCTGTCGTGCAGGGTGTCGTGCAGGGCCTCTGCTCCCGCTCCCCACATAAGAACGCAGGACACGGTAAGGCCAAAAAGGAACACCCATGGAGCCATAGGTAGGGGAGTCAAACCAATATATTCTCGCTGGCGGCTGGGCTGGAGACACAGGAAGCAGGATCTACATAATCTGCAACCCACCGTCCTAACAGCAGTCCGTGCTTGCCAGCCACCATCTTCTTGCTAGCCCCCATTCTTTCTGCTAGCATAGCCACGGCAGTTATATTAGTGGCCAATGGCTCAGTGGTTACAGCTGATGGCCAACTAGCCACAGCTGATGGCCATCTGATCACAGTTGATGGCCATTTACTACCCGAGCCAGCACCTTTCTATGTGAGGCCGAGAGCCTGGAAACTACTTTTTGGGGCTTTGTCCCCACAACATCACACTCACAGGTCCCGGGGATTATGACATGGGCATTGTTGGGGTCATTATTCTGCCTGCTACACTGTCCAGCCTTCCTTTCTATATTTTGCCTTCACAGAAGATTAGGGTAGGGAACCTGAGCACCAGAAGTTGGGGTATTTAGGCTTTCAGAGAATCTTCAATTAGAGAAAAGAGCTGCACTTATGCGAAATGGAGCTGCAGCCTTCGGACCAATAGTTCTCAAAGAATGGTCTCTGGGGGTGGGGCCCAACAACCTGGGTTTAAAAAGACTTGCTGCTAACTCTGATGAGCCCCCTTGCTGTGGAACAGCTGTCCTTCCAGCCTCACTTTGGTTCTGAACTGGCCCATCGGAGTGACCTTAGGCTGGCCTTTCTTCTGTGCACTGTGCTCAGCCACTGAGGGCTGCTTCTTAGGCTGCCAGGGCCTCTTAGCCTCCTGGGGTCTCCTTGGGGGACCAGGAACATGATTTCCTGAGAAGTCATGCTGCTAATACCATGCATGGTATTATGATGCATGATATTATGTAACATGACCCAGAAAATCCACCAGGAGGAGCTGAAAAGTCTCCAGCAGGGTCTTTTGGGAAGCCAGCTGGGCTCCCAGCTCAGACAGGGATGCGGGAAGTCAGGCTGGCAGGGAAAGAGCCTCTGAAAACTCCAGTGCAGTGTAGGTGGCCTGGGCTCTACAGCACCAGCCGCAAGGTTCTCTGTATGTGGGGTATAGGGGGGCAGGTGAAACCACAGATCCTGTGTGGGTGGAGCCCAGTGGGGTAATGAGCATCTGGGGACAGAACCAAGAGTGCAATTTCCAGGCTCTCGGCCTCATGTGG
Organism: Rhinolophus hipposideros; assembly: GCF_964194185.1. Taxonomy (NCBI): domain Eukaryota; kingdom Metazoa; phylum Chordata; class Mammalia; order Chiroptera; family Rhinolophidae; genus Rhinolophus; species Rhinolophus hipposideros. Next base: position 65,481,188 of record NC_138061.1, read on the forward strand.
AAAGGTGCTGGCTTGGGTAGTAAATGGCCATCAACTGTGATTGGATGGCCATCAGCTGTGGCTAGTTGGCCGTCAGCTGTAACCAGTGAGCCATTGGCCACTAATATAACTGCCGTGGCTACGCGAGCAGAGAAATGGGGGCTAGCAAGAAGATGGTGGCTGAGCTAGCAAGCGTGGATTGCAGTTAGCATGTGAGGTTGGTTGGCAGAGAAGCAGACGGCGGGTTGCGGATAGTGTGGCTCTTGCTTCCTGTGTCTCCAACCCAGCCATCAGTGAGACTATAGTGATATGACTCCCCTACCTATGGCGCCATGGATGTTCCTTTTTGGCCTCACCATGTCCTGCGTTCTTATGTGGAGAGCGGGAGCTGAGACCCTGCATGACACCCTGAATGACAGCATCCTTTGACCTTTGAGAAACCCAGACTCACACTTTTCTGAAGTGTCACATAAGACATTAGGCCTTAGATTTGACTGTTGATAGGAATCACCGGGGGAGGTTTAAGAATCCTGAGGCCCAGCTCATACCTCAGACCACCTTAGAATGTCTGGGGGCGGGACCTAGGCTCAGTGCCCATATTAATGCTCTCCAGGTAACCTAATGTGCAGGTAACGGAGAGAACCACTAATCTAACACAGTGGCTCTGAATCCTGACTGCACACTAAAATCAACTGGGAAACATTACGAAAAAAACAAAACGAGGCTGCTGAGTATTATAAACCAGTCTCTGGGGAGGCCAGCTGGGCGTTGTAGGTGTTATGACTCCCCAGGTGATTTCACAAGGCACAGCCAAGTTGAAACCCAGGTCTAATGGGAGTAGTCTCTGAGGCTCAGCTCAGCCCACTGTCTGGGCAGGGGCCCTCTCTGTTTAATTGCAAGGTGGTAAGCACCTGGCCCAGCCTGGTCAGTGCCTGGCAGTGCTCTGTGAAGATTCCTTTGTCCTCTGTTAAACTGGGTCTTGTTCATATCCAGCTAGGAAACCTGTAGCAGAAGAAAGGCTTTGGCCCCAAGTGTGAGTGAGGCCTGGGAGATGCCCCTGAAATGACCTGTCCAGATCTGACATTGGCTTTAGTCAGAGCTCTTTTTTAAAAACGATGAAGATCCAGTACTCATATTTTGATGGATTGCAAAATAATTTCCCTCATTTTCTCTTCTCTGCCTTTCTACTCTGGCAATTTTGTATAATTTCTAGATAATCCAGATGAAGGAATAGGAAGGCTGACTACTCCTCAGTGGTCGCAGGTAGGACAACATGCATGCATTCCACGTCCTTGTCCAGTGAACAAGGGTGACGCAGCAGAGGCTGGAAGCCCGGCACCCAGGGCTCCATGCTTCCTGACACTAGCTAATCTCTGCTGCTATCAGCTCCCAGGCTTCATTTGATGCCTGCCCAAACTGGCGGACTGTTTTCCTTCAGTGACAGGCACTAGCGTATTATGTTATATGGTTGATGAAGGCAGGTGTGGGGACAAAGCCCCAAAAAGCAGTTTCCAGGCTCTCGGCCTCACATAGAAAGGTGCTGGCTCGGGTAGTAAATGGCCATCAACTGTAATCAGATGGCCATCAGCTGTGGCTAGTTGGCCGTCAGCTGTAACCCATAAGCCATTGGCCACTAATATAACTGCTGTGGCTATGCTAGCAGAGAAAATGGGGGCTAGCAAGAGCGGATTGCAAAGAGGCGGATGCCGCCAGTGAGAATATAGTGATATGACTCCCCTACTTATGGCTCTGTGGGTGTTCCTTTTTGGCCTCACCATGTCCTGCCTTCTGATGTGGGGAGCGGGAGCTGAGACCCCGCATGACGCCCCGCATGACAGCAGGGTTGATAGGCTATTCAGGGTTCAGCTACTTGCTACGTAGCTGTGTGACCCTAGGCAAGTTACTTAATCTTTCTGATTCTTGGTAGGTCACTTCATCTGTTTTTAGTGGTTACAGATTTTAGTTCATAACACTCACTTCTCCAAAGTAAATAATCTGCTCTAGTTTCTAATGACTAAACTGGGGAGAGCACATTCTGTCTAGTTGGAGGGTCTCTCTCTTTTCATAGGGTTGAACAAGAATCTCAGGGGATTTAAATGGCCTAAATGCTCAGAAAAGGCCCCTTCTGGCATTCATTCCACATTGGTCACCACTGATTTTTGTTGTTGTTGTTGTTGTTCATAGGTTTCTTGAAGGCACATGGTTCTGAATCACCTGTGTCACGTCATGGAGGTGGTGGCAGAGTGCAAGAATTGCCACATGCTCCACTCTTTCCTGTGCCCACACACTTGTGCCCAGCTCCTTTCCTCCCCTTGAATCTGGGCTGAACTCTGCCTGTGGTGGACGTGAAGGGGTCCTGCTCTGAACCTCAACACCTCACATGCTTCTGTGCTTTCTGTTCCTCTGTACCCACTCAGCTGCCATTGGAAAACGTCCAGGCTACTCTGCTGGAAGATAGGAATAGAGATGGGCTGTCCCAGCTGCGGCCATCCCAGACCAGCTGACCCGACAACAGAATAGAAAGCCATGTAGCCAACGCGCAGAACTGTGAGATAAGAAGTGGCTGTGTTTTAAGTCACTTAGCTGTAGGCTGTTTGTCAGTCAAAACCGATAGGCGCCTTTACCCCTGTGAGCCTGCACAGAGTGAGTGTAGTTGCTGCTACTTGTTGAAAGAAATCCACTCACGCTCAGACTCAGAAAAATTCCCCGCACCCCCATGCTCTTCTCAGGCTCCGCAGTTCCCTGTTGTCCGAGGCCTCTGAAGCCTGTGAGGGTGACATCTTTCTCTGAGCACAGTGCTCCTTTGGCTGCAGTCCTGGGAACGTGAGTCACAGCAGAGAACAGAGTGCGGGGGGCCTCTCAGGAGGGGAGCCTCAGATCGCTTCAGGCTCTAGCCCCTGCAGCGAGAAAACAGTACGATCTCCACAGATAAGATGGGACTGGTGCCGGTTAGGACCGCGTAGGCAAGGGTGAAATAGTGTGTGTAGGGTGATCAGCATACTTGTGTTCCCTCCTTTTGGGACCACGATGACATGGTGATCTATTTCATGTCCCACTGAAGGGGGCTACGAGCCCACACATCGGCATGAAAACGTTTTGTTCTTGCTGAACGAGTCAGATGGGACTCAAATGTCAGCTTCTTTGAACAGATTTGTCAACAATCTCAGAATAAAGTCTCTTATTTGGAGAGCAGCAGGTACTCCTTTAAAAAGACCTTCACAGGAGTGTCAGGGCCACTGGGCCAGCTAAAGTGACAGGCTTGGGCCTGCTTACCTTGTACGAACCCTGGGCCTTGCTGATCTCTTCTACGTGATGAGGTGAGAGGGTGTGAGGTCACAAACATCATTCCGGCTCCAACACCCTGGGGCTGCAAAACGAGGTGCAAACTTGCGGAGCAGAGGCCTGGCCTGCTAGCCGAGCACAGACGTCACTGCTCCCTTCTCCACTTAGCTCTTGCTGAAGTTCCTAAAAGTGTTCCTCTATAAGAGTTTCAAATCCAGCCATGGGGAACTCTTAGCCAGGAAAGCACCTTCTTGCTCGTTGATTTTTCAGACCATGGGGTGTCAGTGTATGAATGAGCAGGGATTTGTATCTGTGGTGTTGACCGCTCTTCGGCACTGCTTGGATTTTGAGATATAAATTATGCCTGTAAGTGTTTCCTGTTCCAGGCTACACGTTATTTATTGTTTGAGGTTGAAATGCACTGAGGATCAGATGTGGGAAACTCGGTGAGTCAGGCTAGGGACAGTTTACAGGTCCTGTATTCTTCTCTAGTGTTCTTTACCCACCCCGTTAGTTCCACCCATCTTGAAAATGAGCAATGGCCCATAAGTATGAGCGTGCAGACTGGGTGAGCTGCCCTTGTCCTTGCTGTCCTCTCTGAGACTGGACTGTGGCCTGCAAGGAGTGGCGGGTGGAAGGGGGAAGGAAAATGCAGGGTTTGACTCAGACGACCTGGGTCTGCGAGTGACACAATACCAAGCTTTCTAGACAGGCTGCCAGTCCCCCGTCATCTCTATTTCTATGGAAAGAAGCATAGAGACAGTTATCAATTTGTTGAGATCACCTTTGACAATGCCTTAATTTGCCTGTAAGGTACTGAGTACTAGGGTGGTGTATATAGAGCCATGTAGGCATATAATGAACATATACACAGGATGCAATGTGACAATATTCACTATGACTGTATCAAAGAGGGCAAAAGCCCACTTCATACCCATTTGGATGGCTATTACTAGAAAAATAGAAAATAATGGGTATTGGTAAGGATGTGGAGAAATTGGAACCCTGTGCAGTTGCTGGTGGGAATGAAAAATGGTGCAGTCACTTTGGAAGACAGCTTGGGCAGTCCCTCAGAAAGATAAACCCTAGAATTACCATATGACCCAGTAACTCCACTTCTAGGTAAAGCTAAGTGAAAAAAGGCAGACACAGAAGGATAAACACTGTGTGATTCCATTTATGTGAGGCATCAAGAATAGGCAAATTCATAGAGACGAAACTAAAGTAGAGGTTACTGGGCCGGGGGCAGGGGGAATGGGGGGTTACTGTTTAATGGGTACAGAGTTTCTGTTTGGGATGAGAAATTTCTAGAGCGGGATGGAGATGATGACTGTACAACCTTGTGAATGTAATGAACACCACTTAAAATGGTTAAAACGATACACTTTATGTATATTTTACCACAATTAAAAAAGATAACAGGAGCACTTGTGGTTGAGTTCAGCTCACTCACTCTGCCCTTCTCTGGCCTCTAGCAAGTCCCATCTGTGCTTCACCATGGTCCTGTTGGGGGACAGAGCTGGGGGTGACATCAGTCCCGTTTTACGGATGAGTAAACAATGACACAGAGAATTTGCCCAGGGTTTCCTTCTCTTCCTTTCGTTGCTTGTTTCTTCCTAGCACATCTATACGTATTCTCATTTGTATGCCTGCTTTCTATCAGGACGGGACTTAGTGGGGTCATTCACCTCAGTATCCCGTGCCTGGCACACAAAGACATTTATATGGAAGATACAGTTGGAATGAGGCTAGTCCTGAGCTGGCAGGGAGCCAGTGTCCTTGTCCTCCTGGCTCTGGCTCCTCGTGTTCTCCAGACCCAGGCTCTCTGGACAGACAAGTGGGGACCCAATGCATGTGGAGGGCCTGCATGATCCAAATTGGAATAGTGGCCTCGGAAGAGCTCCACTGTGGACAACAGGGGCCTCTCCCGATGGCTGTGGGGCATTCCTCCTAGGCTCATCCATTTCCTTGTCTGGGACTCTTTCTTACCCTACCTTGACGCTGTCCCCGTGCACCCCAATACCTGGACAGGTGTGTTCTCTTCTCTTCATTCCCAGTGCACTCAGGCTGCTCTACTTCCCTGGACCTGGGCCAGAGTGGGCAGTCTGTGCTGTCTCTGTCAGGGTAGCTGAGAGCCAGAGCCCATGCACATTCAGGAAGGAGGTGAAAGCTGATGTCAGGCTGAACCACACCCCCTGAGGCAGCTTCTTCTCCCTTTAGTGCTTCCTCCTCACTCTAGAGCACCCTGGGGCCTCCTCCCCACCCCAGAGCACCCTGGGGCTTTGTCCCCACCCCAGAGCTCCCTGGGGCTTTGTCCCCACCTCAGAGCTCCCTGGGGCTTTGTCCCCACCTCAGAGTTCCCTGGGGCTTTGTCCCCACCCCAGAGCTCCCTGGGGCTTTGTCCCCACCCCAGAGCTCCCTGGGGCTTTGTCCCCACCCCAGAGCTCCCTGGGGCTTTGTCCCCACCTCAGAGCTCCCTGGGGCTTTGTCCCCACCTCAGAGCTCCCTGGGGCTTTGTCCCCACCTCAGAGCTCCCTGGGGCTTTGTCCCCACCCCAGAGCTCCCTGGGGCTTTGTCCCCACCCCAGAGCTCCCTGGGGCTTTGTCCCCACCCCAGAGCTCCCTGGGGCTTTGTCCCCACCCCAGAGCTCCCTGGGGCTTTGTCCCCACCTCAGAGCTCCCTGGGGCTTTGTCCCCACCCCAGAGCTCCCTGGGGCTTTGTCCCCACCCCAGAGCTCCCTGGGGCTTTGTCCCCACCTCAGAGCTCCCTGGGGCTTTGTCCTCACCTCAGAGCTCCCTGGGGCTTTGTCCCCACCTCAGAGCTCCCTGGGGCTTTGTCCCCACCTCAGAGTTCCCTGGGGCTTTGTCCCCACCTCAGAGTTCCCTGGGGCTTTGTCCCCACCCCAGAGCTCCCTGGGGCTTTGTCCCCACCCCAGAGCTCCCTGGGGCTTTGTCCCCACCCCAGAGCTCCCTGGGGCTTTGTCCCCACCTCAGAGCTCCCTGGGGCTTTGTCCTCACCTCAGAGCTCCCTGGGGCTTTGTCCCCACCCCAGAGCTCCTTGGGGCTTCCTCCCCATCCCAGAGCTCCCTGGGCCTCCTGCCCACCCCAGAGCTCCCTGGGCCTCCTCTCCACCCCAGAGCTCCCTGGGGCTTTGTCCCCACCCCAGAGCTCCCTGGGGCTTTGTCCCCACCCCAGAGCACCCTGGGGCTTTGTCTCCACCCCAGAGCTCCCTGGGGCTTTGTCCCCACCCCAGAGCTCCTTGGGCCTCCTCCCCACCCCAGAGCTCCCTGGGGCTTTGTCCCCACCCCAGAGCACCCTGGGGCTTTGTCCCCACCCCAGAGCTCCCTGGGCCTCCTCCCCACCCCAGAGCTCCCTGGGCTTTGTCCCCACCCCAGAGCTCCTTGGGCCTCCTCCCCACCCCAGAGCTCCCTGGGGCTTTGTCCCCACCCCAGAGCACCCTGGGGCTTTGTCCCCACCCCAGAGCTCCCTGGGCCTCCTCCCCACCCCAGAGCTCCCTGGGCTTTGTCCCCACCCCAGAGATCCCTGGGCCTCCTCCCCACCCCAGACTGCCCTGGTGCTGCCAATTCACCTTCATGTGTCACCCAGTCTCCAGCACAACTGTCCTGTCAATGCTGACCACAAATCATGCTGCTCCTGCTGAGCTGGAAGGTGTTGCCCCTAATAGACCCTGGCCTTACACCTGTCTTTTGGGGTGTCAATGTTGTGGGGCTTGCCTGGGAGTGACAGGTATGGGGCTTGTCTACTTCCCATCAGCCCCTGGCCATGATGATCTCATCTGTACAATGAGGTAAGAGGGCCTGAGGGTCAAAAACACCTCTCAGCTCTGACACCCTGAGACTGAAAAACAAGGTGAGAACTTCCTGAGCAGGGAATGAGCTGCTAGCCAAAGACACAGACATCTTTCTTCTAATCTCTGCTTAGCTGAAAACTATTCAGTGTCATCAGTTACTTCTGCTTCACAATAGCTCAAAGGGACTCCTCTCGATGCTGGTCCTCAGCACAGCTTCCTTCTGAGGCTCCTAATGTGGCTGATTACATCATCCTCTACCAACCCTTCAGGCTTAATGTCTCAGAGTCAATGTTTGCTTCTAGTTTCCCTTTAGGCCTTCCCAGTCAGCAAGAGCCCTGCTGTTCCTAGGCCCCGCCTTGCTTTCACTCATCTGCCTCCTTCTCACATCCCCTATGGCTATGGCCACCCCCAGGGCCTGCCTGTTGATCCTGTGACATGTACCACCCATGCTCAACTGCTCCTCTTTTTCCAGATGCCACAGTGTAGCCAGAGGGTCCTTCAGAGATACAGAATTAGCCATGTAATTTCCCACACATCTCAGCAGTTCCTGTAGCGTCCATATGTAGCCCTCACCCGGCTCTGAGACAATAGTCTGCTGGTTGGGAAATGTTTACCAGCAGCTGTCCAGGAAAAAGGCCCTTATTTATAGCATCTGCCAGTGTTTGTGGTGTGACTTCCCCCAGCACGGCTGCTGTCGAGCTGCCACATGATGTTACTGAGTGCACAGATGGGAAGAGACATTCAGTAAGCAGCACACTTACGCTGTGTTTCCTTCCTACAGATCCAATGGGAGCTAAATGACCTCAACAACAGAGATGAGAGTAAAATGTAATAAACTAATTAGACTAGGATGAGTTTTGAATACTAATTACATTTTGTGTAATTTATTTATTTGGATATAATTTAAGTTTTAATGATGGCCTTGTTTAACAACCAGCTCACAAAACACCTGAAAAATTAACAATCAGCTCTTGCAGGACACGAGGCAATGCCAGCCTATAACCCAGCTGGTCTCTGTCTTTCTCCGGGTGTAACAAAGGGCCACTGCCTTGGGAGTTGAACCTCGTCAGCTTGCACATGGGTTCTTCTCTGGTTTCTGATGAGCAAGTCCCAACGGCAGGTCTGGTCCTACTCTGGTTTCCTGCTCAGAACCTCAGGTCCCCCCAAAAGTGGCCCTGCCTTGCAGATCTCTAGTTCCGTCCAACTCCAATGATCTCCTTCCAGGTGTGTATTTGCAGCAGCCAATGCTAGGCCCCTGCTGTGGGCCAGTGTAAGGCGTACAGTCCGGGGACACTCTCTGTGCGGGGTTCTGCTTTGCCTGACTACCAATCTCTTTTGCACCCTCATTTGGAGAGCATGAAGGCAGGGACTGTGTTCTGTGTCCCCTGCTGGAGTGGCATGGACAGCCTGTGGCCCAGGCTCTGTCTGAACCCTCGTGCTGTACAGCATACACATCGTTGGACTTCACTAGACTGCTTCTCAGAAGCAGACAGGGACTCCAGATCTCCTCCTGTAAGAGGAAAGCATATTAAAGATGAAAACAAAAGAAGCCCTGGGCATATCAGCATGGTGTACACATCAGGAGCATTGTGTTTCCAGAGTGCAGGAAGTTGGAAGAGTCTGGGGAGATGAGTGAGCAGAAACAAAAGAAGGGAAAGGGAGAGGTCTGTGCCTCCCCCACCCCCATCCTCTTATGAAGTCAGTCTCCTGGAGGATTGCTGTGCTGTTCATAGAGTCAGAACAGGCCCCAGAGACCATCACACCCACCAAAAGAGCTCTGGTAGAATAGACCCTCCAAATAGAAATCACTTCCTTATCTCGCAAGGAGGGCTTGTGCATACTTGGGAAAGCTGCAGTCTGATTTGGGTCCAGATGGAAGTAAGTGCTAGAGGCATATTCCAGAGTCTGGGAACCTGAAGGAGAGAACATCCTGAAATGTCAGGATGGAGAAAGCTATCCATGGAATTGAAATACAAAGCATCATATACTTAATATTCAATTTGTGATTCATGAGTCCTTTTCATTTATGGACAACAAAATAAAGGTGGCTTTGGAAAGCCCCTGGAATTTGATGAAATGCCATTTGAAATCATTTTGTGGTTTTACATTATGAGAAGTCCAAGGGATTGGTAAGATTTATGGCTGGCATTGTACAGATCACTGTAGAAGAAATTTTCTTTGCAATTAGTTGTCTTATATCTCTAATATTCATTTCAAATACATGACATTGAAATGGAAAGGAATCGCTTTCTGGGAGGGAAGCAAAACAAAACAAAAACAAAAACAGCTTTCCTTGAAGACTGCTCACAGCAGTGATGCTGGCGTAATCCCAGATGCGAACCGGTCTGGTCCTTGGGCCTGGATTCTGGGTTCCTGGCTCCTCCCCTCAGCTCTCCAGAAGGGGCTCTGAAGCCTCAAGCATTTTCATAAGGTCTTTGCAGTCGACCCAGACGTTTCCCTGACCCTCTACATCTTGTCTCTTTCTCTGCTCACCAGCTTGAGCACCCCGTCATCCTATGGGACCTTCCCGGACCATGAAGACCGACTTGTCATTCATCTGTGCTGCCAGGAAACCTCATTTGTACTTCTATTTGCCCTTACCTCCCGGTGATCGTTCTCGTTATCACAGCTATTGCGATTTCTGAATACTTATAAGGGGCTAAGCATAGGGCTGAGCAGTTTGGGTTGTTTAGGTGTCTATGCCTAACCCGCTTGTTCTCTGAGCTCCGGGGAGGCAGGGACGTTTAAGACATGGTAGTCGCCTTGGTCCAGTGGTTAACACAAGGCTGGACTTATAGTAGGCATCCTATAAATATTTGTTAAAGGAAGTGGCATGAATCAATTTGTAACTATGTCCCTTAATATCAAACTCATTTCTATTTTGTATTCTAATGAAATGGAGTTAGTCATCTGTATTTTGCAAGAAGGTCCTTCTGCCCTCTCAAGGTCCACCCTCCTGTAATAAATGTAATACATTTGCAGGACATTTAGGCAGGTCCACAAGCTCAGCCCAGCTTCTCTTCCCTTCCTGCTGAGGCTGAGATTGGAGGACTCCATGGCTGGGACCAGAAGCTGTTTCCTGTGAAATGTGGTCACCCTGATCTTGTTCCTGCTGCTGTGAAGCATGCCCCTTCACTGTGTTTCTGCAGTCCCCTTTGGGTCTGCCTCATGTGGGTGACGGGTTAAACTTGGATAATTAAAATGCGATATATGTACATCACGTAAGTGAATGTCATGGAGTAGGTCATGGAGTGGCTTTAGTAGGTACTCCAAACTCTCGGGCTCAAACTCCAATATTAAATTTATAAATGGTTGCTTCTGTTGCCTCCCTATAACCTTGGTGGATGGTATGACCTCTTATTTCTTAACTAGAATCACACTTTTATCACTCCTGTCTTTTCACTATTTCCTAGAGGTGGAGATGTTTCCATGATGATGCTGGGACAGGTGCAGGTGCTCCAATCTGATTTATCTAAGGCGTCTGTCTTGGGCCCATGGCTCTGAAGCAAGAGTTACAACACCCCTTTCTATCTCCTCCCTGCACTGCAGTGCAAAAGAAAGTTGGAGAAAGCAGAAGTTAGGTGGATGAAGTGAAGCACCTTGTGTGGCTTTTTTTTTTCCTTAATAGATCTCTTCACAAAATACATATGTGATTGTTCCCATGAGCGTGGAGAGAGAGAGAGAGAGAGGGAGGGAGGGAGGGAGGGAGGGAGGGAGAGAGATAAGGGGAGAGGAGAGGAGAGGAGAGGAGAGGAGAGGAGAGAGACCCATTTCTCCACTCCCCTAGAACATAGCTTCTAAGTAGGTGGTCTGCACGTGCTGTCTGTCTCTGGTGAATGGCATGAGGAGAAAGATTTCCCACCTCCCCCACCCCCCACCACTGAATTGTAGAAATTGCATAATTATGTGGTGAATATAGTCAACGCATATTGACAAACTGAATACTTCAACATCTAAAGTTGGGTTTTCTGAGTCATCCATAACTGACCATGGTATTTAGCAATTTAGTGCAATTTAGAATTTATAGAGTACCCACGGTCTGCTTGCCCTGCCGGGCATGGAGGACAGAGAAGAATGACACGACTTGCTGTGTCCCAAGAGTTACTGGTTTCGAAGGTCAGAAGTGGGGGAGGTGGGCAAGGATTGTGACAAGGGGATGAATTTTAGACACTGGCTCTGTAGGATTCCGGGAGGGGTAAGGTTAGCCCAGTGTTTCTGTAGGCATCAGAACCCTCCTTTAGCAAGTCCCCGCAACTAATTCAACTCTGGAATTCAGGGTTGGGCCTGTAGAATTAGACAGAATTTGTCCTGTATAGCCCAGAGGTCCTCTTCCCACCCAGAGACCTCCATACAGTTCTTAGGCCCATGCTCCTGATTGAGAGGACTTTTAAAACTTGTTTTAATTGGGGCACAACCAGTAACATGGAAGATTTTAAGCCCTCAATTTGGAGAATTTTGATAATCATATTGTGGATGAAAAAAGGGCCCCATACTAAACCTGATGAGCTCAGGGGAGGCTTGCAAGGCAGGCCTTATAAACTCAGAGACCAAAATAAACCACGTAGGATGGTCTGAACATAAAAATTTCTAATTAAAAGCGAGTCAGTCCTGGTAGATAGTCACATCCTTGGCCTGTAGCTTCCTTGACAAAGGTCGATCTTGACCTTAAGTGAGCCTGTTTGTTCTCTATCTTTTTGTATCTAAGGTTTTTTGCATCATTGAAATGTCACAGAAGTCTTGTTTTCTAGATCCCTCAGTGTACAACCTCTCACTGATGTGCCATAAATGTTAATTGTTAAGTATCCTGTACACACCAGTGAAAAAGAATTATGTGTCTCTCCATATTACTTTTTATCCAATCCCAGAGATTTCTCCGCTTTGTTTTCTCCTGCCCCCTTAATCTACCAGCAATGGATTTCATGTAACCTTCCTTATATTTCCTCCTTTGATGTGTAAAATATAAATGGTTGCAAACCATTTGCAGTTGCAAAACTGCAACACTGCCATTCTCTGGTGCATTTTCTCAATCTATTGTGATTTTACTTCTCATCGATTGTTGTCAGTTTGGCTCAAATAAACTCATAAAAATTCTCTAAAGGTTTGGGAGTTTCTTATGCCAACAATGATACACCTTGTATCCACCATGTTGAAAAAATATAGAACATTTTCAGTATCTAAGAGAACTTCCTCATACCCCTCTCCAATCAACCACCTAACAACCATCTTCTAACTTGTGTCTCGTTCTCCAGATTAGTTTTCACTATTCTAGATTTAATATAAATGAAGCCATAAAGTATATACCCTTTGTGTCTGGTTTCTTAAAATTTTAAGATTTATCCATTTGGATTTTTATATCAGTAGCTCATTCCTTTTTATTATACCACAATTCATTTATCCATTCAACTGTTGTTTCCAGTTTTTTTTTTTTTTTTGTATTAAGGAAAAAGCTGCTCTGAATATGAATATTCAAGTTCATTTCTCTTTTGTAGACATAGGTTTTTATTTATTGTGGTAAATCCCTAGAAGTGGAATGGCTGAGCAATACGGTAGATGTACGTTTAACTTCATAGAAACTAACAAACGATTCTCATTAGTGGGTATGCCAATCTCTACTCCCCTGAGCTGTGAAGGAGAGTGCTGGATGGTTCTGATTTTAGCAACACTAGTGGCTGTGAAATAGAACCTCAGTATGTATGGAGAGCTTTACTTTATGCTTGCTTGGTTGACACCTTTCACACTCTCCTGGACGCTCATAGCCTACCTATTAGGTAGACTGGGGAATGTGGTGGGGTGTGTTCACTGATATGTGGTATATAAACCAAAAAGAATAAGACAAACAAATGAGAAACAAAAACTCATAGACACAGACAATAATTTAGTGGTTACCAGAGGGTAAGGGGGTGGGGGGTGGGTGATGAGGGTAAAGGGGATCAAATATATGGTGATGGAAGGAGAACTGACTCTGGGTGGTGAACACACAATGGGATTTATAGACGATGTAATACAGAATTGTACACCTGAAATCTATGTAAATTTACTAACAATTGTCACCCCAATAAAATTAAAAAAAAAAAAAAAGCGTGAGTGCCTCACTCAGTCATCCAGGGGTACAGGGGGTGTCAGCATTGCAGGCTGGCTCAGGCTGTGGGAAAATAAAAAAATACATATTTGATCTTTGTCCCTGGTTCCTGGCACAGAGGTTCTAAAATTCTTGGAATTTCCTGAGTGATGGGAGTGTCTCTTATTACTCATAAGGAGTTTATGCTAATGAGGGGACTCTTGGCAGGCCCCTAGAGAGCTACAGGATGAGGTTAGTAGCCAGAAGAACCAACCACAGGATTAGAGGACTAGGACTTTCAGCCCCACCCTCTGACCTCCTGGGAGGAGAGAGGGGTTGGAGGTTGACTTTAGTCCCCAATGACCATGATTTAATAAATCATGATTACCTTAAGAAAAAAAGAAAAGAAAACTTGGATAAAATCTCTGAAATGACAATGCTATCAGAGCTTCCAGGTTGGTGAACACATCTGGGTGCGGGAAGGGGCGCACTCAGAAAGCAGATGGAAGCTCTGCACACTCCACCCTACACCTTGCCCTGCACCTTGCCCAGCCTTCCATCTGGCTATTCATTTGTAGACTTTATAATAAAACTGTACTGGCAAGTAGAGTTGCTTTCCTGAGTCTTGTGAATCCTTTTAGCAACTACTATCAAACCTGGGGGGGGGGGGTCATGGGAACTCAGAAGTTTTAGTTGGCTGGGCAGAAGTGAAGCTTGTCCGGGGGCTCCATTTGCAGCTGGCATCTGAAGTGGGGACAGTTTTATGGGACTGAGCCCTTAACTTGTGGGATCTGTGCTAGCTCTGGGTAGTTAGTGTCAGAATTAAATTGAGCTGTTGGATCCCAAGTTGTTAGAGAATTGGAGAACTTAAGTTGGAACTATGTATGTGATACCAGTAAAAACCACAGGGGCTCATTCTTAGCTACCCTCTCCTACTACCCCTCTGTTTTCTGTGGGTACCTAATTCTAAGTTGTCCTTTAAATGGCAGGAACTGCCAATGTTAGGACTGAAGAGTGACAAGAGAGCCCTACTCTGAGCCATGTGAAATGTGCTGATGCTTTTGTTAAAACAGCAGTCTCATTGTTTATTTTTTTGTTAGTTTTCCTTGCCTGAGGGAACATGTCCAAAACAAATATTGCTAAGACTGACGTCAAAGAGTTTACTGCCCATGTTTTCTTCTAGGTATTTTATAGTTTCAGGTCTTACATTTAAGTCTTTAATCCATTTTGAGTTTATTTTTATATGTGGTATAAGAGAATGGTCTAGTTTCATTTTCTTGCATATATCTGTCCAGTTTTCCCAGCACCATTTATTGAACAGACTGTCTTTACCCCACTATATGTTCTTGCTTCCTTTGTCATAGATTAAATGACCATATAGGCATGGATTTCTTTCTGGGCTCTCCATTCTGTTCCATTGATCTATGTGTCTGTTTTTATGCCAATATCATGCTGTTTTGATTACTATAGCCTTGTAGTGTAGTTTGATACCAGGTAGCGTGATACCTCTAATTTTGTTCTTCTCTCACAAGATTTCTGTGGCTATTCAGGGTCTGTTGTGGTTCCATATAAATTTTAGGATTAGTTGTTCTAGTTCTGTGAAAAATGCCATTGGTATTTTGATAGGGATTGGGTTGAATCTGTAGATTGCCTTGGGTAGCATGTACATGGTGAAAAAGGTGAAAAGGATTAAGAAGTACAAACTACCAGTTATAGTCACAGTGATGTAAAGTACAGCATAGGGAATATAGTCAATAATATTGTAATAACTATATATGGTGTCAGACGGGTACTAGACTTATTGGGGTGATCACTTTTTAAGTTATATAATGTCTAATCACTGTATGTGTACACCTGAAACCAATATAATATAGTATGTTGATTGCAATTGAAAAATAAATTTAAAAAGAAACGTAAAAAAAAGGAAAAACTTCCCAGCAGTCTCACGATGTGAGCATGTAGCTCCATGGAGTTGCTAGACACTATTCATCAAGCTTCTCAAGTCATACTCTTGCCAAGACTGAACACCAGAATGTGTCACAGAGCCAGAGTGGAAGCAGACAACATAAACTGCCAACTGCGAGTTTAGGGAGATGGCCTGCGGAAGTCCTGCAGGAATACTTCGATGGGAATGTGAATGTCATCGATGAGCAAGACTAAACGGGAAGGAAGGGGTACAGATGTTTTATGAGTTTTGTTCTATTTTGTGCATTTTAAAGTACTAATAACAGGAAAGAGGGACACTCATTATTATTTGTACATAATAAAATATCCATCAATGTTATTTAAACTATTTGCTAGTTTTATTTTTTTCAGAAGTGATGTTTTCCCAGAGTGTCTAAGACTTCCTCTCTCATACTGAGTTGTTGAGTGTAGAGTTCATGGCATTTTAGATTCTGAAGCTGACTTTGTCATGAGGATATCTAGGTATCATACCAGGCTGCTAAGACAGCTCTTCTCGTTACCTGCCCATGAAAGCAGCTGGCGAACTCCTGGTGCCTTAAGACCACACAAGAGCACATGAGCATGTACTGAGACTCTGCGGCGCTGGACTTTCAGCTCAGTAGATTTTTGCAAGAAGCAGCCCTTTACACCATGTTTCCACCACTTGCTGGCAGATGAAAGCTCAACCCTGGAGAGAGAACGTTCTTATGTAAGTCCAACTGGTCACTCAGAGCAGAGGGAGGGGAACCCCACATGTTTGAGCTTTGGCTGCTATGTGGGATGCAGGTTGTGAGGCAATGGCTCACCTCTAGAGAGAAAGGAAAGGAAGAGAATATAATGTGTTAGGAAAATAAAAGCTACAATTTATTGAGCATTTACCATGTGCCAGCAATTTGTCAATGCTTTACGGCCATCTCAGCCCTAAGGGGAGAAGGAAACTGAGCCCGGGAAAGACAAGAGTCAGTTCTCCAAGGTCAAAGGCCAAGAATGGGGCATTGGCCATGGGAACCAGGCTCTGACTGTGCAGCAGCCCAGTGTCATAAACAGCGCCCTCCGTCTGGTGCAGATAGCCTCACTTTCCTTGTTGTGCAGATGATGTTGTGAGTTGGGGTCTTCTCAGCCTCGGTATTCCAGAATCCATTGGCAGCTCTTAGGCTGCAGGGCTCCTGAGACTGGTCCCTGATCACCCGAGGACCAAGTCCCTGTTGTCCTTGTGGGGGATGCTCAGGCTGGCCCTGATTACACGCATCCGTTTTTCCAGGTCTTCCCTTCAGTTCTGAAAACGGGACACCACACATGAAACACTACTGTTCCAGGGGTGATAGCGTTCAATCATGCCTTCTGTTCACCTGGAGTGTACGCAGCTCCACCTTGGTCTGGTCAATGGCTCTGTTTTCCAGTGGCGGAAGGAACAGGTGCCATCTGTTTTACTGTGTGTTCTGTGGCTTCCACAGAGGCCTCGTGCTGTGTGGGTCTGGGATCTGCATAGTCCCCCAGACACAGAGAAGCCTTTCAGCCTCAGGTGACTAGCCTCAGGGGGACATCCCTGGTCCTCTCTGACCCTTGCTGTTGTCCTGAATCCTTCTGGTTCCCAGTCCCAGCCCAGGCACCGGCACAAACCTGCCTTTAACAAGACTTTCCTCAGCTTGGATTGAAATCTGAGAATCTGGAAAGGAAAATTGTGGATCCACAAGGATGTGGAGGCCAGAGGCTTTCACACTTGGTTGAGAAGAGAAAGAAGCAGTCTGTTGCTCAAGGTAGGCCACGCTTAGTAAGATGGTAGACGGCAGACTGTGTCAGGGCCTCAGGCTCGCCCTCTTCATCCCTGCAGCCCCGATCCTGACCTGGAGTGGCCATCCTCACCCACCACCTGTCTTGCCTACAGTACCATGAGTGGCCAATAAACCCTCTCATACTCATGATTCCCCTGATGGGATGACTGGGGTGTGAGGAAGGTGTTCTCCCCGCATTCTACAGATGGGCAGACTGACACCTAGAAGCAGTCAAGTGGCTTGCCTTTGAGCACACAGACTGGCGCAGAGCCTGACTGAGGCCAGGCCTTCAGTCTTCTCCTCTCGGGTTTCTGCCATCTCACTCTGACTCCTCATCTAGCCTTAGCCCCGAAGTTCCCCACTGGCAGTTCTCCTGCCAGAAGACCAGGCAGGAACATCTCCTTAACATTGAGAACTCTTTGACCCCCCTCCACCTGGATGCCCTTGCCTGGGTGTTCCACAGGTACGTAAATCAGCCCTCCCGTGCCGATAGCAGAGCACATCATCTCCCTCTCCCACACCTGCTCCCTTTGCTGGAGCCCCACCTTCTGCCCGATATTCCCACCAGGAGCCTGGTGGTGGGCTCATGTTCCACATCCCAACCTAGAGTCCTTGCCTTCCCACCAGGTCTTCAATCCATCTCCTTCTCTGCACACTCCCTGATCCTGCCTCGCCGAGGCACTAATCATTTCTCACTGTGACAACCGGAATAGTCTCAGACAGGCTTCCCCTGCTACTGGTGTCCCCTGCTCCCTGTTGGCCCAGGTGCCTTGTCCTCTCTAGCCCATGCAGTAGCAGTTCTTTGTTTGGAAGCCACAGGGATCCACTCTGGCAACTTAAACAGAAGGGGATGCATTGGAGGGATGTGAGTTGGCCCATGGGATTGAAGGGAGGGTTGGCGAACCAGGCAGGACTGGAGCAGGCAGGGTCTCACTGAGAGAATGGCCCACCTCTCCCACTTTACTTTTGTAAATCAAATGTCACTACAGTTGTCAACTGTGATAGCGTCTAGAGGCAAGGGAGTAGGGTCTGGCTGAGGGCAAGACTACCCAGGGCTCTGAGTAAAAAATTTGGGAGTAAGGGAATTAGGTGATGACAGTGTCTTTGGGTGTAAAATAAAATCACAGCTTGGGAGGACATGCAAAGGAAGAAAAAAGACAAGGAGAGAGAGGGAGGGAGAGGGAAAGAAGGAGAAAGAGAGGGAGGGAGAGAAAGAGGGGCAAGGTAGGAAACAAAGAAGGAAGAAAGGAAGATAATGCAAGAAGATGGAGGGAGGAAAGAGGAGACCTAAGATGTGAGATGGTGGCAGAACCCAGGAAACCCAGACAGACATCAGTCAGAAGGTTTGAAGCAGAGGGTGGGAGGTGGCTGCTGAGGAAATTCCCTGAGCTGTGCCAGTGGCCTCTGGAGCTTTGTGTGTGGGTTTGAGGCCAGTGTGAACAGAAGGTGATTCTATAAGGACACCCACCCAGAGCCATGCTGGGCATAAGGGGAGCAAGTGGAATATGCCACAGACCTGCCCACAGGGTGACAGGTTAGAAGATTTGAGAGCAACCAGGCACAGGAGAGGATGCCACCAGCTAAGGCTATTAGGTTTTTCCAGGTCCTGTGCAAAGTGATGTCACTGGCCCCTCACAGATGAGGATAGTCAGACTTGGAGAGTTTCAGAGGATTCGTCAACATCACAGCTAGAAAGAAAGTGGCAGAGCTGGGAAGAGGCACCACTGGGATGTGAACACAGGGCTGTCTGCTTTCCTGCATACTCCATACTTAGCCTCTCTGCTGTGGCTCCCAGACCTGAGGCTCAGGGAAGCTGGGGGAGGCACAGGGCTTGGGGCTCCCGGGTAAGGGGGACTTTTTGGTGGGCAGAGGCACCGCTGCATCAAGGTGACTTTTCCACCTAGGCCTGGCATACTGGGGCCCCTCGTTGGACAGCCCATCCTGTAGCCGGAGGGGCAGCACAGGGGCCCTCCCCACCTCCCCTACACTGGCCTTTCAGTGTCACCAGGCTTCTCCCTCCGGTTTCCAGCACCTTTCCAGATAGGGCCTGCGGGAATAGGTCCTATGACTTGGCTGTTTTCTCAACGCAGCAGGGTCACGAGAGTCTGTTTTGTTTTCCACCACTGCTATTAACCCAAACCTTGCCGTGTAGCATCTAATTTGGGCCTTCAAGCACTCTTGTTTTATCTCATTTGCAGGCCTGCCTCCATTTGTCATAGTTTTCAACATATCATCTGGAAATCTTGTAACCATACCGAAAGACAAGGAACCTGCTACTTGGAATTCTTTGCTGTCTCCTAATTAGTGAATTAAATGCAAACAAACCATTAGATCAACGGAAAATACCAAGTTCAGATGGATCTGTGTTTTCATTTATATATTTGCTAGATCTTGGCCCAGCTCTACAAAAAAACATTTGAAAGTTATCCAGTTACTTTGTTTGATGTGGTCACATGGAATACCGGTCTCTCACAAATGACATTCAGGCCTCAGGGTGGTTTCGGTGAATTCTCTGATCTGCCTGTTGCTCTGATTAATAAGAGAATTGCTAGCTTTTCCTTCCTTTTGGAAGGAGCCTTGGAAATGCCAGCTTCCCATGTGCCCTTGCGTATAAAATGATACTGGACACAGCGGCCCAGAGCATCGTTACTCCTACTGCTGGTGGAGAACACGTCTCCCGTGGTCCCCACTCCACGTAGGAGCACGTCTCCCATGGTCCCTGCTCCCTGCAGGAGTGTGTATGTAGCTTTGGGGATTAGAGGGAGAGGCAGTGACCCTCATGGTCATACACTTGCGGGGGCCCAATCTGAAGCAGAAATCTGAACTTGGAAGATGACTGTGAGCTGCAGGGGGCGGGGCTGGGTCTGAGCTTTTGGATCTTGTGCTACACTTGTGGGGTGGGAACTCGGGGAGCAGAAGGAAGCAGTACCCTCAGCAGGTGCAGGGGCTAAGGGTCTCCCCGTGCCTCTGTAAGGTTGCTTGTTCCACTGGTCCAACGTGTCAGCAGCTCCACAAACAGAGTCATTGTTTGTATTTTATACTCATCCACATTTGGTACCTGGTCCCAGCCACTGTGTGGTGTAACTTCTGCGCAGTTGATTCTCTTGCTCTTGTTTCCCAATCACCTTATTTTACAGGAGTGACAAGAACTGGTCACAGATAGTGGGTGTTTATCAGGCACCATCCTGGCTGGGAGGTTAGGCCACCTTTCACATGGGTGAGGTTTTAGGTTCCACTTCCAGGCTGTGGCCTTGGCGCCTCACCCACTGCTCCCATAGTTCCCTTCCTGGCCTGTCAGCAGAGACCGTGATGTTTGTTCCTCTACATTCTAGGGCCCACAGCCTACAGTCAGTGTTCCCAGCTTCCAACCCGCTTTCACACCCCACGTCTCCCCCTCTTTCCCCTCATATTAACTGTATTGCCTTTACAAACACTGGCCTCTGCTGTTGTGCTCTCTCAGGGCACAATGAGAAACCAAAGGGTGACTGACAGACACTGGTCTGACGTGGACGGTGTGAGGTCCAGAGCTGAGACGCAACTATGTTGTAAGTAGGGGTGTATGGGAAGGGGGACGGCAGCTTCAGGTAATGAGAGGAACTCATTCCCTGGAGAGCAAGGAGGGCGATGCTGGCAAGAGCCCAGTTACAGAGGCCCAGACATGGCTGGGATCCAGGGGTAGGATCAGGCCTTGTGCTTAAGCCTGGGTGAAAGCTCTGGTTAGCTACAGGGCTAGTCCTCCTCCCTCCCCCAACTCACTCACCTCATTATGAAGGAGCAGCTAATCACAGGATGGCTTTTGTTTTCATCTAACCATCTGCGAACAAGAACAAACGTGGGAGAAACCCACCGTTCTTCTCAGGGGCATTCTGTTCATTGATCAACATTTGCTGTTTGTCCCTGGATGCTGGAAGAATAAGAGCTCACGAGACAAAGCCGCTCTCTCTAGCAAGACAGGGCTGTATCTAGTTAGCTGAAATGTGTGTGTGTGTGTGTGTGTGTGTGTGTGTGTGTGTGTGTGTGTTCATGTACAAGGATACACATACATTTATGTCTGTGTGGGACCCTGTCACCACACACATGACCACGGTGCAGGTTCTGTAGTCGGAGTCATACTTATCTCACATGGGCAGGAGAATAACACACCTCACAGCTCCCCTTATCTGCTCTAAATGGACACGGAATTCTCATAGCTCCTTCTCTTAGGAAAAGTGACCTCTCTATTTAGTATTGAACTCTGAGGGGGGAACAAAGTCTGCACTTTGCTTAACTCTTAGAATGAAATGTACTGGATAGATGAACATGTTTTGGAAATGATAGAGTGTATAGAAATGTCAGGACTTGTTTTTAGTAGTATTATTGCTGTGCCTACATGTATGTGTATAGGAGCCCCCACTCTCACCCGTAAATGCGCTGGTTCTTACTTTAGATACATCCAACCGAAAGTTCTCGGGTCCTGCTTGCCTTGGTGTGAGGTCCAGTCGTAACACTGTGATGCATCGAAAGCAATGCAGTTTCAACCTGAAAGCACTTCAGTTTAACATGAGACTTTCATTAGGGCCCACATGGGGAGCAGCACACAGAAAGGTCTCACAGGGTCCTCAGGACTGTGTCACCAGTGTCCTGTGGTCATGGCCTCCTCCCTTACAGCCTTTAGCAGGTCACCATCCCCCTTCTGGTCTCTCCCCAAATCTCTGGCCAGTCTCCCTACCCCCCAGCCTCAGGTCCGTTTCCTACCTCTTACAGCTATTCTCCTGGTCCCTGGCTGAATGCCACAAATGGTCCAGAATCCTGCCTCCACTCATGCTTCCCAGGTGATGGAGGGGAAAGCTTATGAAGGTTACTTCATGCCATAGTTTTATCTTGGGATAATACTAGAAAACCCACTCAAGTTGCATCTGAAGCTTTCTTCGGACTGCATCTCCTGTAGGTATCAAACAGTGGGAGGTACAACTTTGGTGGTCACTCACAATGGGTCCCCTCTGGGATACACAGGACAGGAATTCCAGCCTCATTTACTGATGAGGAAGCAAAGACTTGCCCAAATCATGGAGCCCTCCAAAGGCAGAGCCTGGTCTTAAACCCAGGTCTTCTGACTCCAAGTTTAAGGCCATGCCCACTAACTCTCAGAAACCAGAGGCTGTCTCAGAGTTTTATCTTTGGGTCCTATGTATGTACAGCGGGAATCACAGCTTCATGGGGAATAAGTAGAGTAGTGTTTGGCTGCACAAGCTGGTGGTGTTTCTAGCAGTAACACTGGATGATGGATGATGAGGCGGGTTGAGAGTGTGGGGAGGGGAGCAGCCTTTGGGACTCAGACTGGGGACCCTCACCCGCCCTGTGCTCCATGAGCCCACCCAGAGTAGCGCTACGTCTAGCCGCCAAGGTCGGGTCCCCCTAAGACTTCTGGTTCCTCAGCCCCAAAGCTGCTTTTCTTGATGGAATGCAAACCATTCCCTGCCTGGGGCCCTGCCAACCCTTGGCAGGATTAAATGTGACATTCAGTTCTAGATTAATCCATGTTGGCACAGTTTCGCCGAAGGTGTAGGGACTATTTATTTTATTTAATTTTCTGAATCCCTGAAACAGCTTTTAAGGACATGGTTTTGAATTTTTGCACATCAGATACATGAGCACGATTAGTTTTATTTATTTATTTATTTATTTATTTATTTATTTATTTATTCCCCTTCTTCCGCCTCACCCCCACGCCAACTCCGGTTCAAGCTGTTGTTTCTCAGTTTAGTTGTGTAGGACACAGCTCCCTGGCCCATGCTGGTAGTTGTGAGCCTTGCCTTGCGTTACCCTAGGCTGAGGCAGTTGGTCCCCGGTCCCCGGTCGGCCTCTCACAGCAGCCCACTGCAGCTCTTGCCCGCTGCCGGCCACTCACACTGGCTGCCGGACACTCACTCTGGCCACAGGCCACTCATGGCAGCACACGGTAGCCCACAGCAGCCCATGGCAGCTCACAGTAGCCCAGCTCCAGGGAGAGCGGTTGTTCACAATCTTAGCTGTAGAGGGTGCAGCTCACTGGCCCATGTGGGAATCGAACCAGCGCCCTCGCTATTATGAGTACAGCGCTCCAACCACCTGAGCCACTGGGCCCAACGGATTAATTTTAGTTTTATAATAGATAGCCCTAATAATTATAATTCAACGTCACATTTTTATGCTTATTTAAGGTTTGTTTCTTCTTTTAAGCTTCATCCCAGGAATTTGGGCTGGAACTTAAGGATTTGTAGAACTTCAGTGTGAGAGGAGTGGAAGTGTCTCTCTGAAACTTCTCTGTGAAATTTCCACTAAGCTTCCTCCAGCTTGGACTCCCTCACTCACGGAGAACTACCTACCTTGCAGAGCAACCCGTTTCCCTGCCAACAGCACTACCTGTCTGAATGTCTGTGTTGAACTGAATCAAGACCCATAAAACCTGGGTAGAAGGGTTATTAGGTCGGGGAGGGACTTGAGCCAACTCCTTCATTTTATGAGTGTGAAAACTGAGGCCTGAGGGATGGAAATACTAGGAATCAGAAGCTCTGGCTTTGATCCGTTCTACAAACAGTGAGATCTGTGACCTTGCCCCACTCACGGGGCCCGACTGCTAGTACCCTTCCATTTCACTGCGGCCCTGTCGGGGCTGACCAGCAGTGCCATGCCTCTATTACTTTAAAACATTAATTAAATCAATTTTAATTGGTTAAATTATTAATTAACAAATTTATTAAAGATATGTGATTACAGCTTTTTAATCTAATCTTAAGAAGGCCTAGGGCTGGGTGGCCATTTTTCTCGGGTTGAAAAGAAAGTCCCTTTTATTAAAAACTGAAATGTTGGGAAACATTTCAAATCATTATACAGAGACTGCCGATAAGGAACACACACTTCTGGGATGATTGTTCACGATGCTTCAGTGTGCTCACTTAGAGCAAATTAGTCATCAAACTGCACAGTGGCGATTCTCAGAGTGGCCCCTGGATTTACGAGTATCACAGAGAACTTGCTACAAAGGCAGCCCTAGCCTCCTGCTTCAGAAGCTTAGGGAGGCGACCCCTACCACCTGTTTTCATCAGCCCACCAGGGCATTTCACACATGTTTATGTTTGAGACACACTGCTGTACAGAATATTGTCTTCCTGGTCTATGTGGCTGTGTGACAGTTAATTTTGTATGTCCACTTGGCTAGGCCCCAGTCCAGGTTATTGCTCAAACTCCAGTGTAGATGTTGCTTTGAAGGCACTTTTTTCAGATTTAAATAAGCGGACTTTGGGTAAAGCGGGTTACCCTTCATAATGCCTGTGGGCCTCATCCAATTAGTTGAAGAGATTAAAAGAAGAGACTGAGTTCCCCTACAGAGAAAGAAATTCTGCCTCCAGACTGTCCTGGAACTCAAGAACAAAATATCAACTCTTGTCGGAATTTCCTGTCTGCCAGCCCACTCTCCAAATTTTGGACTTGCCAGCCCCACGATTGTGTGAACCGATTCCTTAAAATCTCTTTCCCTTTCTCTCTGTCTTGCTCTCTCCATTTTGTTGGCTCTGTTTCTCTGGACAACGCAGTGTTAGAATCCAATCTCTACAATCTCTCTCACTTAGCCCAAGTTTAGCTGCAGTCTTTCTCAGTACAAGACTATGTACAGAAAGCTACTTTCGTTAGGCAGGGGTTAATACTGCATGAAACTTAACAGGTACCCAGGATCTACAGTATTAAGAAGAGCTTACAATTTGTAGGTGTACCTCATTTACTGCATTTATGCACAAGTCTTTGTGTAGACCTATACTTTCATTTCTCTTGAGTAAATACTTAGAATCAGAATCGTATGATAAGCACATGTTTAACTTTTTAAGAAACTGCAAAACTGTTTCCGATGTAATTGTATCCTTTTGCATTCCCACTAACAGTGTATGAGAGTTTCAGTTCCTCCACACCCTCTCCCACATTCAAAATGATTAACTTTTTCCATTTTAGTGATTCTAATAGGTGCATAATGATGTCTTGTGGTTTAATTTGCATTTCCATAATGACTAATGATGTTGAATAGCTTTTTATGTGCTTATTATCATCTGTATATTGTCTTTGGTGAGGAGTCTGACAAATCTTTTGCCCATTATTGAGTTTTAAGAGTTCTTTATAGATTCTGGATACAAGCCCTTGTTAGATATATAATTTGAAAATATTTTCTCCCATTCTGTGGCTTGTCTTTTCATTCTCATCATAATGTCTTTTGAAGAAGAGCAGTTTTAACCTTGATGAAGTCTCAGTTATCATTTATCTAATTTTGTTCTTTTGGTGAATTATGCTTTTGGTGTCACAGTTAAGAAATTTTTGCCTAACCCAAGGGTCACAAATAGTTTCTCCTATGTTTTCTTCTAGAAGTTTTATTGTGAGCTAATTTTGGTAGATGGTGCAAAGTATGGATTAGAATTTATTTTTATTCATATGGATATCAACTTGTTTGAGCATCATTTGATAGACTATTCTTCTGACATTCAATTGCTTTTGTATCTTTGTCAAATCTCAGCTCTTCTGTGTAGTTCTGGTTTTGGACTCTTCATTCTCTTCCATTTATCTATTTGTATACTCCACCCCCAAATACCTCATTATTTTGATTACTGCAGATTTATAATAATTATTGAAATCAGATAATGTTTGTTAGTTCTTTAAATTTTTTTCAAATTTTTATTTAGATAAATCTGAATTTTATGATTGGGAATCGAACCTTGGGTCGAGCCCTTGGCAGGCGAGAACCCTACCGCCGCACCACTGGGGGAGCACGATAAATCTGAATTTTAAAAGAAATGTCTCCGTTTTGACAAAAAGAAAGCTCTGCCTTTTGGGTTTACATTGGGATTGGGATTACACTGAATCTATAGATGAATTTGCAGTGAATTGAGATCATAGTGGTCTGATGTCTTCTGATCCATGAATGCAATGTATGTCTCTATTTTTTAGGTCTTTTAATATTTTTCTCAGCAATATTTTGTGGTTTTTAGTGTACATATGCCTTAAACATATATTGTCAGATTAATTCCTAAGTATTTCATATTTTTGATGCTATTGTAAATGGTATTGTGTTGTCAACAAAAAAACACCCAGCTTAAGAGAAAGTTTATAAAAGTTTATTTGAACCAAACTGATGACAATTGCCAGGAAGCAAAATCTCAATGGATTGAGAAAATGCTCTGCAAAATGGCAATTTGCAGCTTATTTTATACATAGAATCAAAGGAGGAGGGTTACATGAAATCCATTCATGATAGATTAAGGGTGTGGGAGAAAGCAAAGCTGGGAACTCTCTGGGATTGGATAAAAGTCAATTGGAGAGACTTCTTTTACATAGGTGGGTACAGTGTAGGTCATAGTTCACTTTTTATAGCACATAGAGATGTTAATCAAGGGACAAGAATAATAATGAGGGATTCTGTAGTTTCCTGCTGGGTGGGGGGGGAAGGGATTACTGACATTCCAAGAATGTCATTTTAGGTGCAAAGAGACAATAGCCTCACTTAAGGTGAAGATTGACTTTATGAAGGAAGCTTCAAGCTAAAGATGTGATTTCCTGCCATGGCCCACCTTAGTTATGAATTTTTTTATGTTCATGCCATCTTATGTAGTTATTTTCAGTTTTCTGAGCTTGTCAGGTTTAACCTGTGGTCCCACTTCTGTCCTCAGTATTTAAATTTCCTGATTGTTCACTGCTAGAATATAGGAAACACAATTTATTTTTGTATGTTGATTCTGTATTCTGAAAACTTGCTAAACTTTCTTATTAATTCTAGTATTTTTATTTGTTTGTTTATTCATTTTTTATTTTTTGTAGCATGCACTGAATTTTTGACATAGATTAGCAGGTCATCTGTGAATAAAGATAGTTTTACTTCTTCCTTGCAATCTCAATGTCTTTTATTTCTTTCTCTTGCCTTATTGTGTTTGCTAGAACCACCAGCAAAATATTGAGTAGAAGTTTTAAGAATGGACATCCTTGTCTTGATTTTGATCTTAGGGGGAAAACATTCACTCTGTCACTATTAATTGTAATGTGAAGAGTAGATTTGTCATAAAGGTCCTTTATCAGGTTAAGGATGTTCCCTTTATTTCTAGTTTTGTGAGAGTTTTTATATTGAATGGATGTTAGATTTTTGAAAATGTTTTACTATGTCTATTGATAAGCCTACATGGTTTTACTTGTTTAATTTACAAATATGGTGAATTACCTTGATTGACTTTCAAATCATAAACCAATCCTGCATTCCTGGAACAGGCCTCACTTGGTCATGATGTATTGTCTTTTTATATTATTGGGTTTGATTTCCTAAAATTTTTTTTTGGCTTTTTTTTTTTTTTTTCAACCTCTATTTTCATGGGGATATTGGTCTATAGTTTTCTTTACTTGTCATGTCTTTGTCTGGTTGTGGTATCAGAGTAATAGTGGTCTCTTAGAATGGGTTGGGAAATTATTTCCTTCTTTACAGTTCCTGGAAGAGTTTGTGTAGAATTGGTATTAGTTTTTCCCTTAAATGTTAGGTAATGAAGCCATCTAGATCAGGACGTTTCTTTTTAGGAAGACTTTCAAGTAAAAATTCAATAAAAAAATAGTCATATGGGTCTTTCAGGTTATCTGTTTACTGTTGAGTGAGCCTTGGAATTTGTCTATTTTATCTAACGTGTCAAATATATTGGCCTCAAGTTTTCCTGCTATTCTCTTACTTTATTTTTAACATTTGTAAAATATATGATTATATCATAATTCCCATTCCTGATATTCGTAATTTGATTCTTCTTTCTTTTCTTTTTTTTGTGTGATTAATCTGACTAGGGGTTTATCAATTTTATTGAACTTTTAAAAAAATACTTCCACCTCATAATTTCATTGATTTTTCTCTCGTTTTTCTTTTTTCTATTCCATTGATTTATGCTCTGATCTTTATTATTTCCTTTCTTTTGCTTACATTGGGTTTAATTTGCTCTTTTTTTCTAGTTTTTTAAGGTGAAAGCTGAGATCACAGATTTTAGTTTTTCTTTCTTTCTAACCTAGTGTAGTGCTACAAATTTCCCTTGAAGTACTGCTTTATCCACATCCCACCAATTTTGATGTGTCATGTTTTGGCATTCAAATCGCTGTTTTGTTTTTTTTTTCTCATTATGGGTCATTTCCCTTGCCTTTATGCACATGGGTCATTTAAAAATAATTTTATTGCATGACATGCATTATTACTTTTTTCTTGTGTTCTGGATATTTTTGTTTTCCTGTATGTATTTTTAAGCTTTGTCTGGAACACAGTTAAATGACCTAGAAGCAGTTTGATCCTTTCAGGTCATGCCTTTACACATTTTGTTTAAGGGGGAATTGGGGCTATGTTTACTCTAGGGGTAATCATTCCCCACTCTGAAGCAAGACTCTGCCTAAGGCCTTGTGGTTTGTGAGGTGTGCATTCTGGTTGGTGGGAAGAGACAGTGTTCGGTCCTGTGTGGGTGCTGTGTATTCTTCCCTCTGATCCTGTCAGGGCGTTCTTTCCAGGTCCTGGTAATTCCCCACATGCATGTGCTGACCAGCCCTCTGCTGCATGCTTTACAGCTTTCTGGAGTTGTTTCTCTGGGAAGCCTCCTCTTCCTTTGGGAACTCTGTGTCTGCCTCGGTTTCTTTGGACCTTTTGCTTTGTTTCCTCAACTCATGGAGTCTGTGAGCTGTTACAGGGTCCCCTCTCTGTGCTGTGGCCTGGAAACTCTCTGGGAAGTGATGTGGGCAATCATATGGATGTTGGTTTTCTGATTCTCAGAGATAATTGTCCTTTGTGTCTTGAAAACTGTTATTTCACAGATTCTGTCAGGTTCCCCCTGATTCTTTTAGGTGAGAGGCTAAATCTGGTTCCTGTCACTCCATCTTGGCTATTTAAACCTCTTCACAATCTTACAGGTCAGGACTATTATTACCCTGACTTTACAAATAAGAAAACTTTGCACGGCTACCTTAAATAAGTTCCCAAGGTCACCCACTGAAAGTGGCAGTGTATGAGGGGGAACTCAGCCTCAGGGTGTGCTCCATTCCTGGGCTCCCACAGCAGAGGAGGTGTTTCTGCCAGTGTCTGCTAGAGGGCGACAGAGGTCCAGTGTTGTTTGGATAAACCCAATGGCTTCTCCCCTGTGGCTTCTTTCACTGGATTTTTGTTTCTGGTTCCTATCCTGTCACCGCTTTTATGTCCACTCTGGTGATTTCTTAGCTTTAAAGTTTGTGTTGCCCCGCAATTTTGCTTTTTGGATGGTGGGCTGAGACAAAGCCCCAGAAACACTCTCCTGAGGGCAGCAGGTTACAGAACCCTGAGCAAGGCAGCTGAGAGGTAGCTGTAATAGGCCAACCACACGACACGCTCTGTGGAAAAGCAGATTTCCCAGGGTTCTCCAGTGTAATTTATATGTAAGGTTTAAAAACATGCCTACAGACTTTCACAAGCTTGAACCTGCTCCCAGCTTCAGTAGGGCTTAATGGTCTAGTGCTTCTCTGGCTCCCCCCACCCCACACTCCCATTGATGACAAGGTGGGGCAATTACTCTGCTTATTAATAAAAAAAAGTTTGCTTTCCTAGATTTCAGTGAAATGTATAAAACATAGTTAAGTGCCATAAACTCAGTCTTTAAGTAGGCTGTTCGAGGAAGTGATATAAATTACTCTTGTTGAAAATTCTGGAATTAGGGTGGACGGGTGGCTCAGTTGGTTAGAGCGTGAGCTCTGGGCAATGGGGCTGCCGGTTCGATTCCCATACGAGTCAGCGCGCTGTGCCCTCCGCAATTAGAATGAAGTCAATGAGCTGCCACTCAGCTCCCGGGTGGCCAGATGGCTCAGTTGGTTGGAGCGCAGGCTCTCAACCACAGGTTGCTGGTTTGACTCCCACAAAAGATGGGGGGCTGCGCCCCCTGCAACTAACAACGTCAACTGCACCTGGAGCTGAGCTGCACCCTCCACAACTAAGATTGAAAGGACAACAACTTGACTTGGAAAAGTCCTGGAAGTACATCCTGCTCTGCCCCCCAAAAAATAAAATAAAATTCTTCTTTTTTTAAAATACAAAAGAAAATTCTGGAATTAAAGTAAGCCACCCACTGAGTGCAAAAGCAGCCTTTCTGACATTTTGGAATAGTCTCCTTCCTCCAAGCACAAATACAGGCCCGAAAAGGACAAGAGGAGGCAGACGTCACCAGAAACTGTAACAGAACGCAGTTGCATGGAGCCCACCAGGCTCCCATACATCCACGTTTATACCTCTTGGGTCTGGGCTCCTGGTGGGCGCACCTTTGTACCCCATGGAGCCCACCCTGCTCAGCGTCAGTGACAATATG
This sequence comes from Rhinolophus hipposideros, assembly GCF_964194185.1. Lineage (NCBI taxonomy): Eukaryota > Metazoa > Chordata > Mammalia > Chiroptera > Rhinolophidae > Rhinolophus > Rhinolophus hipposideros. The sequence continues at coordinate 65,511,355 of NC_138061.1, forward strand.
CCTTTTAAATCAGATTTAATGGATTTGAGCTGCATGTATTCATGATCTCAAATCATTTCAACATTTTATTTGTTATTTATTCACTAATGTAAAATAGGGTTATAGAGTCTGTGCTGGTACCATGGTGTGCAAAACTGACAATTGCCATGTTGGTACAGCTTGACATCAAGCAGGAGGATCAAAGCACAGGGTGCCAGTGGCCTGAAGCTAGGAGACCTGACTGGGTCCTGGTCCACCAAAGACTTTCTGGAGAAATGAGCTCAAGGTCTGCAGGCCAGAAGGACAGAGCTCCCCTGGGGCGGTGGGGAGGAGGCTAGTGAGATCAGACAGCTCCTGCAGAGGGTGTGCGGGAAGGAGAGTGGACAGCCTCGGAGAGTCTGCAGTACCTGGGATCTTGCAGGCTGTAGCTGAGGGGCTTTGCTCAGGGTTTCAGGGGGAAGCAGACCTGTACCAGGTATTTCAAGTAGAGAGAGATTGAATACAGGGAAGTGAGAAAGACGGGGATGAGTGGAGGTCAGGAGACACGCTCAGGACTTGCAGAACAGAAATGGAAGGGAAGTCTCACCAGGGATCCCAGGGACCATAGTACTAAAGAAGGGGTTCTCAGGAGGACACCTGGAGACCTGAGAGCTGCTTGTCCCTGGGTGTCACCTACCTGAAGTGTTCAGAGGGTGATTCTCAAGAGAAGCCCTAGAGGCCAGAGAAAGCCCTGCCAATGACCGAAGCTGCAGGACAGAGAAACATGCTTTCTCCTCCTCCACACTCCAGTTCGCAATGCCACTGCTCTCGGACTGAATCTAACCTGGGCCCAGGTGGGACAGTGACTCTGTGGCTCCAGGCGTGTCCCTGGGAAGCAGAGGACAGTGTAGCAGGAACAAGTAGAAGCTAACAACAGACAAGTCAGAAAAAATTAATTTTGGGGAAGGAACTTGGTTCGGGTCCTGTCTCTACCAATTACTGGCTGCGTGTCTATCTCCAAGTCTCAGTTTCCTCATATAAAACAATAGACAAGGTAACATAACTAAAATTCTTAGCATGCAGGTGTCAATGATTTGTGGTTTTATTATTATTGCTAATGGTTTTTGATATTATATATTGAAAATAAAGTTTAAAGTGATTACAGGATTTTCAAAACAGAGCAGAAATATGCTCACCTTTTGAAAAAGTTGCAGTAGATTTAGGGTGTCACCAGGAATGACAGTTATGTGTGCAGAGCTAACTGGCTCTGTGGCCAAGACCACCAGGATGAGGCTCAGAGCACATTCTACTGAGCCATTCAACTCCCACATCTTCATGAAATTATTGTGAATCCCAGCACTTTTTCTAATGAGCCATGTGCATGATGCATTTGGGTGGGTGGGACAATTTCTCCTCTTCGGCCCATTGAGAATTTGCCTTTCTCCAGGGTCCACTGTGTCTGAAATTCTGTCCAGTGGAGTTCAAATGGTGTGGTTTGCTTAGTCCCTGAACCATTTCAGGAGATTGCCCTGGCTTCTCCGTTGGGGGTAGGCAGTGGTGGCACGGGGCCACAGGAGCCTCTGAACAGGGTTTGCACCCCCCTTCTGGGGGATGGTACCGATACAGTTCTGGGAGGATCTGTCTTGTGGAAACAGCTCCTGAACAAGGGTGGGAACAAAAGCCCGGAACAGGTCGGATGTGGAGTCAGGGCTGAGCCAGGTGAGCAGAGGTCCAAGGGCAAGCTTCACAGGCCCAACAGTGGAATTTACCTCGGAACACTGAGAAAAGGATCCAGCACCCAGAGGCCCAGCTACACAGAATCTAAAGGCCAAAACAATGAAAGTCTCCAGACTCAATCTGGAGTGTGGCTGCTGGTGGGCTTCCAGGTCCTGGGGGTCTGAGCCTACAGGAGGAGGGTCTGGAGCTGTTTCCTTACTATGTGAAAGACATTGTTCTAAACACTGTTCTGTTATAACCATTTAATCTCCACATCACCTCTAGGAAGCAGGTGTTACTATTATTATCTCCAGCTACAAATGAAGAAACAGCTTCAGAGAGGGTATAGCACCTGCCTCAGGTCACACAGCTGGTGAGTGGATGGCTGAGTCCCTGGTAGCCTGGCCCTGGAGGACGCGTCAGCACCAGACTCCTCTGAACATGTGTCTGCACACTTCCCCCTCTGCATGCCCTAAAGCTCATCCTGAGGCCAGCTGGGAGATTGTTCAGCGCCCTTCAAAGGCCCATCTGCGGGTTTGCTGGGCCTTCAAACCACTCATTAATCATAAAAAATAATCAGCCTTGTGAGGCAGGGAGGTGTTCTGTAGAGAAGACTGTGACTAAGGCAGGCCTAGAAGCAGCCCAGTACAGCACCCTGATACCCTGCGTGTGCGTGTGTGTGCATGCGTGCAAGCTCAGGAAGAGGCAAGCTCTAACTGTGGCAGATGCTGGAAACTACAAATGCCTTTGGAGAAAATGAATGTTTTCTGCTGATTCACTTGTTCCTTAGCACTTAAATGGAGGCAACATTGTCCCTGAGGAAATACATTTAGAAATGAAGGCTCTCTGTTTTGTGATTTTATTAGCATTTAGTCACCAGAAAAGTACTGTTCCTGGTACTATTTCTACATGCGCACGCGCATGCACACACATACACACACAAACACACACACATAGTGTCACAGATTTCAAATTACAGAATTTCAAACTTGCGAAGGACCTGATTGACTTTTTCTCTCAAGGAGCTTCAATGTGTTTTCCTGAACTGCCCATGTAGTTGGCCTAGATCCTGGCTCCAAGCCTTTGCTTCCTCATCTGAAAAGTGACTTCTCAGCGCTGTCTGAGCGCTGAGTGAAGGAGCACACATAGACAACAGTAACTGGGCTTGGCATGCCCTTGGTGGCCCACAGATGCTGGCTCCCTTTACGCTTTTCCAGCGCCCAACCCACTGCCCGACAGAGTGCATGTCTCTCTCCTTGGGTGCTGTAAGCAGCCTGTAAAGGGTGAATGCCCTGGTAACTAGGGTATTGCTCCTCTGACGGAAGTAACAGGCTCCCCAAGTCTTTAGCAGAGGGACTTGGGGTGACTACCAGGCTCTTTCTTTTGATGTCCCTATCCTGGTTCCCTCAGCAGCTCAGCGCTGGGCCTGCCTGCTCAGAAGTGAGAGGGTGGAAGCCTAGCCATCAGGAGAAATCGTCTCGACTGCCTTCCTTCTTGCCCCTCTATCCCAGACTCCAGCCCTGGCTGCAGTGTCCTGACCCAGCAGGGGTCCCACAGATGGGAAGAAAGAGCAAGTTGGGCCACCTGTCCAATCACACAGGGGCTGCTGAGGTGAGGTGGGGGAGGGCTGGCCTCCCTTTTGCTCCCTCAGTGTCTCCTGCCCTGGACTCCCAAATTTCAGTACTCCTTCTAATTTTCTTTTTCCAAGGATAACCCAGCTCAATGTATGTACAGGCACCCTGGTAGTTTTTCCCAGTTCGGAGTGGTTCATGCCTTCTGCTATCTAGCTTTTAGATAGATAACCCTGACACCTAGAAGGGCCATGCACAGGCCAGTTTTCAAGGAAAACAGGGCTTCTGTTCCAAGGAAAGACCTATTTGGCCTGAATTTAGAACCTTATTCCAGGATGTTGCCAAGAGGGTCCGAAAAGATGAACAAAAGGATACAGTGCAGCCTATCACTTCTTTTCATGCCAGCCACAGGGAAGGAACAGCTCAGGGAGAAGTCTGCCGGGCCAGTCAGACCACGGCTACCTCTGTCTGTTTCCTGAAGTCTAACCTATCAATACCTGGTACTGGGACTTGAGTTTCTGTGGTACAGACAGGCCCCTGACCCCTGGAAGGGCTATGCCCAGAGCAGTTTTCCTTGGACTGTCCATGTGGTAGGTACTGGACATCTCTAGCTGAACATGACACAGTCTGATCATTGAGTTTTGTTTTGCAGACGCGCACACTGGGACCTAATCATTGTGACCTCCACTCTGCTGTGGAGTTGATAAAATGTTATTGTAAAGTGACAGCATTGAAGATCACTGTTATCCAGTTCCATCAAGCTTAGGGGCTGGAGGATTGCCATTGTACCCCACTGCTGCCCCTCTGGGTGTTGGGGTGGCAGCCTCTGTCCCAGGGGTCTTCTGAAAAAGGTAGATGGAACTGTCTGGATGAGGCTCTGCGAAGCTTTCAAATGTTGGCAGAAATCGTTTTGCATGTACTTCTGTGTGGCACGCACACAGCGATAGCTGAGTGGACCTCACTCGGTAGCTGTGGAAGTAACAGCTCGCCTAGCCTTCCAACAGAGGTGACACACAGGGCCACTCAGAAAGTGACCATCCAGTTAGTGGCTCCCTGGTGCTGGATGGAAGTTCCTTTCAATGCAGACCCCTTCTCTCTCTGTCCTCAGGCCCCAAGCTCCTTCCCTTCCCTAGCCCAGGGGCAGGTTCTCACTTACTCCGCCCATGTCAGGCCCACCTCTTTTCTCTCTTTAATCCATTGTTCTGAGAAAAAAGTTATTCGTGTTTTTGGGGGCTTCCCCCCCCTTTTTTTATTTTTTTTTACTTTTTTATTTTTATTTTATTTATTTATTTTTTTACAAAATCTTTACAACATTATTGAATACGTTCCCCAACTTAATTTTCAAAAACCCTGAGGCTATCTTGTGGTTACCAGCTGCTTCCTAATCCCTTCACCTTTCCCCTTATCCCCCCCCCCATCTAACAACTTGGGGGGGGGGCTTCCATTTAATGTCCCAAATTGCCTCACCATAATTTGGCTAGTGCAAATGGGAAGTTTTGGCTTTTCTCACTATTGTGTAATATGTGAGTTTTGAGACCTAGTTTGGGAGTTCCCATAACTGCATTTTGAATTACTTATTCCCTGTGTTCTTGCACCATAGCTCCTGATTCTCCCTCTGGCAAACAGATTGGAAGAAGGCGTGGAGAAGAAATGGTGGGACATAAACACACAGAAATAACATGTTTGTCTATCGTTTACTCCTTTTAGACCAAAAATGCCCGTGTCTGTTAGCTGGGCTGGCCAACACCTTGCGGAAGAAGGGTTTTCAACCATCTCCTGGCAGACAGTGGTGTGAGCCGGGCAACTGCCGGTACCCCAGGGCACATCTAACTCTCCATACTGTTGCCAGGAATGTTTATGATAGCTTTTTAAAAATCTCGTGAAGAATTCCCACAATCGACCTGTAACCTCAACTGCAGAGTTAGTAAGTCCAGAGAAGGCAGTGTGGTGAAGTGGGGCAGCACCACCTGGGGAACCGCTGGCCGCCTCAGATCCCCCACACCCCTCTGCAGCCATGCAAGCCGCAGGCACTCTGAGCCTCAGTGCCTTTCCACACAAAGCAATGACGGTACGATCTGGCCCTGCTGGATTCACAGGGTTGTTTTAAGAATCCAGCCATCGTAGAGGGAAAGTTCTCTGTCAACTGAACCATGCTGGCTGGGCTGCTTGTCCCTTTATGCATGATCTGGCTGCAGTGGTAAGTGCAGGAGCCCTCCTCTCCTTAACCTAGCACCTGCCCCCAGCTCACTCTCCTGACCACAGGGGCACAGCCCCTTCTCTGGTCAGTCCTGGGGGTGCCCTGTGACAGAGGCCTGCTCTGGACTGAAGCTGAGTTCAGTATGCAGCCTAATAGTTGAACAACTTGCGGTCCTGCTCAGCAAAGAAACCCTTGGGGGAGTGCGGGAGTGTAACTCACATTCCACTTCCTGATAAAGGGGAATGTTTGGAGAGTTATCTAGCACTGAAGCCTGGGGGCACACAGTCCAGACACTTGGCTTTTCTTCCTTCCCCAGCATTCCTCAAGACCTTTCTTCTTATTCCCTCCTCGCCCCCAAATGCACTAAAGGGCTTAGTCAGAGTGAGGGATCAAGAGTCTGCCAGAATAAAGACTCTTCTGTGTCCATGCAGCCCAATGTGAGGCGGCCTGGCCAGACCCCGGGTCTTTAGAGACTTGGAAAATGTCAGAATCAAAAGGGCCCAGGCAGAGCGTCTAGTTTAATGGGTTCTGTTTGTAAAGGAGTGAGTTGTGTTGGAAAAAGAAAGGGGCGGGAGGAGAACAGACATTTCTCGGCGACCTCTTGTGTGTGAGCCCTGCGTGAGGCTCACTTGATCTCCCTAGCAGTCTAGGGAAGGGAAGCATTGCCCATTTTACAGATGAGGAAAATAGATCTCAGAGACAGAAAAATGGTTGTCCAACACTGCGCAGTTGATTTCAAGATGAAACCAGGTCTGCTTACTTGTAGATTTATTCTTTGGGCAAATATTTGGCAAGGACTAGATAAGAAGCAGACACAAGGAATGCTTGGCTTCAGAGGCTGCATCTGTCTCCCTGGGCCTTCTGTCAGGAAGGTTGCAAGAACCACCTGGCCTGCTCCCTGGCTGGGGAGAAGGAGATGGGTTTCTGCATATGAATATGCCATCTCACCTCCCACAGAGGAAATGCTCAGGGAATGTGCTGTCGCCCCTCTAGGACCTACCATGTCTCCTGTGCTCTCACCCTCAGACCCTCTAAATCTGATCTTGAATCTTTAGCCTCAGTCTGTATCCTCAACACAGAGCTAGAGCTGGCAGGGCTCCCACAGCCTTGGGCAATGTGGCAACGACTATGAAGTTTTGGCCACAGAATTGCTGTCCCATGGGGCCACTTAAGAGCTTGTGGCTGCTTGGTAATGCCTATGGCTGATGTGGGTTAAGGGAAGGAGGCCTCCCGTGGACCCCAACCACATACACGAGAGCATCACTGACCCCTCCAGGACACCTGTGCTGCTGACAGTCTTCTTGGCCTGTGTAGTTTCCTTGCCTGTCTTTCGTGGGGCACCTGTGTCCCCTGTGCCTTAATTATCTCAGGGCAGAAAGACACGCAGCTGGCTCTGTGCTGGTGACAGTGGCTGTAGTAAGCAGGGAACTGCCCCGTTCCTCACGTCTGAACCGGAGCATGGCTCATCTAGGAGCTCTGCCCCAAACAAGCGCTTTTCACTTATAGCTGCTCCATGAAAGGAAGCCATACCACGGTGCCAGCATGAACGGGTCACATATGTTTTATAAATCAACATCGAGTCTCTTGAAACAAAGACTGTAGACGTGGAAGGGACCTGGGAGGAATCTAGTCCAGCTTCAGATGGATTTTCAGGCATCAGACTAACAGGCTGTGCTTTAGGCTTGGGAAGCTGTCCTCTTTACCTCCCAGAGAGACAATCACCTCCTTTGATCATGAATTCATTCATTCATTCCTTTGTGCAGTTACTACTATCAATTGAGCCCTGGATGAAATCACAAGCTGGAAATAGTCTAAAGGGCAAAACCAGACATGGCTCCTGACCTTGGGAACTTTATTGTCTGACAGGATAGCGGGGAAGTGGAGAAGGTAATAGAAGGTTGACCGGCGTTACTAGACCATGCAAGGCCTTCTGGGCCGTGGGACAGGATTTGGGTCTTCGGCTCAAAAATAATGAGACATTTTTGAAGGGATTTTAGGGGGTGAGCGATGCAATCAGTTTTGTGGTTTTATTTATTTGTTTATTTGTTTATTTATTTATTTATTTATTTATTTATTTATTTATTTATTTTAAGTGAATGAATGGGAGGAGGTTGGGAAGGGAGGCCTGGAGAATAGTGCTGTGGTCCAGGCAGAGAGGATGGTAGCTGGGATTAAGGTGGTAAGGATGGAGATGGAAAAAGTGGATAGATTTGAGGAATGTTTAAGTTAACAACACAAGCCTGCCCTGCCAGAAGATCTGTTCAACCAAGTGTTAATAGCCAACTAAAGACATGAATCCGGTCCTGGGATCTTCCATTCCAACCTTTTCAGTGTACGAGACATAGACCTGCAGGCCCCAGGGTGAGGGGACTTATGTGAGGTACACAGCAAATTACATGCAGAGCCTGTGCAAACACAGGGGAAGCACACCGGGGCCTCGCAACACCTCCCTTCTGTGGACCAGGCACCTCCTCAGGGGTCCTGAGACTTGCTCCAGGGAGAGGAGAGGACCCCAGTCTCCAGTCTCCATGACAAACGAGGACCTGGGACTCTGATTACAAAGGGATCTGGGGAGGTAAGAAAGGGTAGAGAAGGGGGACAGGGCATGAGGGGTTTCCATTCAGTCCTTTTTCCATTGTCACTGTGACTTCAACACATGTTTCAGCCAAGGATGGAAAAGGCAGTGAGTCTGAGAACAGCGGGCATTTGATGCCTCTGGGAACAGGGCAGATAATGAGATGCAGGCATAGCCCAGGGTTCTGTGTGCAGTCCAGCCTGCCCCACTTCCTGGCACTGAGGGCAGACTTAAAGGTCAGGAGGCCTCTTCCCCCAGACTGCAGAGCCTTCCTCACAGCTCCTCGGACGTTGACCCCTCTCATGTGGGGCTTTCCTGGCGGCCCCCTCTCTCTGTGCTGTTCCTCCCAGCTTCTGCCCACAGCAGCATCAATGCCTCCATTGTGGCAGCAGCCACAGCATGGGGGCCCTGGTTCTTTCTCCACTCTTTCTGGCTTCCTGCTGTCCCTGTCCCGGGAGAAGCTCGCACTGTGCGCTGAGAGCTGGGGCTGCCTCTTCCTGAGTTCTGTATCCCCGGGCCCTGATTACAGTTTTTCGTTCTTCTTTCCATCCTGGAAGGTGACTGCCAGTGGGCTTCTTCCCTCTCCTGCCTTTTCTGAGAGGATGCTGTGAGTGAGGCAGAAAATCTATTTCTCCAACAGGTGGACGCTTGGGGCCACCAGGATCTATCTGCTCCCCCTCCACAGAGGCTGCTTGCCTGTGTAGATCTTGGTTTTTTGCAGTATACACAGTAGAGGACAGTTCCTGAAGGAGAGGGCTATGCTTGTGATCACAGCTTTTGGGGAGAGAAAGAGAGAGAGAGAGAGAGAGAGAGAGAGAAAGAGAGAGAGAGAGAGAGAGAGGAAAATCACTTTTTTCTCTTTTATTTTTGTTCTCCAGATGGGTTACACCGATCCTGGTAAAATCTAACTGTAGAGTCATCTCGTTTGAGTGGATAAGCCATTGACTTACAACTCTTCTCTTTTCTGGCCTTGATTTCCTTATCTTCTAATGGTGTCAGACCTGAAATGCCTCTGTGGGATGAGGGATTCCAGGATACCTAGGAAAAAAATCCGGAATGAATGACGGACCATGCAGAGCATATTCAGTATAGGTCTCTCCACCCGGCACTCCCTGCCTTCCATCATAGTGCTGTTAAGTGTAAGCTTATGTGATAGGTAACAAAGCAGGATAAAAAAAATAAAAAAAAGACAATTTCATAAAGAACTGGGCACTTGAACTGGTGAGGGCTGCTTCAAGCCCTGGCAGCCGTGTAAGCGCTCCCAGCCGGCCACCCAGACGGGCTAACCCAGTGCATGGCTCACCATGCTGGAAAGAGGGTTTGCTCTTTGTCCCTGCTCTGAGCTGCCACCAAACTCCTGGAGGCAGTGGGCGTGTGGAGGAGGGTTGGGGCCTCACTGGGGAGTTCGGAGCCCCAGGCTGCAGCGCACAGCCGAGCAAGGCTGTGTCCCCCAGGCCTCCTCCCGTCAGGCATCAGCCATGAGGAGGAGCTCTTGGAGAGGCCTAGAGTGAGAGCCTAAGCTGGCCAAGTACAGCTCTTGGTCCCCCTCCACACACACAAGCTTGCTTCTCACTGCCTGGTGACTGTGCGTTGTCTTGTGAGCTGACAGCTCCCTGGGGAGTCAGCACCTTGATGAGGCGTATGGATACTAGCACCCTGGAGAGCCGTGTGCTGCCCTCACTCCCTGTGAAGAGAGCCTAATGCACAAAGCCACACCGACACTGAGCCTCTCTGGTCTCAGGGTCCTACTGCAGCTGTGGGTAACCAGGAGCCCATCCAGTCCTATGAATCAGAAACCCCAGCTACTGAATACTACCTCATGTCAGTCTGTCCTCCCAAAGTAGTCCTTGAGAAGGCCTTGTGCTGCTGAGGAGGAATCTAGCATAAGGCCCTGCCGCTCCTCCCTCCTCACTCTTATGATGTCCAGGGACAAGGTTGGTGATGGAGGCCCATGTACCCAACATCCACGTACGATGAGCAGTCACTGAGGAGCCATGGACGGTTGGGGCTCTTGGGCCCTCTCAGCCCTTGGCTCTGGAGGAAGTGTGATGCAGGGTGCAGGGCTAGGGTAACGGGGTTGAATGTGAACTTGGTAACTGTGTGCAGACACACAGAAGCAGGATGGTCTGCACTTTGAGCTGGACACGCCTGGCTTTGGCAAATGCCACGCAGCAGAACGTAAACTGCTTCAGCTCTAAGTGGCTGTCCCCCACTGCAGACTCCTGTGAGGAGTGGTGGAAGGGGGCAGAGAAGGCCTGCCAGCCCAAGCAGAATGCCAGAAGCGTGGTGCGATCTCAGGATCTCTAGGAAGGCCGGGAGGCCACACACACCCCCGGCCCCCAGCACCACAGACACCTATAATTTCATTGTAGTAGCTGCTTTCTTTCAACTTAAAGTATCACCTCTTAAGGCAGATCCTGCTAAAGGCCATTCCCTGCTCCTTGCTTGTTAATTGAGCTATGATTTGCTTTTTTCCAGCATAGGGACCTCAGACCTCAATGTGCACGGGGATGCTGGGCCCCTCCAATGCTCAAGGACTGACTGAAGACTAATAATAATGCAATTCCATTTTTCGTGTGGCTAGTGATTGACTGGCTTACTACAGGGCAGGAACAGAACCCTGGTCAGTGAGGTGTGAGAAGAAGTTTCGTTGGAGTACTTTCAAATGGCAAGAATTCCATTTCTGCTTTTGCTGAATTTTGTGTCTGCCTAGGATACGTAGGACTATACTGGATGTTTTGTGATCATGTGGCAACAATTTTAAGGACTAAGGCAACAGGCTGGGAAAGCGGATATAACCTGACTTCTCCATGACACCTGTGAGCCAATCTTGCAGCCACTATACCTCAGACTTCTTATGTCCGGTAATAAATGCCCACATTATTTAGGCCACTGTGGTTAGGTTTTGTGTTTGTGCTACTGAAAGCACCCACACAGATCCAGCTCTTTTTCAGGTATATAGCCGGTAACCTTGGTGCTCGGCGTAGAATTCCTCAGACTTCTTACTATTGTTTCTCTCCACAGGCCCCATCCCCAGCCCTCCTCTACCCTCACCGTGATTTGATTTCGGCACCTCCAGCCTGGGGTTCTTCCTGAAAGGACTCCTGGGCAATTGGAGTTGCATCAACACCCTAGCTCCCCCGACTCCCCAGTCTCCTGGAGCACATCCTTACTAATTCACCTGTGTGTGGGATTCTTGTCTTGGGGTCTGCACCCAGGGAACCCTACGAAGACGGGGTGCAGCTCCTCTGGGCAGGGTCAGCCCCCAGCCACTCCCCATGCTGATCACCACAGCGCAGGCGGGAGGCAGGGCCAGGCTCAGGGAAATGCCCGCCTGGACTTCGCCTGACGGAGGGTCCCTGGGTCCCTATCCGTCATGCCTGGTGCTCAAGGGTGCCTCCGTGGGGACTGGACGCTGACAGACTTTCCCCCCCTGGTTTGCATGTGTATCAGGCTGGGCCCAGCTCATTCTCTCCGCTCAGGATCGGCCCTTTTCCAGGCTCTTACGACCCAGTCAAGCCCACTGTGTAGGGCTTCATGGCAGCCCGGACGCCCTGTGCCCCGGTTAGGGAAGCTCTCCTCAGTTTAATAAAGGGTGTCGCATAGCTGAACCTTTCTTAAAAGTGTTCTCCTTGCCTAGACTTCCACCCTCCTCTCCGACCTACTCTCGTGTATTGACATTTGGGACCTATAGATCCTTCAGGGAACAGGGCACACGCTCCTTCCTGCAGGAAGTCTTCTGAGAGTCCCTTGAACACTGATCCTTCGCTCCCTTGAGCTCAAACAACATTTGCATGTGGCCTTCATTTATGGTGTGGTTATACTGCGCCCCTCATTGCCGTGGACTGTGGGTGTATTACTTCATTAGTCTGGGAGCTCCCTATGGGTCTCTGAGCCTTTCAGTCGCCCAGGGTTTATGGAGAACTTACTGTGTGCCTGACAAGCTGTCCCTGCCACGATGGATGGGATGAGGACCCTCACAGAGTGGGTGAACAGACAGGGTTTCATCAACAGGCGGGCGACAGGGAGGCGGGGCGATGGGGGGGCTAGCCTAGTGGGTGGGTGGAGCCAGGGCAGGGCAGTGGGGAGGACAGAGTGCTGGGGCTGGAGAGTGATGGGATTAGATCTGGGGCTCTCCTTTTCAGGTGAATTGTGTTCGGTCTGTGGAGAATAGTGGGTCTGGTCCAGGGCCACGCACACAGGATGTCTGATAACTTGTTGCTGAGTTCCTGAGGCCTCACTTTTGGGACTTAACCCCCACGTCACCCATAGACCCTGCCCCTCCTGTCCACCTCTACAAGCTCAAGTCCCCCTGTGAGCTCAGGCCCCATTTCCCTGCTTGTATCAGCAGCATGCGGTCAGCCCTCACCACACTGAGTGTGCCTTTAGCTTTCCTTTGGGGGACCTGCAGGGGCAGGGCTGTGGTTCCTCAAAGACAGGGCCCTGCCTAGTGCTCTTGGTGCTGGAGAATGCCAGAGAGTGTTCTGGGCTCGCAGTCAGTATTCAGCATAGCTTTTTTGACTGATTGGCTGATGTCAGCCAACAAGATGCAAATGAAAGTACATACATAAATGAAAAACAAAACAAGAAACCCGAGAGTTGTCATGCCACCCAGTCGGTCTGGGGCCTTTCTTCTGGCTCCCACCTAGTTGCTCTGACATGTCGCTGCCTCACTGAGCGCACCCCATCCCTCGCAGGCAGTGAATTCCACCTGCATCCACCAAGGAGCACAGGACTTCTTTCTTCTGATGACAAGCTCTCTGTGATATGGTTTGCTCTTTCTTTGTGGGGAACTAGAGGCTACCCTCATGACCGGGTAACCCCTGGATCTGGGCTCCAGTGCTGAGGCCTTGCCCCCTGGATCTCCCACCTTAGAGGAGGCCTTTGGTGTATCCAGACAGCCACTCCAGGGCTGGGGACAGCCTCACCCTCCCTATTTCTGTGTAGGGTTATCTCCTGGTGTGCAGAGACCTGGTGAAGGCACCACCATTGTCTCTCTAGTCCCTGCTGGGTGCCCATGACCCTTCATACACACAAGAACAGGTGAAATGCAAGGAGGTCCTATTCCCAAGAACCTTGGTGGCAGGAAGCAAGGCCCATCCCAGCATCTGACATCTGTACAAGAAGGTACAGGTTGTTCAGCTGAGGCTGTGTGGTGGGACTAGACACTTCCTCTTCCCCATCTCCCACTCCTCTCGGGAGTGCTCAGCCAGTAAACACACCGTGCATCCTCCAGGGGGCAGAGGACATGGCATTGGCTGCAAAGGCCAAAAGCCAGAGTCTGAGCAGCAGCTCTATCCCATCTCAGAGCAAGCTTGGCCATGCATTGCCCCTGGGCGCCTCAGTTTACAAATACAAAAATAAGAAAGTTGAACAAGAAGCTTTCTGGTCTGGTTATCTATTGACATGTAATATAACACCTCAAACTTTAGTAGTTTAAATTAACAACAACACTTACTTTGTTCATGAATCTGAAATGTGGGCCCGACTCAGTGAGTTCAGCTTATCTCAGCCCCACTTAGTGACATCTGGGGCAGCTCGGCATTCCAGGGCTGCAGTTGTCAGGGGGCTCACTCCCTCACACCCACATGGGCTTTTCCATGTGGCTATCTGGCTTCCTACCATGTTTCCCTGAAAATAAGATCGGGTCTTATATTAATTTTCGCTCCAAAAGATGCATTAGGGTGTATTTTCAGGGGATGACTTGTTTTTTCACCTACAACAATCTACATTTATTCAAATACAGTCATTTCATCTTCTTCTGGAACATCATCATAACATACTAAATGTGTCTGTCTGGCTGACGATCTTAACTGGGGCTTATTTTCAGGGTAGGTCTTATTTTTGGGGAAACATGGTAACAAAATGGTGGCTGGGTGCCAAGTGCCAGCATCCTGATAGAGAGGGAGAAGGAGACAGAGAGAAGAAATAAGTAGAAGCTGCATCATCACCTTTTATAATCGTGCAAGTTACAAGTTACTTCTGTGTATTCTATTTGTTAGGAGCAAATCACTATGACTGGCCTATATTTAAAAGGCAGGAGAATTTACTCCACTCTTCGATAGCAGGAGTGTCAAACAATTTGTGGATTTGTGCACATGTTTCAACACTACCACACTTTCCAAACCCTTTCCCCCACTAAGGAGGTTATGGGTATGACTTGTTGTGTGACAGCACCATGAGGGCCAGGCTTCCACCTGCTCATAGCCACACTCTGACAGTTCTGTTTCCTAAATTTCCCTCCCCCTCTCAACTGAATCTATACACTAGATTGAAGAGCAAATCCTTAACCATCTAGAGCATAGCCTACTATCTCTTTTTTGGTAACACGAGCATGAAACTAGTTCAGTGCATAAAGATCTGAATTGGGGAATGTCTGAAAGGCCCATTTATGGAACTCTCCCGTTGGCAAAATGCCAGCCCGCCCATGTCTCACTGTTTTTTGAAGACTCCCCAGAGTGTTTGTAGCCCAAAGTTAAGTCACCTCCCCCAGTGTCCCCCTAGCGGGCTTCTTCAGCTCAGCCAGCAGTCACCTTTGGCTGAGAACTCATGCCTGACCTGGGCGCTATGACTGGACACCTCCACACTGTCCATATGTCTTTCTTCTCCTTTTTATCAACTTCTCAATCAATAAGGTTTTCATTGCTTTCCAATATCTGAGCCTCTCAAGTTCCCCCTCAGGAAAAGGAATTTCTAATGATGGGTTTTCAGTCAACCACTGAACAGTCATGATGGATGCCACCTGGGCGTGGGATCTGGTGTCCAGGGATTGGTGGCTGCCAGCCATGCCCGGAAGGGTCAGTTAGAGGGCCTCATTCAGCCCAAGCTGCTTCAGTGATAAGTGCTACATTTTCTGGCGATATTCTTCATATGCTTTTCCTGTCCCATGGCCTCTAGATGGCAGTAGCGGAGAATTGGAAGCTGGAGGGTGGGTGGAGCAAGAGTGGAAGGTTGTTAGAACAAGGGAAATAGCAGGATCACCCCGGATTCCTCTTCTTGCCAAACTCATGTCTGTTGCTGAAGAAGACACAGTTCTCTTCCCCTGACACTAGGCGCTTTCATCCCTTGAGGTGGGAGAACTCTGGTGCCATTTTCAGCCATTTCTCCACGTTATCATGAACTCCAATGTGGCTGGTATGGTACCCACAACAAGTCCCTGGAGACCCATGCCCTGTGTCTGCTTTGTGAGGTGTAGTGCAGCAATCACACCACACAATGTTGAGGGGCACCTGGGGACTCACTCCCATAGAACCAAGTGAGCAAGTTGTGCAAAGCAGCTGCTAACCCCTGAGCAGGGGATTAGCCATTAGGGGATATGGATGCAGGTTTCAGCTTGTCATGCAGGGTGACAGGCGGGGTCTCTGGTCCCGCTCCCCACATAAGAACACAGGACATGGTGAGGCCAAAAAGGAACACCCACGGAGCCACAAATAGGGGACTCATACCACTATATTCTCACTGACAGCTGGGTTGGAGACACAGAGAGCAAGAGCCACACTATCCGTAATCCACACTCCACCCTTGCTAACCCCCATTTGCTGTTAGCGTAGCCACAACAGTTATATTAGTGGCCAGTGGCTCACTGGTTACAGCTGACGGCCAACTAGCCACAGCTGATGGCCATCCAATCACAGTTGATGGCCATTTACTGCCTGAGCCAGCACCTTTCCATGAGAGGCGGAGAGCCTGGAAACTGCACTTCTGGCTCAGTCGCCATACAGCTCCACCCCTATGTAGATGTGTGACAACTGATGGGTCATTTCCCTTCTCTGGCCTTCAATTTCCCCATCTGCACAAGGACAATTTGGGACAAAGTTATTGCTAAGCCACCTTCAGTCTGAATGTTCTATCATTCTAGTTGTGATGGAAGATTATGAATGCCCAATTAATGACAAAGTAGATGAGACCTTCTTTTGGCTGTGGCTCTGGGGTAGTTCCTGAAGAGAAGACAGAGGGCCAGAGTTGGCTCTACAGACATGTTGTGAGGTATCAGCGGCTGTTTGCTGATAGAAACTGGGTAAGAGCATCAGGCCAAACTGTGGGCCTGGGCCCAGGTGCATATCTGCTGGTGGCTCTCTGCTGAGCTTCCGTCCAGTGCCCACCTCCCACAGAGCTCATTTCACTCGATCCCCAATATGCTCCCTCTTTACCTGCTTACCTCCAACCCACTCTTCAAGACTCAGTTTACCCATCAGCTTCTCCATGAGGATATCACTGCATTTTGTATCTATGTCACCTGTCCTCCTCTGTATTTCTTCTGGACTCTGCTTATCGCTGTAGAGAGTTTTTATCTTTCACACACACATACACACAATGGCTATAGTGCTTTGTTTTTATAAAATCAGTGATAATCCATGTTATGCAGGGTGACAGGCAGGGTTTCTGGTCCCACTCCCCACATAAGAACGCAGAACGTAGTGAGGCCAAAAAGGAACACCCACAGAGCCATAGATAGGGGAGTCATACCACTATATTCTCCCTGGCGGCTGAGTTAGAGACACAGGAGGCAGGAGCCACATGACCTGCAACCCGCCGTCCACTTGTCTCTGCCAACCCACCTCACTTGCTAGCTGCAATCTGCCTCTCTGCAATCTGCAATCCATATTCCACCACTACACCACCACCACACCACCCTTTGCTAGCTTAGCCACGGCAGCTATATCAGTGGCTAATGGCTAACCGGTAACAGTCGATGGCCAACTAGTCACAGCTGATGGCCATGTACTACCCGAGCCAGCACTTTTCCACGTGAGGCCGAGAGCCTGGAAGCTGCTCTCTGGGGCTCTGTCCCCACAATCAGCCTAGCTTCATTTCTGCTAGCGCTTGCATAAAAATCCGTTGTGTCCACAATTGGGTTTTTTCCCATTCACCCCCAAATTCTAAGAAGGCTTAGGGGTCTTACTTCCAACAGGGCTCCTGGGCGACTCCCACTCCTCAGCTGCACCAGCCACGTTTGATTCGGTCCTCGTCCGCGTCCACATGGTCACTGCTGGCCTCCCTGTGGACAGACACGTTGAGGCTTCCATCCCAGTCTTGAGTGGGGGGCTTTTTGCTGAGGCTGAGAGCCCTGGGGCCCCAGGGCCAGTCTTCCTGGGGCCCAGAGTCCTCCCGCCTCGCTGGGGTGCTCCAAGTGGGTTAGCACAGGTGCTTGCTGCTTACACAGTTCCATTTGATGTGCCCTTTTCAGTGTGGGGCATGTCTTTCTCCCTTTTTTGCTCTTGTGCCTCCTTTTTCCCGTCTACTCACCTTCTCTCCTCTTTCTCTGTGATGATCCATGCACTACTTTCAAGGAGCCACAAATTCATATCTTATTATATCATTTGCCTTGTTAGATTGAAGACTTGAAGATCTATGGTTATACGTATGTTTTCCCAATTAGCAACAAGCTTCAGGAGGGTGTGAGCTGTGTCATATTAATCTTTATCATTCCAGCAGTGGGAAAAATGCCAGATACATGTAAGAACTCAAGACATTTTTATTGAATTAAATTAAATTGAATATCCCAGTTGTCCAGGGTTGTCTAAGATGAGTCTGAATCAGGATTAGACTCTCTCTTTTTGGGGGCAGATCTGGTTATGTGAGTGTAGAAGAATGAACAAGAATTTCTGCTTCATTGCATTCTAGAAACACAATCTGGGATCCTTGAGAACTGGCAGAACTCACAATCAGGTGAGTGATAACATCTTAAGTTGTCAGTAGCTGGGAGGTAAAGGATTCAGGTTTCAGCCCTTGAAGAAAGGGGGGTCTGGAAGGCCAGAAACATTTGGGTCATAGCCAAATGGGAGTTGGAATATAGTTAGAGACAGAGCAGAAACCCAGTCTCAGAGGTTGGACATATGTATTCGGTAGGGACTGGGAGCAGGGCAGTGGCTGGGTGTTTTACTGAGGAGGGCATACGATGCGAAGGCTGAGGGTCGCATCCTGTCACTTGGCAGGGATGGCCCTCCAGTACCTGCTCTGCGCAGGTTTCATTGGCTTGGGACACAGTAGGCTCAGCCTGATCTAATTCTCAATTATGGAAATTATGAAGCTTGATGCGTTCATCTCCAAATGGAGAGCTATCCCACGCCTGCATGGAAGAAGGTAGATTAAAGATGGTTCCTGGGGAAAAATCTGTGAAGTTAAGTGGCTGAAAAGTACTTGGTTGGGGATTGAGGCTTTAGATCCACAGAACATAGAAAGCATAGTATCAGCCTGGAGTTTGAAGCTTTGGTTTCATCAGCTGGCCAGATCTCGTAGAATTTCTGATTTTATCTCTGCCTGAGATTGACAGGATATATGGACTACAAAATGTACACCAAGCCAATGTGATGGAGTCCACTGATGCACTGAATATAACGGTGTGGAATATCTACCAAGAACGACAGGGGCCCTTCAGCCAACTTAATGTCTCATATTTCTTTCTAAGCGTAATTAGTGCAGAGGGTCAGCTGTTTCTGAAGGTTGCTCCTGCCTCACTACAGTAAAACTTGTCATTAGCAGAGGGTGGTGCAGGGGCCCATTTTCCTGTGTGCTGTGGCATGTGGGCATACATGCAGTTTGTCTAAAACCTGAATCAAGTTATTTAGACATAAGTGAAAGGGAAGGGGAATATTCTCGAGTTTAATTTTGGAAACTGAGATGTTGAGAGACTTCCCACTTTCATTTTGTCAATAAACATTTGCAAACAATCAATCTTGTTTCCAATTAAGTTTTTATGGAATTTAAGTAGGTTATTTTAGTGCTCCATAGTGAAATGATTATGTTTAAAGCCTCTTTGCTTCAGGCCTTAAGCTGGTGTAGAATTTTTTGAGTAAACAAATTGGTGAAGCCTTGACAAAGGACAAGGTGCTTAGCTGAAATGTACAGTTTATCGAGATGGATGGTGATTGTTTCACTTTGATTCCATTTTCAGGACAAGTAGCTTGTTTGGCTGGAATTAGAAGTCTCTATTCAGACAGACTCTGAAGAGTTTGTGAGAAAATTTATAGTTGAAAGAATTAACAGAGTATTTATTTATTAGTTCATTTTTTCTGTTTCTATTTGCCTACAGTTTTAATTTGTTTTTGTTTAAAAAATTAACGTTTTATTTTGAGAAAATAATAGAATCACATGAAGTTGTAAGGAATAATACACAGCGTATGCTTTATCGAGTTTTCTCCAATGGAAAAACAAGTTGTAATGCATCCATACCATGGAGCTATAATACCCAACTTATTTGACCATTTGCCCGTTAAAGGATACCTGCGTTGTTTCTAGTTTTTAACTGTTATGAATAAAGCTGCTATAAATATTTGTGAATAAGTTTTGATATCAACGTAAGTCTGCATTACTTCAGGTTTCAGATCTTAATTAATTAATTCAGATCTAGGTTTCATGCCACTTATTAGTGGGTCATATTGTATTAATTGCACGTTTAGTTTTTTTAAAGAAATGGCCAAATTATTCTCTAGAGTAGCTGTACCATTGTACATTCCTACCAGCAATATATGAGTGATCCAGTTTCTCTGTATACATGCCAGCATTTGCTGTTACTATTATTTATTTTAGCCATTCTGATAGGTATATAGTGATATCTCATTGTGGTTTTATTTTTTAATTAAAATATTATTTTTCAATTACTATTGACATAGAATATTATATTAGTTTCAGGCATACAAAATAGCATAGTGACTAGACATTTATATGTCTCACAAAGTGATAAACCCAATAAGTCTGATACTACATAGTTATCACAATATTATCAGCTATATTCCCTATGCTGTACTTTACATCCCTGTGCCTTATTTTTCATTTACAGTTGACGTTTAATATTATTTTATATTAGTTTCAGGTGTACTGCATAGAAATTTATATAATTCATGAAGTGATCTCCTGATAAGTCTAGTACCCACCTGACACTGTATATAATTTTTATGATATTATTGACTATATTCCCTATATTGTACTTTACAACCCCATGAATATTTTGTAATTACCAATTTGTACTTCTTAATCCTTTCACCTTTTCACCTATGTTCACTACATTGTTATTTACAATGGCCAAGGTATAGAAGCAACCAAATTGCCCATCAATAGACAATTGGATAAAGAAGATGTGCTACATGTATACAATGGAATATTACTCTACCAATAAAAAAGAATGAAATATTACCATTGGCAACAACATGGATGGACCTAGAGGATATCATGCTAAGTGAAATAAGTCAGACTGAGAAAGACAAATACCATATGATCTCATTGTGGCTTTTATTTGTATTTCCCTAAAAGCTAATGTTGAACATCATGGCTTACTTGCCATCTGTATTTCTGTTTTGTTAAAATGCCTCTTTGTGTCTTTTGTGCATTTCCTAATTTGATTATAATGTATTTTTACTGTTGAGTTTTGAGGCTTCTTTATAAATTCTAGATATTAGTTCATTGTTTGATATATGGTTTACTAACATTTTCTCACACATTGTAGTTTGTCTTAGCATTCTCTTAACAAAAGTTTACAACTTTAAGTATTCCCTCCTCTTCTACTTTCTGAAAAAGATGTGTAGATTAGTGTTATTCTTTAAACATCTGGTAAAATTCTCCAGTGAAACTACTTGGGCCTCAAAATTTCTTTTTGGGGATTTTAAAATTACAAATTCAAATTCCTCAATAGTTATGGGCTCTTCAAACTATTTATACCAGGTAAGATGTGGTAATTTGTCTTTTTCAAGGAATTGGTCCATTTAATCTAAGTTTTCAAATTTACGTGTGTTGAGTTGTTCATAGTATTCCCTTTTTTTTAATTAATTAAATTTATTGGGGTGACAATTGTTAGTAAATTTACATAGATTTCAGGTGTACAATTCTGTAGTATATCATCTATAAATCCCATTGTTCACCACCCAGAGTCAGTTCTCCTTCCATCACCATATATTTGATTCCCTTTACCCTCATCACCCACCCCCCACTCCCTTTTAATCCTTTTGATGTCCCCTGTTACATTTCTGATACTGGTAACTTATGCCTTCTCTCTTTTTAATTTGTTCATCTTGCTAGAGGCTTGTCAATTTCATCATCTTTCCAAAGCTCTTCGCGTCATTGAGTTTCCAATTCATTGTCTGTTTTCAATTTCACTTATTTTTGTTCTTATCTTTATTATTTCCAGAAACTTGCTTTGGATTTGTTTTTTTCTTTTTTTCCAGGTTCTTGAGGGATGAGGGGAGCTTAAGTTATTGAGACTTTTCCTCTATTAGCTGTGTCACATAAGGTGTGATGTTATATTTTCATTATTATTTAGTTGAATGTATTTTTAATTTCCGTTGAGTTGTTGTCTTTGACTCATACATTATTCAGAAGTATGCCATTTTGTTTCCAAGTGTTTGGAGATTTTCCTGTTATCCTTTTGTTATTGATTTCTAGTTTGATTTTATTGTGGTCAGAGAATACATTGTGACTTCAATTCATTTAAGTGTGTTGAGGCTAGTTTTATAGACTAAGACAGTGTCTATATTGTCATATCTTCTGTGGGCACTGGACAAGAATGTGTTTTCTGCTAACGAGTGTTCTATTAATGTTGACTAGTTGGTTCATGGTATCCTTGCCCATTTTCTTTCTAGTTATTTTATCGATGGTTGAGAGGGGTTTTAAACTTTTCAATTATAATTGTTGATTTGTCTTTTTCTCCCTTCAGTTCAGTTCAGTTTTGCTTTGCATATTTTGAAGCTCTGTTGTTTTGGTGCACACATTTCGTATTACTGTGTCTCCTTAGTAGATTGACTCTTTTAGCATTAAATAATGCCTCTCTCTGTCTTTGGGAATTATTTTTGCTCTCATATTTACTTCATCCAATATTAATATAGAGTTACTCCTGCTTTCTCTAATTAATGGTTGCATGGTATATCTTTTTCTATACCTTTACTTTCAATCTGCCTATATTGTTATACTTGAAGTGATTTTTTTTATAGACAACATATATTTGGGTCATATTTTAAAATGTACTCTGTCAGTCTCTGTCTTTTAATTGATGTATTTAGTCCATTTACAGAATTTGCTTAGTTTGATTCCAAATTAAAGAGTTGTGAAAAGTCATTTGATTGGCAAAAATTAAATCATCCAGTATCCTATCCGGTAGGGAGTTTAGGAAAGCTGCTTTTAACTTTACAAACTCTGTTTTCGAGGCTGACACATGAGAAGTTACAGCAGAAGTTGAGCGAGGTATCTGCTCATTTCTCAGAGACCCCTGTACTGCCCCACTTCCTGGAATTGCTATTCTGATTCTCAGGTGCTAGTCACAACCTACCTTCTGGGAATGAGAGGAGTGTGGTGAATTCAAGATGAGCCTCCTTATTTAAAGGTGGCTTTCCTTCAAGTGGTCTTCTTATGTGAACTTTGCTACTGGTTAAAACATTGAAGCTATTCTGTTAAGCATCCCCTGACCTGGGTTGGTGGGTTGATATGTTAGCCTTCTTCAAGTTCTCAATTTGCTACTTCTCTGAGGTAAAGGAAAAGAAGCATGGGAAGCATCCATCAGATCACATTTACTGCTTCAAATCTTCTGCAGGGGTTTGGCTTCATCATGCTAATGACAGGTTTAAAAGGAATTGATGCACACGGACCTGAAGGTCCAGTCATCTCTCTTTCTGGAGGACAGCAGTGTAAGTACGCATCTGTAGAGGCGTCATTTGTCTTCAAAGCTGGGAAGACCAGGACAAGGTACCTAACTAGGCGGGACAGCCAGGAAAACCACAGGAAAGCTGGGGAATTAGCTAGTGGAGTCCAAAGTTATATCAAGTGGCCAAGGTGAAGCTGGGGAAACAGAGTTAGAATTTAGTTACCAAAGTGAGAAAATGCCAAAGGTAGAGCCCACACATCCACCCCAGTAAAGCCAATGGGACCTAAATACAGACATGAGGTAACAGTGTGCGTGCCTGAACAGGGCAGTTTGGTTCAAGGCTTTTATTCCAGTTAAGAGGCTCAGAGGTCTCACATGTCAACCTGGGGGAAGCAGAAAGGTGTAGAAAAGATAAGGGAGAAGCCAAGGGCTCTGGGCTTTGGGTGGAGGGAAGTGAGAGAGAGGAGAGAGATGGTGTGTAAAGAAAGATGGTCTGTCCTGTCCTGGAATGTCCTCTCACTTGGAGTGAGATCTGTGCTCTGCTGTGTGGGTCCCAGTGTCCTCTGCGCTAGGACCCAGGCTGGTTCCTCATGCACCAATTATCATTGTCTCCTTGCTCTCCCATCTCCACGATTTCTTATCATGGCCATGTGTCAAAATGGACTCATTTTTTAAAGATCAATTTCAATACGCCCTTCTACCAGATACTTATATTCCTCCCAGGTCCTTAGAGATTGTTCTTTGAACCTTTACTAGAGTTCTTGTTTATTTCTTATTTAACATGATGTAATAATAGAACATATTATTATGAGGGCAATATAAGACTCAGGAACAGGGGGGTGACCTGGAAATGAGAAAACTCTGAAAAGGAATTAGAAAACAAATTTAACAAAAAAATGTACCTCTGCATAAATGAAACAATTACGTTTACTGAAAGATGCAGCAAGACCTGAATAAATAGAGAGACCAATTATGTCCCTGAATGAGAAGACTTAATATTAAAGATACCAATTTTCCTCAAATTAATGGATGCTTCTTTGTCTCAATGGTAATCAATTCTTCTCTTGTTTTCTCCCTCCACATCATGATTTGTTTTAAAATTTACTCGAGTATTATATGTTTTTTGGCCATTGATACCTTTTGCTATGAATCTCATATTTATTTGTATTGGTTGTACTTATGTTTTGTATTCTAGAGGAGCTTTAAAATCTGCTTGTCAAGTTTCATAAAACATCCTGTGAGAATATTGATGAGTGTATCGAATCTACTAATTGATTTGTTAGAATTAATAATTTTTTGGTATGAAGAGTTCTCATCCAGAAACATGATCTGTCTGTCATTGATCCAGTGTTTTATATTTTTCAATAATGTATGATTGTTTTATTTATATACGCCATGTACATTTCTTATTAGTAATTTTTAGAAATCTAATTGGCTTGTGAATTTTGTTTTAATTAAAGTTTATTGAGGTGACAATTGTTAGTAAAATTACATAGATTTCAGGTGTACAATTCTGTATTACATCATCTATAAATCCCATTGTGTGTTCACCACCCAGAGTCAGTTCTTCTTCCATCACTATATATTTGGTCCACTTTACCCTTGG
This sequence comes from Rhinolophus hipposideros, assembly GCF_964194185.1. NCBI lineage: Eukaryota > Metazoa > Chordata > Mammalia > Chiroptera > Rhinolophidae > Rhinolophus > Rhinolophus hipposideros. The sequence continues at coordinate 65,535,544 of NC_138061.1, forward strand.
ACACAGACAATAGTTTAGTGAATTTTTTAAAGAGAATTCTTTCTATTATTTTTTAAAAAGATATTGATTTCCACATGGTCTTCTTCTTATCAATCACCCACTTCATTGAATTCTATTATAGTTTTAATATTTAGTTATTTTTATTGGTATTCTAGTTCCATGATCATTTAAATCTGCAAATATAGATAAAGTTTTCTCTCTGTTTTTTTTTTGAAATACAGCATTATTTTTCTTGACTGATTGCATTAACTAAAACCTCTGTGGAATGCCGTGTAGTGGCAGTGATTACAGGCTTGTTTCATTTCTGATTTTGTTATATCTTTAACACCTAGAAAATGAAGCAATATTCAAAAATTTTAGTTCTATTTCCATCTTAGTTGCTACCTGTTGCCTATTTTCAATCCATTTATAAAACAAAGTGCTTGAATTCTTTGAGATCTTATTTCCCTTCCAGTTTATATATTCTTTTAACATGGGATTTAATGGCTGGACATGAAAAAAAATCAGCTTCTGAAAACAAAAATGAGAAAGCAATGAAGTCTCATTGATTATAATAAAATGGAGTCTATTTGATAACTAGATGCTCATTTCCCTAACAAAATTTAAGAAGTCAAGGAACCTGCCAGTTGGAGTTGCTAAATCCCAAAGAGAGGTTTTTACCCTTCTTGAAGTCTCATATACCAGAGAAACTCAGTGATTGAAAAAACATTTTTTTCTTTCTAAAAATTCAGTGTGCTAAATCAGCCAATAATGATTAACAATTAATTACCATAAACAACCATACCCCATCTACCTCCTTTGATTTTTCTTTTGTCAAGACTCTGATAATAATGGACAAAGTAGAAAGAAAAATTGGAGAGTATTTGATGGTTGTGCTAACAAAACATGGGATAGTGAGGGATGCAGTGCTAGTTTAGTCTTCAGTCCACGCATAATTCTTCAGACAAATTGTCTGAACAAGGATCCTAAAGAGTGTCAAAGAAAATGGAGTAGATCAGAGAGTTATGGGGCCTCCATCCACTCAAGAGAAAGCTACGGGGCCTTTTGGAAGACAGTGATGGATTCAAGCCATGTGAAAGAAACATATATCACGTACCTTGACCTCATCCCTATCTTTGGAGGATGTATGTAATTTATAGAGTGTTTAAATTAGACAAATGGCCCAATCGATTTAGAATAAGGGACAGGAAACACATGTTTCTTTTGCATTAAACTGAACTTAACCAGAGTAGAAATGCTTATGATCTCCCGAGTGATAGAGCGTGGTCTCCCTCCAAGTGTTCCTAATTACAGGGATTGCGCATTCCCACAAAGGCGATCCATTATGGAGTGTGCTGTCTCCATAAAGACCAGGAACACGCTAAGCAGCTCAAGCTAAGTGGTAATTCATATCATTGTTTATAGGAAGACAGAACAAGAGTGAGCAGGAGAGTGAGCATGAGAGCAGGAGAATGAGAAAGATCCTGAAGAAAGGACACTTTAGGCTAGATAGAAAAGGATTGAAACAAACCATGTCAAAAGACTGAAGATGACATCAGTCTTTTAGTCAGAGGAGTTGAGCTGTGAGGTGAAGAAAGAGAGGAACTGTGGAGGGTTAAGTTCAATTTTCTTTATATTTCTTACTTACACCTGGGTAAGTGACCAGAGTGAATGCTCAGGAAGCCAAAGGTGTAGGCCTCTGCTTGGTGTCTTTTCCTGGGAAGCGGATAAAGTCACTAAAAAACAATATGCTAAGGGCTACTTCGTTGAGAATCAAGTGACCAAATTCTAAATCATAGACGTGCTGTCTGATTTATTGAGGATTTCACTTCAAGGTTTAGTTTACTGTTCATTTGCATATAACATTGACCTGTGAATGGGACGGCTTTTTCTTTCTTTTTCTTTTTGGCTTGAATAATTGAAATTACATATGGTATACATTATGCATAAAATTACCCTTAAAATTTTTTTTATTAGTTTCAGGTGTACAAAACAATGTAATAGTTAGACATTTACACCCTTCACAAAGTGCTAACCTCTCCCCCAATCTACTACCCCCTCTGATATTACAATTCCATTGACTCTATTCCTTATGCCATATACAAAAATAAATCCAAAATGGATTAAAGACCCGAAACCATAAAATTCCTAGAAGAAAATATAGGAAGTAAATCTGCAGACATTACCCTATCAATAATATTTTTACTGATATATCCCTGAGGGCAAGGGAAGCAAAAGAAAAAATAAACATGTGGGATTACATCAAACTAAAAAGTTTTTCCATATCAAAGGAAACCATCAATAAAACAAAAAGACATCCTACTAAATGGGAGAAGATTTTGTCAATGATACATCTGATAAGGGGTTGATATCCAAAATTTATAAAAAACTCATACAACTCAACCCCAAAAAGCAAACAATCCAATTAAAAAATGGGCAGAGGACATGAAGAGACATTTCTCTAAAGAGGACATACAGATGGTCAACAGACATGAAAAGATGCTCAATGTCACTAATCATTAGCAAAATGCAAATAAAAACCACAATGAGATACCAGCTCACTCCTGTCAAAATGGGTATCATCAATAAATCAATAAACAGCAAGTGTTGGAGAGGATGTGGAGAAAAGGGAACGCTCGTGCACTGTTGGTGGGATTGCAGACTGGTGCAGCCACTATGGAAAACTGTATGGAGGTAGCTCAGAAAACTGAAAATGGAACTACCTTATGACCCAGCAATTCCATTCCTGGGTATCTATCCAGATAAATCCAAAACACTAATTCAAAAAAATACATGCTCCCCTATGTTTATTGGGAGGGCTTCTTCTTAAATGCAGTTCACTGTGGTGGCCCCCTGTGGATTTATGGCCTCATCCTGTGTTTGGCACTGCCTTGGCCTCTGCCTCTGCTTCTGTCAGCAAAGCAGCTGTAGCAGCCTATCTTACCATGTTGAAGATACTCATCTGATGGACATTGTGAATTGGCTTTTGGCAAATTGACTTTCAGTGAATTGGTCCATAGCCTTTCTGTAGGTTAATCAGGGTTCCCTTACATCCAGGCTATCAGTCTGCCATATTCCTGTAGGCTCTTTACGACCCACCTGAGCCCAGCTGGGAGTCACTGGGGAGGTGGCAGAATCACATCCAAAATGTCACTCCTCCTCCTCCCCCCATCACCCTCCAGTGTGCATCAATTACCAGCAAGCTCTAGACCTCGAAAGCAGTCCCCCAAATGCAGATGCAAAGGCAATATGTCCTACTTTCTTCACAAAGCCCACATTTCTTAGCACGCACACGAGGCCATACATAGCCTGGCATCAGTCTCCTTTTCCATCTCATCATTGCGGTCCTCAGACTGCATTGTTTCTGGAGCAAATCATTCTCTCCGAGGTCACTGCCTGTGTCTGAAATGCCCCTGTATTCCTTCACTGTTTGCCAGAGCCCCTTTGCCTGCCTAGAGCAGTTTAAATGCCACCTGTGTCCTTCCCAAACACCTCCAGGCAGACCCGTTTCCTGTTCCAGTCTCTGTCTTTTCATAGCTCCTCAGAGATTCTTCTATTACAGGGCCTGACACCCCCGCGCAGAGAACCTCCCAATGGAATGTGAGTTCCATGAAGCAAGAGGGTGTGTCTTACTTTCCCTGGTGTCTCTATGGCCCAGCACAAGGCCTGGGCTGAGTCACTGCTCCATGTGGGGGGTTAGTCATCAGTGGACAGACAACCAAAGTGATGGGCCTGAGAGAATAGGACCCCATGCCAAGGGCACATTGAGCTTTCATGGGCTGAACAAGAAGAATGCCAGGGGAATTTGAGGGAAGATGGGAAAGGAGTACAGGGTCTCCTTAAGGTATGAGTCTTTTCCATCCTGGTACATCTAGAGTAGGGAATGAACGTTCGAAAGCTCAGAATTCTCTGTCTGTACCATCTAATCATTTACACTCCAGGACCAGCTAACAAGATGGTAAACCTTTTAGTGAATTCAAACAAGGATCTCCAATTTATTTCTAGCTAGCAGATTATTTAGTGATTCATATCACATGCTCTATACCAGCATTGCCCAATCAAACTTTCTGCAATGACAGAAGGGTTGTATGCTCACTCTACCCAATATGGCAGCTTCTTGCCACACTGACACTTGAAGTGTAACTAGTGCAACTGAAATACTGATGTTCTCGTTTTTCAAAAACATTCATTAATTTTTGGCTACTGTGTGGGACAGTACAGTGTTACACAAACCACATGGACTCGAAACCATATACCTCTGCCAAATATATACTGGCTGTTTGCCCTTATTTCCTCATTTATTAAATAAAGATAATAGTATACTTACTCCTTATTTTTTGCAATGATAAAGTTAGTTATTAATGTGTTAGTTATCTATTGCTGCATAAAACATCACCCCAAATTTAGTGGCTTAAAAATACAATAATTTATTGTCTTCCTGGTTTCTGTTGGTCGGAGATTTGGGCAAGGCTTGGTGTGTAGTTCTTCCTGGTGTGTCTTGTGCAGTTGCAGTCACGCCAGCCTGGGCTGCAATAGTCCGATGGCTCGACCGAGGGAACCCTCTTTCAGTGACTCATTCACATGCCTGGCAGGTTGCTCATGGGCCTCCCAGCATCGCATCTGCTTCCCCCAGAGTGCATAACCCAAAAGACCAGCGGAAGCAGAAATGCCTTCAAAGTGTAGCCTCAGAAGCCACACACTGTCTCACAACCTGAGGGCCATCTTGGAGGCAGCTACTGCACTCTGAAGTGTTTGAAGGGGTGCTTGGCACACAGTGAATGCAGTGATTAGTGGTTCACTAATTCACTAATTATCTGATGCTTCCCAAGTGCAACAAAGCCTTGTGGCTCCCAGCTGACATTCACAAGTGCTGGAAGCCCCTGTGCTAGGGCAGAGCAGGGGGCCTGGGGCTGCAGACCCCCTCTGAAGTGTCCATAGCCTGGCACTGACTCCCACTGTCTCCCTCCCAGGGCAGCACCGGAAGACAACTTCATGGGAACTTTTTGTGAGGGTCAATCAAAAATGGCCAGGGCAGTCCCACCCAATTTAGGATCTGACATAACTTTGAGAATGCAGAATAGGAAAGGAACTTAGAATCAGAAGCTCTGGCACCAACTCCCAGTTCTTACACTCAGGATTAGGAAAAACAAAACAGAAACATTTTCAGTTCATGTGCCCAAGAGGGAATGCTATTCTTGTCCTATATGATGATTGTTTAGATTAATCCATTTGACTGGTTTGCACAGGGGGCTTCCTGTGTTCCAGGCACTGTGAAGACTGTGGGAAGGCCCAGTCTTCACGCATGAAACAGACTGCAGCACTGATGTATGTGAAATGCATGCAGAGCTGGGAACTCTGGCTGTGTTGATGCCTGGTATGAAGACCCAGTGGAGGAAGAAGCTAGCTCATCAGAAATGCAGAGAGATAGCCTCTGTGACCAAAGACAGCCAGGACACAAGTGTCAATGCTAGCATGCATGTGAAACGGGTTTGTAAACTGCTCTCGTTTATGCACTGATCCTTTGCTGCTCCCAAGGCTCCCTTTTTACTTTTTTCTGCCCTCTATTCTTAATAATATTTCCAAACGAGTAGTACCAACCACAGTTCTGGGGACGGTGTGATGGCCTGATATTTGGGGTTTCTCTTGATCCTCACATGCCTGGAGATTTCCTCCTTCTGGCAGGTCCATAGCTCAACCATCAGGACTGGCCTCTGGATGGAGGGTATGTCCCCTTTGCAGAACACAGTAAGAACCTGGGTTGCAATTCATTGTTAAATGGCTCTTGTCTTGCCACCTGTTCCCCTAGTACAAATGTCTTAGGAGACAATGACATAGGTGTCTGACAAAGCTACTTGGCCATCACTCTACAGCCATATATCACCCTGACCCTTGCCTTCACAGCCCCTCTCCCTCAGCAGACAGCCGGGAGCCTGGACAGACGCCGTGCTGCCTCTTCTTCTGAGCCATCGCTCTCCCTAGACAGGCCTGTCTGGCCCCACTGGCTCTGTGTGCACATTAATAACAGACAGGCATTGGCCTCCCTGTGGCCTCCCCTGAGGGCCTCTCAGGGTCTCTGCATGGGTCCTCTGCCCCTTCCCCATTTTCCTGGATCCAGCCAGCTATGAGCAAACACTCTCCTTCTCTGCAAAAGAACCCCTGGCTTCCTGTGGTTTTAGCACTGTGAGAAATGGCAATTTGGGATATTTTACAGGGCTGATTATCCTTTGTCCTCCATGGCCCACCTCTCCCAAGCTCTGAAATGTGAGGAGGCCCGTCAGCTACCCGGTGTGGCTGTCCATCCACGGGAAACTCTCTTGGCTATGGAAGATGGAGCGGGTCCTGGCAGCTTGTTTATTTATCTAGCTGGACTCTGACTCTTAGTAGTCAGCTCATAGAGGAAGAGGCTTTTGCAGCTCACTGTGGAGACAGTGAGCAGAGAAAGCACAAATATTCACTGAGGTCTGAGTTTCCCTTCGTGTTGTCTGCTGCACTGTTGAGCAGCTGGGGTTCAGGGTCACAGCGGAGAAGCATAGACTCACAGCCCTGGAGGCCTCAGGGCACCCAGCCCTCTCTTCCAGGGACCGAAGTACTTTGTTAATCTGATTGTGGAACCCAACCTCTAGCTTCCATCCATCCTCTCAATCTGACTCCCTCACCTCCCAGACAATATCTGTGTGTATTTCCAGATATTTGAATGTTAACATTCACCCATCTGGTTGAGATATTTTTATATACATGTAAGATGGACTGCAGTTGCCAAGGAACACTATCTGTTTCCTGTTGTATAATCGGAATGTTCAGCAAGACTTACCATCAAATAATTGCTCACTTAATAATCTCATTTGCTGAATGAGATAAGAAATGGAAGTTTCTCATAGATGAAGTGACTTACCCAGGCTGATGGAAATTCATTTGACCACTACAAATCAAGATTCTACTAACTTTGTGAAAGAGTCATTTGATCAGCAACAAAGAGGTCGGCACCTGGGCCAGGCAGCAGGGGACAGAGCCTGAGCTCTGGTGGTGGATGGCATCATGCTCCTCTGCTATCCATGCCAGGAGGGTCCCCCAATTCTGAGCTGAAAGACTCATCAGGACGAGGCTTCCTCTGGTTTCCTACTTGCCTCGTCTTGCTCTTGTGCTGAAGGGCTACTTTCCCCAGGCGCCATGCCCTGTCAGGCACACAGGCCTACGGGAGAATGAGGGAAATGCTGTTGGTCTTGCAAAGCACAGATCATGGAGGGGACTTCTACACGGACCCAGTGGCCTCTGCCCCTGTACATGTGTGGGAGGACACGGCTCTGCCTGGAAAGGTGGCCTGCTGGTTTCACCTGTGTGACATCACCTTAGCTCAGGCCTTCTCCTCTCCCACTCAGGCGTCAGGTATCAAATAAAGGGGTGTACATGATGGCCTTTACCATTCTTTTTGCATCTGACATTCTATGATGTATGAAATAGTTTTCAACTTGCTACACAGCAGTTATGTCAACATTTATATTTATGTTTTTGCTGCCTTTGACAGGGGATGGGTCCCTTGAGCTATCTTGCTTTCTTTTAATTCATAGAAAAGAACAACTTTGGATATTCCAATAGAGGAAGCTGTTTTTTGTTTGCTTGCTTGTTTGTTTGTTTGTTTTCCCTCTTCCCTAATGACCAGAGTTTGGCCAGTCTCCCTTTTCACTGAAGACCTGGTCTTCTGGAGATGCAGGCCTGGCGCCTTGTCCATTCCTGCCTACCTCCTCCCTCTTCCTCTCAGGGAAGGGGGCCAGATGTTCTCCTTGAACTCAGCACTCAGGACAGGGACTGCTTCCAGAAGGGGCAAGTATGGGGGTTTGTGCAGGTGGGAATGACCAAGTTCCCTGTCAGCCAAAGACTGAGGAGCTAGGAACAAAAGAGCGGAGTGTCCGTGTGGCCTCCCAATGGTCGAAATGTGTGCAGTCCTGCAGTGATAAAGCACAGATAGGTCCTAGCGACTGCAAGAGAAAGTAGAATGTGCCATTTCTTTTTACTTTTTTTAATGTGGGTTACTTGAATGTGGTCACTGGGACACATTAGAAATCACTTTCTCTGATTCACTGGTCAGTTAATTCCCTCCTGAAGAGAGACCTGCAAATGAGGGAGTGAAAGAGAAACAGCCAGGGAGCCTTACCTCTCTAGAAATGAGAGAAGCAGCAGGCAGGCAGGCCTCTGTAACAGCTTCCATACCCTTGTCTTAATCTTGTGTGTGTGGGAAATTTTGTATAAATAAATAATATATCTGATTTGATGTAATTTGAGAGTCTTTGTCTTTCAAAAGGGGAATTTAATCCACTAACAGTCATTAGAAGCAGTGACATACTTGATGTTATTTATGCAATCTAATTTTATGACTTCCATTTAATAGACTATCTCAAAGGAAAAGCAGCATAGTAGTTAAGTGTGTGGGCTCTGGATTCAAATTCTAGCTCTCAAAGCTACTAGAAGAACCACCATAAGCAAGCTAGTGGTTCTTTCTGCATCTAAAGTTTCTCTTCTTTAAGACTCATAACCCAGAATTGATAAAAAATTTGGTTGAATATTTATAAAGTATTTAAAATAGTACTTGGCAAAAGGAAATACTCTACTTGTTTTATTTTCAAGTTTTGCAATATTTCTTAATTTTTGGCTGGTTATTTTTTCCCCTCTCAGACAGGTTTGATTTAAAAGTCCTACCTTTTATTAAAGCTGCCCATTTTAATTAATATATATTTGCTTTATATTATGTTGTAAATTTTCCTGTTAATTAAAGAATAATTAATCTCAAGACACTGAGATGTATGGTTTAAAGATGCTTTGAATACTACTGAAAATAACAACAAAACCTAAAAGAAAAAGGAGAGAAAACGAGCAATTTAAATGAAACAGCAAATTGCCACAACTTCAAACCAGAAATGAGGTAAAACACCTGCAAATGTCATGCCGTTCAGCCAACAGGAAACGAACTTACCTTCAGCACCGGGACCACAGGCCATGCACAAAACCTCCCAATGGTTATTACCACCTAGAAATTGCCTTTAACCTTAGAATGGCCATGGTCTAATCCACGGATGGCTTAACTATGGAACCACTTGGCCACAGTCAACACGACTCACCTGCACAGACACTTTGAAATCTGTGGACTCCTGCATGAGATTACCTTGTGTTCCCTGCTGCCGATGCATTAGCTAGTAAAATGCTTGTGCTCTACTTTATTGACTTCCTTTATGTGATGAAAGAAAATCCAACACACTGCCTTTGTTTTGACAGTTCACTGTGGCAGAAATAACCTCAGTGAGATGTGTTTGCATGAGATCAATTTAAGGCGCTCTTTGTCTTGGCAGGAAACATTTTCCTGGTGCAGCCTTCCTAGGTGGAGTTCCTTCTTGCAGACTGTGGCTTCTAGAGCAGAGATGTTATTGTCTTCCCCTGAAGTGAACTGATGCCCCTCTGGGAGATTGGATAAAAAAGTTTCGACATTTCTTTTAGGGGTGGTCAGCTCTTTTGTGAGGTCAATCTCCTTACCTGCCTTTCTTCTAAAAGTGGCCAGGCCAGAGTGATGCCTTTGTCTTAGCTACTGGGGTTGGAGGTGCTCCCCACCAAGGCCCCTCCTCCAAGCCTGCAGACCTGCTGGCTCCCACTTGGCTTCCAAGTACCCACACACCCAGGGCGGCCCCTCACCTCCAGAGTCTTCACATCCCCTCTCATCCTCTCTGGGACAGCCTGGCTTCCCATCACCTCAGCTCCACATTCCAATGCTTTGGGGTCTTCTCCACTCAGTTTCACTAGGAATAAATGAGGCCTTGTCCCGTGAGCTGGGACAGGCTAAGGCTCTACCTTCTTGTGTGTTCTCCCATCTTAGGCAATATGCCTGCACTCACCTGGGTTCAATGCCTTTGGGAGGCCTAAGAGTATAGGAGTTACATTTGAGTTAACTCTAAAGACAAAATTAAAAGCGATTAACATAAAATATTTTTTACACAGAAGCTAATTGTGTGAGTATCAGACAGTGAATGTTTTGGAGTGTGGATGTCTTGTAGCTTCAGTGGGAACCAACATCATCACACTTGGCTAAAAAGGCAACCTTGGCCTGTACTAATGGAAAATGGGGTGTGGATAAGAGGAGGAGATAGTTCTTCTGTCCTCCATGCTGGCTATTTTGCCTGGAGCTTCATATTTCAACTGTTGCATAATAGAAAGAAACTTGAAAATGAATATTGGAGAGAGTAATTAACATCTTGCGGGAAGTAGAAAATATGCTGTGTGGAGAGGAGTGAAAGAACTGTCTAATCAAAAAGAGCTGTCTAATCTGGAAAAAAAAAAGCGATGGCTTTGGGGAAAAGGTTGCTGTCTCCAGATGTTTTAAAGAAATACGTGGTAGAGAAAATAAACTGATTCTGTGTAGTCACCATAGGGTAGAACTTTGATCTGTAGGTGGAAATAATCAGGGACGGATTTCATTTCATTCTATTTTAACAACACCAAGGGAAGCTGTCGTGGGAAAGTGGTCACCATGTCACTCCAAACTGGCTCTTTTTCTCCAGGAACTCGGGTGGGTATGCTCCAGGTTTCTTGCCTCTGAGCATAAGCGATTCTACATTTGAGGAGCCAGAGGTGATGGCATCCCTCTTATGGCTCCTGAGGTTCGTAAAGAGAGCAGCAGGACCACACTGTGCTCATGCAGGATGCTGGCCTGACCACAGCGACAGGGATGTTTGTTCAGCTTTAAGTCTTGAGCTGATGAACCGGGCCTGGAATTTCACCTGCAGCCCCTCCTGCACTCCTAACATCTGAAGGGAAGGCTCCAAACCCCAACTCAGTCCATCTGTACCGAGTTCAAGGTGGAGGGTGATTCACTTTGGCCTGAGGATGAAAGGCAGGGGCTGGAGCTCTGGGGTGAAGGCTGGGCTGCAGACATGCTGTGTGCGGCTTTCTCTCTCCCGGGGTTCTTCCCTGTTTGTGAACCATTCCCATGAACAATTTAGGTGCTGTCCTTCTCGGAAGGTTAAAAGCTAAGCTGGCTCTGTAGGAAGCAGCTCTAGTGTTTATTCAGATCCAGTGAAGTTGTCTGCCCTGCGCTAGTCCAGCTGAAGGGCACCTGGGCCAGTGGGCTTCAGTTGGCTCTTTCTGCCTTTACTGATGGGAAACTCCTCGGTATACTGGCAGACCAGTTTGATGGCGCTGAGCAGGGCTCTGAAGGCTGACCCTGACACCAACGTTCTGCGTACTTACAGCGTTTCATTTGATCACTCAGGAATAAGAATCCTTCCCCACGTCTTAACAGGCAGATTCTACTGGTTATATATGACAGTAAAAAGCCGAAGCAAAGGAAAACTGATGTTGAATTTACTAACAAAATCAAGTTCCAAGGGAATCCTGAAGTTGGTTCTCATTTTTCCCAATTAATCTACACCTTTATTTTGCTTACATTTTAAAATGTACATTTTAATATGATTTTATACTTTCAAAGGGAGCAAAAACAGTACAAAGGATTCCTGTATACCTTTTGCCAAAATTTCCCAGATGCTAGTGTCTTATACGCAATGATCAAAACCAGGAAGTTAACTTGATATGACACTTGTCTAATTTATAGACTATGCAGGTTTCACCAATTATCCCAAAAATGTCCTTTTCCTGGACATTTCCCAAAAATGTCCAGGCTCCAAACCAGTGTTGTATGTTGGATTTAGTTATTCTAGCTCCTTAGTCTCATTCAAGCTGGAATAGTCTCACCTATACCTTTAGCCAATTCAAATCTAGAGGAGAATGTATCCACTCGAGAAATACTGAGTGTCTGCTTGCCTTGTGCTGTGCTCTGCTAGGAATGAAGGAATGCCACATTGAAAAGGACAGAGACCATCCCTGCCAACCAAGGGCTCTCAGTCTAGTGTTGAACACACACAAGAAAACTAGAAGTTTCCATGCAGGATGGCAATTACTGTAAGAGGAAATGAAGGGAGCATACAAGCTGGGAGGACAGACAACTAAACCAAGTTGGGAAGAGGAAGGAAAGGACTCCTGGAAGAGATGATATTGAAGGTAAGTCCTTGAAATGACTAGGAGGTATTCAGGCTGGGAGAAGGACACTGCTGGCTTGAGATTTTACAGGCAGTGGCAATGGCAGTGGTGAAAGCCCCATGGCACAAGCCATCTGCTCTAATCACTGAACTGAAATGCTTTCCAGAGTCTGGACATGATGGGGCTGGAGAGGCAGGGAGTGACCAGATTGAGCAAAGGCTTGGAAGTCATATCAAGAGTCTATTGTTGACTACAGAACAATGGAGACATTGAAAAATGTTTTGTACAGGAGTGTGATTGGATTGTGTTTTAAAAAGAGAAGAAATGATGTTGGCCTGAGCCAAGGTTAAACAGTGGGCATGGAGAGATGTGAACAAATCCGAGATTTGGAAGAAGCAGAACTGACAAAACATGGAGATTTGTTGGATGGAGAGGAGGAGGGAGAAGTGGTGGTGAAAGATGAAGACAGGCTTCTGGCTTTGGCACTGAATGGAAGTTGGAGCCGTTCTCTAAGGTAGAAGACAAGAGAAGGAAGAGTTCTGAGGATGTTTTTATGCTAAAGTGTTTGGGTAATGAGTGTAAATTGGAGTGTGAAGCTGAGGTTCTCTTGACTCTCAAGTCCGGGGCTGTTGACTTTCTGGCATGCCTCCTAACTCTTCATCCAGCAAGCCATGAGGTATGAAACACCAAGACAGGCGCTTCTGAGAAGCAGGCGGTGTGGTCTGGTCCTTCTTCCCAGGGAACTCATAGCCTGGGGCCATCCCAGTGCTGGGCAGACGGTACAAGGAGGCCCATGCCTGGGTGGTGATTCCACAAGGTAGGAGAGACTGGACAGATTGGATCCCATGGAGATGGAGTCAGACTGGCGCCTTAGATGAGGGGAGTTGTCCTGACACTGCAGGGTGGTTTGTTGAGAGCAGATGGAGCATAAGGCCAGGCCAGAACAGGACCCAGGAAAATGCCAGGGAGTGGTGGTGGGTGCACCTGTGGGGACAGAGTTTCGAGTGCAGTTTCCAGGCTCTTGGCCTCACATGGAAAGGTGTTGGCTCAGGTAGTAAATGGCCATCAACTGTGATTGGATGCCATCAGCTGTGGCTAGTTGGCCATCAGTTGTAACCAGTGAACCATTGGCAACTAATATAACTGCCGTGGCTACGCTAGTAAAAAATGGGGGCTAGCAAGTAGATGGTGGCTCAGCTAGCACGCGCGGATTGCAGCATGCACGGCGGATTGCAGCTAGCGAGGGGAGTTGGTCAGTTGGCAGAAAAGTGGACAGCAGGTCGCACGTCGTGTGAATCCAGTCTCCAGTGAGACTATAGTGGTGTGACTCTCCTACTTATGGCTCCGTGGGTGTTCCTGTTTGGCCTCACCATATCCTGCATTCTCATGTGGGGAGCGGGAGCAGAGACCCTGCAGGCTGTCCCGCCCGACAAATAGCGCAGCAAGCAGGGTCTCCTGTATGACTCCCCACACGACAAATGGCACAGCGAGCAGGGTACGGTGCCGGCCAAAGCTCTCCGAAGGGTGGTGGAGCAGTTTGTGTGTATGAACACTCAATTTCAGGAAGACCAAGAGGAGAAGTTGGAGGAGAGCTGGACCCCCATGGAGGGGTGGGAAGACGTGGACGGTTCCCCAACCAGCAGAGGCCGGAGAAAGTGAAGGTCGTTGCAGCCCTGTGGGCTGGGAAGTGCTTGCTGAGGCAGCCCAGATGCAGGACTTGTAGTCCCAGGAGGAAACACTTGCTGAGTCCTCCATGGGAGATGAGGGTGAGGTCAAGGTCATCCCTCAACCCCAGGACCGCCCTGGTGAATGACTATGGACTATGGAGAATTGCCTTCCATCCCTGATTTAATGGACACTTGACTGTTTGGGAACATACCACCATGTAGTGGAACTGGCGGATGTTTGCTTTTGTGTCTCGACCGGCCGCCATTGAGAATATGTAAGCACCTTGACTGTGAGTCGCTGTTGTTCCAGCACGGCACCCCGAGAGGCCCAGAGAGAGAGTGGCAGTGCCCTGAGACCCTGGCTGTGTCCAGGAAGTCTGGCTGTGCCCAGAGAGAGTGGCAGTGCCCTGAGAGCCCTGGCTGAGTCCAGGAAGTCTGGCTGTGCCCAGAGAGAGTGAGAGTGGCAGTGCCCTGAGAGCCCTGGCTGAGTCCAGGAAGTCTGGCTGTGCCCAGAGAGAGTGGCGGTGCCCTGAGAAACCTTGGCTGTGCCTGGGGAGACAGGTGGTACCCTAAGAAGCCCAGGAAGTCTGGCTGTGCCCAGAGAGAGTGGCGGTGCCCTGAGAAACCTTGGCTGTGCCTGGGGAGACCAGTGGTACCCTAAGAAGCCCGGGAAGTCTGGCTGTGCCCAGAGAGAGTGGCGGTGCCCTGAGAAACCTTGGCTGTGCGTGGGGAGACCAGTGGTACCCTAAGAAGCCCAGGAAGTCTGGCTGTGCTCAGAAGAGCTAGTGGTGCCCTGAGAAACCCTGGCTGAGCACTCTTTCCTCCAACCTGTCAAAGAAAGGCTGGCAGGGACAAGGGAATGAGTCAGCGTAGAGCTTCTCATTTCCATTCTGCCATTTTACTGCTGAGGAAGGCAGGGCTCTGAGAAGTTAAGTGATCTGCCCAAGGTCACATAGATAGCATGTGTAGAGCCAAGATTTGGACAAAAAGCTGACTCTAAAGCTCTCTCCTGTGCTCTATGCCTTCTGATATCAAGTGGAAATTCAGGTCCAGTTTAAGCAACTGTCCGAGTTGTCCAGGTGTGGGCTGGTGGGGGGATGCCTGGATGGAAGGAACAGAGAGGAAGTTTACAGTTCTCATCTGAAGTAGTCATTGGCACCACGCGAAGCCCTGGGCTCATCAGAGAAGTCCTTCCCTAAGAGGAGAGGCCTAATTCTGGGAATGTGGTTGAGGGTGTAGCAGGGAGAGAGGTCACACAGCACTGGATTGGGAACAGGCTGGCTTCCGGCAAGCAGAATCCAGCCAGGGCAGTGATCAGTCAGGCCGGCCCATCTGGGGTGAGTGAGGCTCAGTCCCAATGCTCCTTCTTCGTTCCTGATTCAGGATCTTGTTCTTGATCCACTGCAAGGTTAGTCTTGGGTGAAAGCCGGTCTAGAAGTGGTGATGCTCCAGCTCAAGCCTCCGCTCCAGGGGCTTTTGCTAATGTTTTTTACAGACACTGTCTCTTCCCTTCTGACGTGCATTCACCCCAGTTTGTAGACCTGCTCTCTGCAGACTGGCTGGCTGGAAGCACTTAAGAAGAACAGGTCTCAGCTGGACTCTTCCTTTCCTTACAGCATCGGATAGACAGACGTTTGCTCCCGCCCTGCTGTCTGTACGCCTCTCAGCAGCTCAGCTGGAGGGGGAAGTCCAGGGAGCGTGGGGCAATTTGGCGCAAGTGAATGCTCCAGGGTGGGGCACTAAGAACAGGAAAGAGAACAGCACTGGGATGAGAGCACTGGGAGAGCACCCTGCCCCAGTTTCTCATCTGCCAGGATTGTAACCGAGGAGCTGGCGCCATCAGGCAGAGTTAATTGACATCCGCAGTCACATCTTCTAACCACTGTGCCCCCTCTGCACTCACAGGCTGATTATAGATCTGAGAGGCAGGATTGATGGCTAATGTAGAAAGGGACTTACTCCTAGCTGGGTACAGGGTTTCTCCTTCTGTCAACATACCCTGGGAATCCAGTTCGAAGGAGCTTTTTGGCCGTGTAGAAAGAGCAGAGACAAACAGAGGCAACTACTTGTACTTATGGACCCACTCAGTCCACCACATGTAGCTGGGCTGTGCCTCTGCAGAACGAGTCAGGGGTCTGCCCTGCAGAATCGGAGGGAGGAGGTGAGCCATGTGAAGATTTGTGTGTGTGCTAAAATTTGACTTATATCCTGGGAAAAGAACCTCAAGCTTCTTCAGTCCCCTTCTATCATGTATTCTTGGCAGCCCTAGGAGATATTTTCCCTATTAAGCAAACCAACAGCTGCTGATTTTGGCTACAGTTTGCCGTGTTGAGTTCTTGGGAGGAAAGAAGATGCTCAGCTGCCCTCAAAAGCTACCAGTGGAAATCAAAATAAAAAACACAGAACAGATGGGCCTGGAAGATGGAAACCCAAAGGGGCATTGTGGGTTCCCATCCTTAGCAGAAAGCTGTGCACACTTTACCGTTAAGGAGTTCTCCTCCTGCATAGGCATTGCCCAGTGTGCTCACCTCTACACGGCAGGGCTGCATGGTGTCCTCAGGACTCCTCCCATCTGACCTTCAAAGTAGGAGAATTAGGTAAAGTGGCAGATTACTATGAGGGGACAGTGAGCAAGGCACTGGGAAATTTCTTGGATCAAACTTCTTCACCCGTCATCACATTACCAATTCTACCATAAATGACTCATTCCTGTGGGTGTCAGTTTCTCCAATACTAGGTTCTGATCTGAACCAACTGAAACAGCACTTAATATATGTTATTACTGGTTTCTATGTGTCAGGCACTAGTGTACAGATTTGCAGGTTGCGTTAAATCCTCATCCTATTCTTGTGCTGTACTCATTGTACTGATTAGAAAGCTGAGGCTCAAAGAAGTCAAATAATTTATGCAAAATCAGAGAGTTAGTAATTGGATTGACATTGCTGGTTAGTCCACCACCAAAAATACTTAAATATCAGGATAGACTGCCTACCTGGGAAGACTGATGTCATTCATTCAATACATATAAATGTAAGTAGAAATATCAAACCTAACCCAGCAGCAATATATGTCCATCTACTCTGCAGTCAAGGGAAATAATGCAAAGATGGCCATACACCAAGAATCTCCAAATTACATGAAGAAGATACTGCCTTAAAAAACAAAGTTTAGGAGACGCAGCCCGCATCTTCGGCTGTGGAGACGCGGCCTGCATCTGCAGCGGTGGAAACGCAGCGGGCATCCGCAGCTGCAGAGACGCAGGGGATCCCAGGACGGAACAGAGAACACAAAAGCCAGGAAGTGGGTTCTTTCCTTGCGTCCCACAACTGACCTCTCCCGCCCAGGGGGCAGCATATCCAGCATTTGAGGCAATAACCTCAGCTGAGACTTCCAGCTGGGCCCTAGGTTGGACAAAGGACACAAACTCCATACCTGGGCCCCTCCCCCCACTCTTCCAATCCTATCCCTGCTCTTCCAGAGACTTAAACTGGCCCCTGAACTGAGGAGTAGTGTCAGATTACAGAGCAGCCTTAGTGCTCAGGCTCTGGGAAGACTGGCAGGCAGCTATGGCCCAGGGAAGAGGCTGGGAAGAGTGTAATTTTTGCTGGGCTAGGAGAGAAGAGACTCCTCCACCTCCAGCCACCACCTTTTCTGGTCTGCGGGAAGAGTGTTACACAGCTGGGCTGGGAGAGAAAAGACCCCTCAATCCCCAGCCCCCACCCTTTCTGGCCTGCCTAGGGCGGGGCAACTGCAACTGCGGAGGCACTCCCAGAGATCAGCAGTAAGAAGCAGATGCAGCTTTGGGCTTTCAGCAGCTCAGAAATCTCCCATCTGCCACACACACACACACACACACACACACACACACACAGAAGAAGTGCCCTAAGACTCAGGAGAACTGGACACAGGGCTGGTGGTGCTACTCTCAGTGCACATATGTGCAGGCAAGGGCAGAAACTGCACTGACTTTGTAGAAACTACCATCCAGACCCCTAAGCCCCACGCATTTAAATCTGCAGTCCCAAAGTCACTCTGGGCACCAGGTGACCGGCTCTGCCAAGACAACACACAGAGGACTCTTTGGTACAGCAGAGGACAACCTGGAGATTACTTGGTGGGCTTAAACCAAGAATGGCGCTGCTTTTTTTGTTTGTTTTATTTCATCTTTATATCTTTGATATGTTTGCCTGTGTTGAGTGTGGGGTGTCGATTGTTTTTACATGTAAATGTATATGATTTTTTTCTTTGTTGTTGTTGTGCTTGGTGATTTGCTTTGTTCTGAAATTGACCTACCAGGGCCCAGCTTAAGAGGCACAAGATTCAACACACCCAGAGGCCAACTCCAGACCAAACCAGAGTTCTACTGGGTTTGACCTACAAGTGACACACACAGAGGGAATTCTCTACAGGCACAAGACCCCATAGAGGCCAAACAACATTTAAGCCATCAACCCTCATGCAGGAGAACACCCTGCTGTGGGCAGAGCCAAGTCTCACAGCTAGTCAGCCTAGGAGTTAACCCCACCTCATCACAAGCGAAAAGCAATTAAAGATCTTCTTTAACAGGACTATATACACAACTCAAGAGTCACCTTTGGAGTTCATGCAGAGAAGAAGAACGAAGTAGTGCAAGTCAAATATAAAGGACACATACTACATGAGATAACCAAGCAAGAACTAAGAACTCTAGGGGATCTGCCTAATACATCAAAGCAAACACAGAGTAAGCCAGAATGGGGGAAACAAAGAAACGTGTCCCAAATAAAAGAACAGAAGAAACCTCCAGAAGTGGAACCAAATGAAACAGAGGTAACCAACCTATCAGAGACAGAGTTCAGAACACTGGTGATAAGAATGTTTAAGGAGCTTAGAGAAGACATAAAGAAGGATGTAAAAATTATAACAAACAACCTGTTAGAACTAAAGAACACAATTACTGAAATAAAGAACTCACTTGAAGGAATTAACGGCAGCTTAGATGAAGCAGAGAATCGAATCAGCGACTTAGAAGACAAGTTAGCAGTGATCACAAAACAGAACAACAGAAAGAAAAAAGAATAAAAAACAATGAAGATGGTTTAAGAGACCTCTGGGATAACATCAAGTGCAACAACATGCGCCTCATAGGAATACCAGATGGTGAAGAGAGGAAGCAAGGGATCGAGAACACATTTGAAGTAATAATGTCAGAAAACTTCCCTAACCTGATGAAGGAAACCAACATACAGGCCCAGAAAGTGCAGAGAGTTCCAACAGGATAAACCCAAACAGGTCCACACCACGACATATTATAGTTAAAATGGCAAAGCTTAAAGACAAAGAGAGAATCATAAAAGCAGCAAGAGAAAGACAGAGGGTTACATACAAGGGAACTCCCATAATACTATCAAATGACTTTTCTACAGAAACATTGAATGCCAGGAGGGAGTGGCAGGAGATACTCAATGTGATGGAAAACAAAGGCCTACAATCTAGATTGCTTTATCCAGCAAGGCTATCATTTAAAGTTGATGGAGAGATAAAGAGCTTCCCAGAAAAGAATAAGCTAAAGGAATTTATTACCACCAAACCAACATTGCAAGAAATACTAAAAGGACTTCTGTAAATAAAAGAAAGATGAAAACAATCTAACTACAAATTTAAAAATGGCAATAATTATGTACCTATCAATAATCACTTTAAATGTAAACGGATTAAATGCTCCAATCAAGAGACATAGGGTGGCTGAGTGGATAAGAAAGCAAGACCCTTGTATATGCTGTATACAAGAGACTCACCTCAGATCAAAAGACACACACAGGCTGAAAGTGAAGGGTTGGAGTAAGATATTTCATACAAATGGAAATGAGAAAAAAGCTGGAGTTGCAACACTTATATCTGACAAAATAGACTTTAAAATGAAGAACATATTAAAAGACAAAGATGGGCACTATATAATAATAAAGGGATTGATCTGACAAGAGGACATAACCCTAGTAAACATCTATGCACCCAACATAGGAGCACCTAAATATATAAAACAGATATTAACCGACATAAAGACAGAGATCAACAGTAACACTATCATTGTAGGGGACTTCAACACACCTCTGACAACAAGCGACAGGTCTTCCACACAGAAAATCTATATAGAAACAATGACCTTAAATTACACATTGGACCACTTGAATTTAATTGATAATTTCAGAGTATTTCACCCCAAAGCTGCAGAATACACATTCTTCTCTAGCACACATGGAACATTTTCCAAGATAGACCATATGTTGGGCCACAAAACAAGTCTTGATACATTTAAGAAAATTGAAATCATTAGAGTTGTTTTCTCTGACCACAGTGCTATGAAATTGGAAATGAACTACAGGAGAAAACTGAAAGATACACCAATTCATGGAGGCTGAATAACATGTTACTAAATAATAAAAAAAACAGAGCTTTTCCCCATTGAGTATGATGTTAGCTCCCAAACCCTATTTACGAAGCCACTATCACCTGATCCCAAAATCAGACAAAGACACCACAAAAAAAGAAAACCGCGGGCCGATATCTCTAATGAACATGTAAAAATCCTCAACAAAATATTAGCGAACAGAATTCAGCAATACATTAAAAAGATCATACACCATGATCAAGTGGGATTCATCCCTGGTATGCAAGGGTTGTTCAACATCAGTAAATCAATTAATATGACACACCATATCAACAAAATAAAAAATAAAAATCACATGATCATATTGATAGATGCAGAAAAAGCATTTGATAAAATCCAGCAGCCATTTATGATAAAAACCCTTAAGAAAGTGGGAATAGAGGGATCATATCTCAACATAATAAAGGCCATATATGATGAACCCACAGCTAACATCATACTCAATGGGGAAAAGCTAAAACCATTCCCCTTAAGATCAGAAACAAGGCAAGGTTGTCTACTTTCTCCACTTCTATTCAACATAGTGCTGGAAGTTCTAGCCACAGTAATCAGACAAGAAAAAGAAATAAAACACATCCAAATCGGTAAGGAGGAAGTAAAATTGTCATTATATGCAGATGACATGATACTATATATAGAGAACCCTAAAGACTTCACCAGGAAACTATTAGAGCTGATAGATGAATTTAGTAATGTAGCAGGATACAAAATTAATATTCAGAAATCAGTTGCATTTTTATATACCAATGATAAAATATCAGAAGGAGAAATTAAAAAAAAATCCCATTTATAGTTGCTTCAAAGACTATAAAATACTTGGGAATAAATTTAACCAAAGAAGTAAAAGATCTGTACTCAGAAAATTATAAGACACTGAAGAAAGAAATGAAAGAAGACATAAATAGATGGAAACACATACCACGTTCATGGATAGGAAGAATTAATATAGTTAAAATGTCCATATTGCCTAAGGCAATATACATATTCAACGCAATTCCTATCAAACTACCAATGACGTTTTTCACAGAAATAGAACATATAATCCTAAAATTTATATGGGACCATAAAAGAGTCCAGATAGCCTCAGCAATCTTGAGAAATAAGAACAAAGTGGGAGATATAATGATATCTGACATCAAATTATACTACAAGGTTACAGTAATCAAAACAGCATGGTACTGGCATAAAAATAGACACATAGATCAATGCAACAGAATAGAGTCCAGAAATAAATCCATGCCTATATGGCCATTTAATCTACCACAATGGAAGCAAGAATGTACGATGGGGTAAAGACAGTCTATTCAATAAATGGTGCTGGGGAACCTGGACAGACACATGCAAAAAAATGAAGCTGGACCACCACCTTTCACCATATACAAAAATAAATTCAAAATGGCTTAAAGACTTAAATGTAAGATCTGAAACCATAAAATTCCTAGAAGAAAATATAGGAAGAAACTTCACAGACATTAACCGGAGTAAGATTTTTACTGATACATCCCCTCGCACGAGGGAAGTAAGAGAAAAAATAAACATGTGAGATTACATCAAACAAACTGAAAAGTTTTTCACAGCAAAGGAAACCATCAATAAAACAAAAAGGGATCATACTGAATGGGAAAAGATATTTGCCAATGATATATCTGATAAGGGGTTGATATCACAAATTTATAAAAAACTCACTCAACTCAACTCCAAAAAAACAAACCCAATTAAAAAATGGGCAGAGGGTATGAGGAGACATTTTTCTAAAAAGGACATACAGATGGCAAACAGACATATGAAAAAATGCTCAACCTCACTAACCATCAGAGAAATACAAATAAAAACCACAATGAGATACCTCCTCACCTCAGTCAAAATGGCTGTCATCAATAAATCAACAAACAACAAGTGCTGGTGTAGATGTGGAGTAAAGGGAACCCTTGTGCATTGTTAGTGGGATTGTAGATTGGTGCTGCCACTATGGAAAACAGTACGGAGATATCTCAAAAATCTGAAAATGGAACTACCTTATGATCCAGCAATTCCACTCCTAGGTATCTATCCGGAGAAATCCAAAACTCTAATTCAAAAAAGCTTTATGCACTCCTATGTATATTTCAGCAGTCTACACAATAGCCAAGACATGGAAACAACCAAAATGCCCATCGGTAGGTGACTGGATTAAGAAACTGTGGTACATTTATACAATGGAATATTACGGAGCCATAAAGAGGAAATCTTACCATTTGCAACAACATGGATGGACCTAGAGAACATTACGTTAAGTGGAATAAGTCAGACAGAGAAAGACAAGTACCATATGATCTCACTTATATGTGGAATCTAAAGAAAAGAATAAGTGAATGAACTAATCAGAAACGGTTTTGTAGACATAGAGGAAAAACTGAGGGTTGCTAGATGAGAGGGGGTGGGGATAAGGGGGAAGGTGAGGGGATTAGAAAACAGTTGGTAACCACAAGACGGCCACGGGTTTTGATAATTAATTTGTGGAATGTAATCAATAATGTTGTAAGGATTTTGTAGGGTATCCGATGGACATGCGTCCTATTTGGGAGACCACCTCAGGGAAGATGTAGATGCCTGATCACTGCACTGTACACCTGAAGCTGAAGCTGAACAATAATGAATTTCAACTACAAGTTTATATATATGTGTATATGTATGTGTGTGAGTGTGTGTGTGTATGTATATACTTACAAGAAGCGGAGTACAGCATTAGGAATAGAGATAGTGGAAATGTAATGGCTCTGTGTGATGTCAGAGGGATAGCGGATGGGGGGAGAGGGGTTCACACAGTGTGAGGGATATAAATGATAAACTTCGAAGTATTACTTTTTTGTGCACCTGAAACGAATAAAAAAAAAGCCTACAAAGCAGAATAGTTATAAGTATTCTATTAATTAGCTTAGCTGTATAACATATATTCTGTTGGTGATTGAAATGTAAATTATATATTTTTTCTTCACCCATTTGTTTTCTAAACAAAAAGTTAGATAAATGAGTCAAAATTCAAACAATTAAATAAAATTTACTTAATGTAATATGTAAAAAAAACCAACAAAGTTTAGTGTACCAGGATATTCTTTCTAATAAATATAATTAATGTTAATATATGATATAACATTGCAGAAATAGATGAAAGTATTTTATATATAACTAAAAACAAAACTTTTATATCTCTATGGTAATATGTGGCTACAAATTTATGCTTTCTAATCCCCTCATCCCCATCCCCCTTCCATCTAGCAACCATCAGTTTTTTTCTATATCTCTGAGAGTATTTCTGTTTAGTTTGCTCATTTATTCTGTTCTTTAGATTCCACATATAAGTGAGATCATATGGTATTTGTCTTTCTCCATCTGACTTATAAAAAAAGTGAAAAAAAGAAAAAAAGATTAAAAACAGAACAAAACAAAAAAACCTTAAAGATATGGAGAAAAAAATATCAACAAAATAAAAGAACACGTTAAAGAGCAGAATTAAAATAGCTGAAAATTGAATTTGTAAGCTGGAAGATGGCAACAAAGAATTCTTTCAAAATGGCATTCCAAAAGACAAAGAAATCAGACGATTAAAGGAGCACTGGGAGACAGAGTGGGTTTCTTAAAGAGTTCAAGACTTTGCCTAATTTAACTTGCAAAAAAAGAGAGAAAAACAAAAAAGGAAACCAAAGTAGACAAGTGTTGAAAGGAGGCAATAAATAACAGATGATAAAATTTTTAGAAAGGAAGACATAAGCTCTCATATTGAGGCAGCCCACTGGGTGTTAGGTAGGACAGCAGAGAAGTCATACCTACACACCATGATGACATTTCAGAAAAATCAGTGATGCAAAAAGTGTCCTGAAGCCTAACAAAGCAAAACAAAAGAGAATGTAGTTTCTCTATGAAGGAATGAGTATCAGATTGGAATCATATTTCTCAAAAATAAAGAAAGGATTTCTGAAAGCAGTACAGCACTATCGTCAAAGTTGTTGGACTATGATTTTGAACTAGAATCTATTCCACAAAAAAAAATTAAATACAAGGTAAAAATAGTTTTTTATTTTTTTAAAAGCTCTTTAAGGACTCAAAAAGTTTACCAATTAGAAGCCCAATCAGAAATTTCTGGGGAATCTATTCCAGGAAACTAAAACAAAAATATTGATAATTAAATCGAGGAAGACACGAGATATGGAGAATAGTGCTTAGCCAAAAGAAATAGTTAATTATGAATTCTAAATATTATTTTAAATATATTTAATGACAATAAAAACTTGAATCCATAATCCTAAATGGTTTCAGAATAGTTCAGATCATGGAACAAAGGAAAAACTTTATATTTGAGAACTTTTAACAGCACTTTTTCCAGCTTTTGAACAAAGGGACTCACATTTTCATTTTGCACTGGCACCACAGTTTATATGGCCACCTCTGTCATTCACACACAGAAGACTTGAGATTTCTTTTACTGAAGAAACTGGAACAAAGAGGATCCATATTTGGAGACATCATGCACATTAGAAAATTGGGTGAAAAAAACGAGAAATATTTTACTTATTAACTGATTTAGAGACACCTCAGACCTCCACTACCAAGGTGGGGGATTGTAGGGTCTTTTCCTGGAACAATTGAACCACTAATGGAAAAAGGCCTACATATCCTGACATTTAAAGGTCACTAATGTCATTGTTGGTGGGCATTCCATCAACCTGCAGTGAAACTCTCCAATACGTAAGCTCTTCCAGGCACACACACTAGTTCCAAATCATTTCATCACTTCCAAACAAGACTGGTGTCCAGGGCTTAATGCCTTCACTCCCACTTCCCCTCCTGACTTTAAATTTGGGAATTGCATTCATTTTCATTTAATATAATTGTTAATGTATTGCATCTCGAGTTCTATTTGGTTTCTTCCCAACATTTATCACAACACACAATTACTTCACTATCATTGACTTATGAACTTTTTCCTGCTTGTCTGTCTCCCTACCAGGCTGCATGCTCCCAGAGGAGAAGGGCCACCACAGTCTTATTCATGGTTTCCTCCCCAG
This sequence comes from Rhinolophus hipposideros, assembly GCF_964194185.1. NCBI lineage: Eukaryota > Metazoa > Chordata > Mammalia > Chiroptera > Rhinolophidae > Rhinolophus > Rhinolophus hipposideros. Next base: position 65,560,671 of record NC_138061.1, read on the forward strand.
AGTCTCACACCGTACTTTCCCCAGTTTGTTTTGGTAAATTGAGTTGGATGAACAAACATGAAAGGACTTACTAACCATACATTTATGTGAACAAAATGACAGCTTCTTATTATAGAATGGATGGAGAGCAGATTTCAACAGGGCCTGTGGTTGTATGATGCTGATTCTAAGAGCATGAATGATAAGTATGCTACCTGGGTCCCCATTCCCCCATGGGCATCCTGGGAGTCAGGCAGGATGCATGATTGCATGGTTTCTTAGCTGGAGGGGAGCAGAAGCAAAGATGGAAATACCCTTCTTTACTCTTCCCCCTCCCCACCCCACATGAAGTTTGATTTGATCCTCAGGATTCTTATTCTCCGTTGCATTTCTGGACCCTTCTAACCTTCTGTTATCTCTGGTTTGAGCCCTGATAATAAATTTCTTGGTCACACTCTTCAATCAGGTACTTACAAAGCACCTGGCTGCAGGAATGACAGGAGCCAGACTTCAAACAGTTTTCCAGGAGCCCAGGAAAGTAAAGGCTTTTCCTGCAGTTCCTCGAACCAAAGAATTAAGGAGAGGCTCTGGGTCACTGAGCTACATCATTGTGAGGAGGAATTCCAGGGCTTCCTCTAGGACAGGCGGGGAGGCCAGCTTCCTTCGCGGCAGAAGCCGCCTTTGTCTTTCCATGTTGACTTTAGAGCCTTTTTTCCATCCCTGAGAACTACCTTTTCCCTTCACAAGAGAGTCCCACCTCCCAGCTGTTGCTCGAAGCACCATTTTCTTTCTTTCTTTCTTTCTTTTTTTTTTTAATTTATTGGGGTGACAATTGTTAGTAAATTTACATAGATTTCAGGTGTACAATTCTGTATTACATCGTCTATAAATCCCATTGTGTGTTCACCACCCAGAGTCAATTCTCCTTCCATCACCATATATTTGATCCCCTTTACCCTCATCACCCACCCCCCACCCCCTTACCCTCTGGTAACCACTAAATTATTGTCTGTGTCTATGAGTTTTTCTTTCTCATTTGTTTGTCTTGTTCTTTTTGGTTTATATACCACATATCAGTGAAATCATAGGGTTCTCTGCTTTTTCTGTCTGACTTATTTCACTTAGCATTATACTCTCAAGATCCATCCATGTTGTCACAAATGCTCCTATATCATCTTTCCTTAACGCGGAATAGTATTCCATTGTGTATATATACCACAACTTCTTTATCCATTCATCTATTGAAGGACATTTTGGTTGTTTCCATGTCTTGGCCACCGTAAACAAAGCTGCAATGAACATTGGAGTACACGTGTCTCTATAGAGGAATGCTTTCAGATTTTTTGGGTAGATACCCAGGAGAGCGATTGCTGGGTCATATGGTAATTCTATTCGTAATTTCTTGAGAAACCTCCACACTGCCTTCCATAACGGCTGCACCAGTCTGCACTCCCACCAACAGTGTAGGAGGGTTCCTTTTTCTCCACAGCCTCTCCAACACTTGTTATTATTTGTCTTATTGATGAAAGCCATTCTGACTGGGGTGAGGTGATATCTCATTGTGGTTTACATTTGCATTTCTCTGATGATTAGCGATGTTGAGCATTTTTTCATATGTCTATTTGCCATTTGTATATCCTCTTTGGAGAAATGTCTCTTCAGGTCCTCTGTCCATTTTTCAATTGGGTTGTTTGTTTTTTTGTTGTTGAGTTTCATGAGTTCCTTGTATATTTTGGATATTAGCCCCTTATCAGAGGCACTGTTTGCAAAAATCTTCTCCCATTCAGTCGGTTGCCTCATTATTTTGTCAATAGTTTCTTTTGCTGTGCAGAAGCTTTTCAGTTTCATATAATCCCATTTGTTTATTTTAGTTTTTACTTCCATTGCCTTTGGAGTCAAATTCATAAAATGCTCTTTGAACCCAAGGTCCATAAGTTTAGTACCTATGTTTTCTTCAATGCAGTTTATTGTGTCAGGTCTTATGCTTAAGTCTTTGATCCATTTTGAATTAATTTTGGTACATGGTGACAGATAGCAGTCCAGTTTCATTCTTTTGCAAGTGGCTTTCCAATTCTGTCAGCACCATTTATTGAAGAGGCTGTCTTTCCTCCATTGTATGTTTTTAGCTTCTTTGTCAAAAATTATCTGTCCATATTTATGTGGTTTTATTTCTGGGTTCTCAATTCTATTCCATTGGTCTATGTGTCTGTTTTTCCGCCAATACCAAGCTGTTTTGATTATTGTAGCCCTGTAGTACAAGCAAAAATCAGGGAGTGTGATACCTCCAGTATTGTTCTTTTTTTTAAATATTGCTTTGGCTATTCTGGGTCTTTTGTGGTTCCAAACAAATCTGATGATTTTTTGTTCTATTTCTTTAAAAAATGCCATTGGGATTTTAATGGGGATTGCATTAAATCTGTATATGGCTTTGGGTAATATGGCCATTTTAACTATGTTGATTCTTTCAATCCATGAGCACGGAATGTCTTTCCATTTCTTTGTGTCTTCCTCAATTTCTTTCAAAAATGTCTTATAGTTTTCAGCATATAAATCCTTCACATCCTTGGTTAAGTTTATTTTTAGGTATTTTATTCTTTTTGCTGCAATTGCAAAAGGAATTGTTTTTTCTATCTCTTTTTCTGAGATTTCATTGTTGGTATATAGGAAAGCAATGGACTTTTGTACGTTGATTTTGTAGCCAGCAACTTTACTGTATTCATTGATTGTTTCTAATAGCTTTTTGGTGGAGTCTTTAGGGTTTTCTATATATAGCATCATGTCATCTGCAAAGAGGAAGCACCATTTTCTTCCCAATGACCTCTGTCCGCAGGTGTCCCGAGGCATCACAGGCCTGTTTGCCTGGTCCCTGCTCACCGATGATGCATTAAGGAGCACGCGGCAGTCACTGCCTGCCTCCCGCAGAACGCCAAGGCCCACAGGAGGAGCCACCACACTTATTTGGAACAGGTAGCTAGCATGGATCGCGGGCGTCCCTAGGCGCAGTACATAAAGTTTAAAAGAGAAGTCTGTGTCGTGCAACAGTGCCAACAACTCAAGGTTGCAATCAAGATAAAAACCGAAAACAGAAAACCCGCTGGAGACCTACCACTCCGTGGCCCGCAGTGCCCTCCCCACAGATTTCAACCATTCCCTGCCTCTGCCGGACTTTTCTGTGCAGAAGCTTCCAGGCTTCTTCTCCAAGTGGCATCACCCGTCAGGAGCTGACGGAGCCGCCTCCCTGGTTTCTCAAAGCAGCTTCTCTGGATCCCTTTTCTGCCACGTCGGATTCTCTTCTCCATGTCCTACCACTTTAACGTCCTCGTCGTCGTCATCATCATCATCATCATCATCATCATCATCATCATCAGTTCTGTTACCTGCTAGAAACTTTCACATGTATTAATAATGTTCTTCCTGACAACTCCAAATAGGATTTATTTTTTATTATATTTTACAATATTTAGACAAAGCTTAGCTTGTGGGAGGCACAGAACACACATACAGAAATAAATGAGACCGTCAGCACAGCAGAATCTGTGTTCAGCTCCATCCCTGACCACCCTAGGCCACCAAAGAGGTTACCTTTCTGTAAGGAGGAAATGACACCCAAGCACATATTCAGACTCTTCTGAGGGCTCCTCACTGGGTAGAGCAGAGGCCAAGTCTTGGTTTAAAACACTCCTGAAAGAACTGGACTATAAAGCAATTCAGTTTTGCGCAAAATTACTGTATTGAATGTCTATTGAAAAGCTTAGTACAAGTTCAAAAGGAAGAGACTAATACTCATTCTAAAGTCACAGAAACAAACTTGTTCTCTACACTTATTTTGTGCTGACTTCTTTTAAGCAGTCTAATGAGCTATTTTAAGAAAAGATATACAGGAAGAAAATGAAATGTATTTATTTTAATGTTACGTGTATTCCTAGGTTACGTGTATTCCTAGGTATTTTATTCTTTTTGCTGCAATTGCAAAGGGAATTGTTTTTTGTATTTCTTTTTTCTGAGATTGCATTGTTAGTATATAGGAATGCAATGGACTTTTGTATGTTGATTTTGTAGCCGGCAACTTTACTGTATTCGTTGATTGTTTCTAACAGCTTTTTGGTGGAGTCTTTAGGGTTTTCTATATATAGCATCATGTCATCTGCAAAGAGTGATAATTTAACTTCTTCATTCCCAATTTGGATGCCTTTTATTTCTTTCTCTTGCCTGATTGCTCTGGCAGGGACTTCCAACACTATGTTGAAAAGCAGAGGTGATAGGGGACAGCCCTGTCGTGTTCCTGAACGAAGAGCAAAGGGCTTCAGTATTTTACCATTAATTATGAGATTAGCTAAGGGCTTGTCATATATGGCCTTTATTATGGTAAGGTATTTTCCTTCTACACCTATTTTATTAAGTGTTTTAATCATAAATGGATGTTGTATCTTGTCAAATGCTTTTTCTGCATCAATTGATATAATTATATGATTTTTGTCCTTTATTTTGTTTATGTGATGTATCACATTGATGGATTTGTGGATGTTGAACCATCTTTGTGCCTCTGGGATGAACCCTACTTGGTTGTGATGAATAATCTTTTTAATGCATTGTTGTATTCGATTTGCTAGAATTTTGTTTGGGATTTTTGCATCTGTATTCATCAGAGATATTTGTCTGTAGTTTCCTTTTTTGTGTTGTCCTTACCAGGTTTTCGTATCAGGGTAATGCTGGCCTCATAAAATGTGTTAGGGAGTACTGTCTCTTCTTAAATTTTTTGGAAGAGTTTGAGCAGGATTGGTGTTAGATACTGTTTGAAGGTTTGGTAGAATTCACTAGTGAAGCCATGTGGTCCCGAACTTTTGCTTTTGGTAAGGTTTTGGATGACTGATTCAATTTCGTACTGGTGATCGGTCTGTTTAGATTTTCCAGTTCTTCATGGTTCAACCTTCGAAGGCTATATGTTTCTAAGAACTTGTCCATTTCTTCTAGGTTATTGAATTTGGTGGCATATAGTTATTCATAGTATTCTTGCATGAATCTCTGTATTTCTGTGGTGTCTGTGATAACTTCCCCATTTTCATTTCTGATTTTGTTAATTAGTGTCTTCTCTCTTTTTATCTTAGTGAGTCTAGCCAAGGGTTTGTCAATTTTGTTAATCTTTTCAAAGAACCAGCTCTTTTCACATTAATTTTTTTCTATTGTCTGTTTGTTCTCTATTTCATTTAGTTCTGCTCTGATTTTTGTTATTTCCTTTCTTCTGCTGACCTTGGGTTTCACTTGTTCTTCTTTTTCTAGTTCTTTAAGGTGTAACATGAGGTTATTTATTTGTGATTTTTCTTGTTTCTTGAGATAGGCCTGTAATGATATAAATTTCCCTCTTAAAACTGCTTTCGCTGCATCCCAAAAATTTTCGTAGGATGTATTTTCATTGTCATTTGTTTCTATGTATCTGTTGATCTTTCCTCTAATTTCTTCTTTGAGCCAGTTGTTCTTTAAAAGTATGTTGTTTAATCTCCATTTATTTGTGTTTTTTTTCCTGCTGTCTTTTTGCAGTTGATATCCAATTTCAAAGCCTTGTGGTCAGAGAATATGCTTGGTATGATTTCAATCTTCTTAAATTTGTTGAGGCTGATTTTATGTCCCAACATATGGTCTATCCTTGAGAATGTGCTATGTACACTCAAAAAGAATGTATTTTAGGATGAAGTGCTCTATGTATGTCAATTATGTCCATTTCATCTAATGTGTCATTTAGGGCTGCTATTTTGTTATTTATTTTTTGTTTGGATGATCTATCCATACATGTTTTTATGATCTGTTAATGATGTATTTAAGTCACCTAATATAATTGTGTTTTGGTCAATTTCTCTCTTTAGTTCTGTTAGTAGTTGCTTGGTATATTTTGGTGCTCCCTGATTGGGGGCATAAATATTGATGACTGTTATGTCTTCTTGTTGTATAGTCCCCTTTACCATTATGAAATGTCCATCTTTGTCTCTTGTTATTTTTTTCACCCTGAAGTCTGTTTCATCTGATATAATTATGGCCACACCTGAGTTTCTCTGGGTACCATTTTCTTGGAGTGTCAATTTCCACCCTTTCACTTTGAGTCTATGCTTGTCCTTGTAGCTGAGATTTGTCTCTTGGAGACAGCATATGGTTGGGTTTAGTTTTTTGATCCAATCTGCTACTCTGTGCCTTTTTATTGGTGAGTTCAGTCCATTTACATTTAGGGTGATTATTGATATGTGAGGATTTCCTATCTTTCTATCTTTAGTTTTCTGGTAATGCTGTGTCTCTGTTGTTTCTTTGCCTTTTTGTTGTTCTCTATTATTTCTGTGTGGTGGTATTTTATGATGTTTCCCTCTTTTTTTTTCTTTTGTTACAGTATGTATTTGAGTTCTGGATTTTTTTTTGAGTGGTTACCCTTAAGTTTATATAAAAGAAAGTTTGATATTTATAGTATTCCATATTTATTTTAATTTAAAATGCCATTATTTATTTACATGAAAAATAGTACTGAATAAGAATGATATTTGGCTTTTAGTCTGTTGAGCTCAGCTATGAAATTCACATCTCTCTTCTATAACATATATTGAAAGGTAGGAAAATTCAATTTGATTGATGGACATTATTAACTAATTTGACATATATGCCAAAGCTTGGATGAATGGTGAGCGACAGATGAGCAGTAAGTGTGGGTATGTGATGAGCAGATGACATTCAGCATGCTCTACAGGGTCTAACACAGAAGGTGTATTTCCACTGATTGAAGGTAACAAGTTGCTCTCTGTGAATCTTTAAAGGAACTAATTCCAAAGCTTCCAGCTCCTGGAGAAGGATGGTGTCTTTTAAAATTTTCTCCAACTCATTGTTTTTTCTAGCTGTTTTAATTTCTGCTTGTTCTTTCAAGGTGCAATTGCTTTTAGATCTTCTTAGGCTCTTGAAGTTTTCATCTGTCTCAGGGTCTCCAGATGTTAACAGAGACAATATTCCATGGTGTACTCTGTGGGGCAAGGGTAGGTGCCATGTCTTGGTTCTTGTCACTTATTATTTTCTGCTTTGCAGCTTTCTTAGCCTCATATTTCTTTTGATTTTTGAGGGCTGCTTTTGATAATGCTTATCATTTCCTGCTTATTTTTATTTGGGGGTAGTTTCTCCTGAGGCCACCTTGGAATTGGTGACTGGTTTCTTTCTTACATCTGGGAGTCTATTAACCATTGCAAACTTAGGTTCCTCATATGGGTACTTCACTTGGAACCCCTTGGTAAGCTATTGTTTTTGCTGGAAATATTATAGTTCATACATACATGGCTGCTGTGATAGAGCTGGTATGTCAAACCTTGCACTTAATATTAACATACAACCTGGGAACATGCATGGTAGTCAAAATGTGTTACCCATTTCGGTACCAAGCTAAATATGTAGGATCAGAGGCTACTGGTTTAGAAATAAGTTTGTATTTTTAAACATCCCTTCATTATATTTGTCCCTCAGATTTCTAAATCCAGTAACATTAATATATGTTTATGAGGACTAAATAAACTGCATTTAGAACACCAGTTCCAAAGTCAAACACAGTACCACATTTCAAGTTGAAATTGTTACTTTGGCAGACATAAAACCATAAATACCATAAAACTAAGTAGAACTAGAATTGCAAATTATATCCTAAATGAGGCTATGTTTTGGTAATTGAATGGATTCAGCACTTTCTCTACTTTCTGCCAGCTAATGCATCATTTGTACCCTGTAGTAGGAAGTTCCTGTCTTGTCAAATCTCTTTTAGCTATTACAATGCAGCAATACCTTTTCATTCGGTAGCACCATAACCTTATCAACCTTAGAGGAACGGTTGTTGTTGGCAGCTGCATGAGGTCCACTAAAATTGGGGTATCTAACAAATGGAAGAACACTCTTACTCTTTGGAGCATAGAGTCCCCTTGTATCCTTGTATCCAAGTGATAATAAACAATAATTAATTTATTGGAAATGCAAATTACTTGCAGTTTTATTACAACTGTCTTTAAAGAAGTGAGCTTCATTGCTAACATTTTAGGCACAAATAGTTTCACTATCTGAGCAGGATGGATACCAATTTTGCATTTTTTTCTGGCTGAAAGACTTCAAGCACGTCCCAGTGTTCACATTATAGAACTACATTTCGAGTCTCCCAGGGATACATGCATGCGGGAGGGTAAGGCTTCTCTGTTGCCAGGCCACGTTTTTTATTTGTTTTGATCAGTCAAACTGCCTTTGGAGGTCAGAGGAGTGTAGTAATCCAGTATTAGTGAATTGATAATATTTATTGTTTTTTCCTTGCCTTAGCAAACAAGGTCCTACACTTACTAAAGGTATAGATTTTGCAATTTTCCCAAGATTCCCTTGGAAACATAGTGCTTTGTGTAAAATATGGTGACCCATTCACTATAGAGCGTCATTTGGACCCTCAGATGGGTTCATACACTGACGGTGGGGTCTTGGAAACTCTTCCCCAGAAGAACGTAGGCTCTGTGAGGGAAGGGAGCTTCTTGGTCTCACTCACCACTGATCTCCAGCCTGTAGCACAGAGCCTGGCACCTAGTAGGTGCTCAGTATATATTTGTCCAATAAATGGACGTTTGTCCCTTCCCTAGCTCTTAGTGCCCAGTGTGCTCCATAAATAGCTACTGGATGAAAAATAAATAGGTGAATGAAACAGTAAATGCATATTTGTATTGTTAATCCTGCTGCAAGTGCCCCCCAGACATGGTGTAGCAGCGCCTGACCACAGAACATCTCTTCCCCATCTTCCCTCCTGGTCCTGTTCACATGACAGCATTGTTTATAACTAGGTTTCCTTTGATCAATTCCAGAACAAGGATGAATCACGTCTAGGTAGAAGACAGCATGACTGTGGAATCCTGAAATATCTCTCTTGGCTTGACTTTTTCAATGAAAAAGAAGAGCCTGGGGATGGTGAGCCCTGAATGAGAGAGAAAGTTCTGATTTTCCTTGTTTGTGATTTAGATTGAAACAAAAGCGAGTCCCTGACCTGATCATCCCTCTGACCAGGTCTCCTACTCCTGTGCAAAAGGGGAGGCCATGCCAGGAAGGGCACAGCAGTTGCAGAACTCTGTGAATCAGTGGGTCACAAGCCAGCCAGCATCTGGGGCCAGAGCTGCCTGGAAGCTTGTCAAGTGGTCAACCTGGGAAGGTATGAACAACAGTGGAAATGGTTGGAAGAGAAGCAAGAGAACTTGCCACAGCAGCTACCAAGACCTACCTCCAAATGCGCCTGCTGTCTTTCCTTATAGGGTGGAGGTGTCTAACCCTGATCCTCCCCATTAGAGAATGCGCCTCTTTAGACTGAGTGTAAAGTGGAATGCATCCCTCCAGATCTGACTGCCACCCCTCAGGTCCCAAAGATAAACCCGGATGAGAAACAAAGGATGCTGTCCTGACTTGCCAGAGTTCCCTCTTCTCACTGCTGGGCCCCGCCCACGGAAGGAGCTGTCTGGGCACACCGGGAGGAGTGGATATTCAAAATCATGTGGCCAGGTCTTCTGTCCAAGTAGTGAAGCAAGGCTCCTCCACGGGAACCCTCCCTCATGTGCCTGTCCTCCCTGGCGCCTGGCTGAGTGGGAGACCCTCTCTTTTCCACCAAGGGCCAGAGTCCTGGTTTGTGTCCTGAAGCTGCTTCACACATTCTTGCTTTTAGGTCCTTTGGTGTTTAGCTCACTGCTGGTGAAAACTTGGCACACTCCACATCTGCATCCAAGTAACTCATTTGTTTTAAACTATGGAAACATCTGAAACATTAAGGCAGTGTTAAAATGTGTGTGTGTGTGTGTGTGTGTAACAGCAGATGGGAGAATCCCTTTCCTCGGCTATTTATAACCTTTCCCAGGCACTAAAAGCACAATCAAAGCACTTTGATTGTGCCGTAACTCGGCCGTAACTCTCCCCATTCAAAACACGCTGAGTGCAGTACTTTCTTGTTTTATGCACTTTTTTGCTCTTAAGTGCTCTCTGTTTGAGTTTCTGATCTGATAACTTTATTTAAAAAATTGAGTTTTATTGAAATTTCACAGTTGTCTGAGCTCTTTCTTCTGACCTCTGTGGCTGCTTCTCCTTGTCTGTGAAGCTGGGCCAGGATGGCGCCTCTCGTCAGGGCCATCAATTGTCACATGTCTTGGTCACTCAAATACAGTTACCCAGGAGACCCTTACACCGCAGAAGAAATATTGTGCGGGAGACGCAAAGTCCTGAACCTTCTGTCCCTTTCACTTCATCCCTGCCTCTTGACAGAAGCCTGGTGCCCAGAAGGTACTCTGGAAATGCTTGTTGAGTGAATGTTCCTGCCTCTAACCTCTTCTTTCTGCTACCCAAGTTCTTAAAATTCTCCAGTTAAATCATGATCTTTCCTGGATCTGAGCCTATGAACAAGCCCCTTTGTCTTTCCACCTTGTTTTAAGAACTCACCTTTTCCAGGTTCACAATGGTAAATTGCGTGCATGTATTTATCTTTGAAATGAAGAAATTGAAAAAGATCTGTAAAGGGGTTGGAAAACTGAAAATGATGCCGTAAAGAGTGTTGAGACATAAAGACAGTTTTGGATGATAGGAGGCATTGCAGCCAGCAGTTTCTAGGATTCAGCCCAGAGGGAAAGGACAAATTTCCCCAGAGAGCTCGAGCAGTGGACCACACAGAAGACTTGGAGGGAAAGGCCGCGGGGACCCTGCTGAGTTCTGTGTAGCTTCCCTTTGCCCATTCTGTGTGTGTTAGAGAAGGAAGATATGTCTACAGGCTCTGAGCTTGAGTGGGCCGGGGCACAGGGAAACTCAGCTGAAAATGGACCACAAATCAGGAAACACCAACCGAATAACTCACCCTGCAGTGAACTCCTAATCTCCCGGCAGCAGAGGCAGGATAAGCTAAGTTGATATCTATACAGAAGGGAGAATCAAAGTTAACTATTAAGTGAAAAGTGACTCAGACACAAAAATTATATGTATATACATACAACACATGCACACACATACACACTCCTGGGAGAATAATTACCACCACACTAACACTAGATTTAGACTTTTAAATAGATATTCTCTTACAGATGTTTTCTGATTCCTTGTTCCATATGATGGCGTGGTGGCTGATTCGGGTTGCGCTGGTGGTCCATGTTCTGGGAGCCAGCTCCTCATCCCACAAGCACATTTCATACCCCTATTTTCCTTTCAGTGCGGCTCCATTTCTGCTCTGCAGCCAATTGTTTGCTAGGTTGACTATGGTCTCTCAAGAGAGTCAATAGAGTCTTTGGGGGATATTTACATGTCATTGGATATGGTTTGATGTGAGAACCTTTGATTGAAAACCAACTTTTAAGTAATTCATTGATTGTGTCAATGGAGGCCGCAAGGGCTTCCCCACTTCTAAGGGGCATGCAGAAAAACTTAAATTTTCTTTTAAGGTTGAATGGAACCCTAGCTCAGCTCCCATGTCCCTGGTCTCTTTTGGCTTTTGCATAACTGCTGGGCAGTACTGGCACAGGGTGGAAAGGCAGTTGTGCCTCCTGGTTCTGGGCCACAGGGAATACTAGGTTCTGAGGACTCAGCCGGAGGTTCCAGAAATACCCTGCGGGGACTCTCACCCAGCCAGTCATTGGCTGTCTTGGCTGAAGACCCAGTCTTCCTTCAAGGTATTTAGAAAGTGCAGCATGAATGCTTTTGACATGGCCCCAGACATGGGAAAACAAAATGCATCATAACTCGAGGACAATTCTTCTTCTTCTTTTTTTTTTTTTAAACAATCTTTCTTTCTTTCTTTCTTTCTTTCTTTCTTTCTTTCTTTCTTTCTTTCTTTCTTTCTTTCTTTCTTTCTTTCTTTCTTTCTTTCTTTCTTTCTTTCTTTCTTTTCTTTCTTTCTTTCTTTCTTTTCTTTCTTTCTTTCTTTCTTTCTTTCGTGACAAGTTCTGTCACCAAGCTTTTTTTTTTTTTTCTTTTTTTTTCCTTTTTCAGGACTTTCTTCCCCAAGTCAAGTTGTTGTCTTTCCAATCTTAGTCATGGAGGGTGTCGTTCAGCTTCAAGTTGTTGTCTTTCAGTCTTAGTTGTGGAGGGTGCTGCTCAGCTCTAGGTCCAGTTGCCGTTGCTAGTTGCAGGGGGCGTAGCCCACCATCCCTTGTGGGACTCGAGGAATTGAACTGGCAACCTTGTGGTTGAGAGGACGCGCTCCAGCCAACTGAGCCCGGATCCGGGAAGCAGCTCAGCTCAAGGTGCTGTGTTCAATCTTAGTTGCAGGGGGAGGAGCCCACCAACCCTTGCGGGACTCGATGGGTAGAACTGGCAACCTTGTGGTTCAGAGCCCACTGGCCCATGTGGGAATCGAACCGGCAGCCTTTGTAGTTAGGAGCATGGAGCTCCAACCGCCTGAGCCACCGGGCTGGCCCTCAGGGACAATTCTTGGTAGCAAGTTCATGTCACTCAGGTGTTCCCAACAAAAAATATGTGCTTGCCTGTCTCTAGAGAATCCTCCATCCTCAACTGCCTGTAGAACAACTGCAGGCATCATGTCTCAGGAGACTTCAGGGGACCAGGAACTACTGCCCAGAGGACAAGGGACAACCAGAGAGTGACCCTGGTTCTGCTTTCTATGAAGAAGAAATTCACACTATCTGAATTCACAGTATCCTAAGATAATCATTTTTAATAGTCTAGAACCAATCTTTCATGTCTATTTTAAAAAATTTTTTAATTAAATTTATTGGGGTGACAATTGTTAGTAAATTTACATAGATTTCAGGTGTACAATTCTGTATTACATCGTCTATAAATCCCATTGTGTGTTCACCACCCAGAGTCAGTTCTCCTTCCATCACCATATATTTGATCCCCCTTACCCTCATCACACACCCCCCACCCCCCTTACCCTCTGGTAACCACTAAATTATTGTCTGTGTCTATGAGTTTTTCTTTCTCATTTGTTTGTCTTGTTCTTTTGTTGTGTTTGGTTTATATACCACATATCAGTGAAATCATAGGGTTCTCTGCTTTAAGAATACACACAAACACACACACGTGTGTATGTGAGTGTGTACAAACATATACCCTATGATTTCATATAAATGGTTCATCTTCACAGCCACTCTGAGAGGTGTTTTTATTCTTATCCTAATTTTAGAAGGAGCAAATATAATCTAAGCGAGATTCACTTGTGCAGGCCACAAAACAACTAAGTGATGGAGCTGGGATTTAAAACTGAGCACTTCTGAGTTATGGCGACCTCTCTTTCTGGTATTGGAGCCCTGGGTTGGGGAGACTGGTGTGAGGCTGGGGTTCCTTGCTCCTCAGGGGGACCTCTGCAGGGACATCCCTCCCTATTTTTAACTGCTACACATGGGTTGGAGACCACCCTGTTCCATGTCTCCAACCCTCCTACTAGTCTCAACTTGGCTCCTTCTGTGTGTCCTTAGTTATAGGACTTCTGTTCAGCTGTACTTGAGATGATTCTCAATGATGGTTGTTCTGTAGTTTAGTTGTAATTTTGAGGTGGTTGTGAGAGGAGGCAAACACAGCACTTACCTACTCTGCTGTCTTGACTACAATATATATATATATATATATATATATATATATATATATATATATATGTATATATATATATATATATTCCTTTTCTTTCTTATTTTAAACACCTATGGATTTGTTGCATAGTGAGTGTACTCAGGGTTGAACTTCAACCATTATAGATTGATTAAAGTCTTCTTCAACCATCAGTTTCAATCCCAGCTTCCTTTACAGGGATGACTGTTAGAATTTTCTGTGTTTTCTTCTACATGTTTTCTTTTTCTTTTTTCTTTTTTTTTAAAATCTAAATAAACTCAAGTTTATTTGGAAATATATTTATGTAGTTCACCATATTATCAGATTAAAAGAAGACAATTACATGATCACCTCAGTAGATACAGAGAAAGTAGTTGATTAATCACCCATTTTGGGGAACTTTCCAGAATGCTGGGTGAGAAGCGAAGGAGCGGCGGCTGCCAGAGGTGCACACAGCAACATGCTCCTCCTCCCTTCCCTACACTGCTGGCCTCGGCCTTCTCACAGGCCGTCAAAAATGGTTCCACATGTTTTCATAGAAATACAGGATGTTATTTTGTGGTTGGCTTAATCATTTTTAGTTGGCCTTTTAAAAGTATAAAAATACTTAAAGCCAAACATTGTCCTTGAATGCAGTTTTAGTTGTAGAGCATAGATATTGATATGAAAGTGTCTCCTTTTCATTAAATTATAAGTAATCTTCTATAAGTAATTTCTTTTTTGACTCAGGGGATAGAGACGATTTTTAAATTTTCAAATGGATATTTTAGTTATTTTTTGTTGTTGTTGTATTTGGTTTTATTGAATAATGGTTGCAAATACAACTTGTGCAATTCCCTCTTCTGGAGATTAATTGAGATTTTATTTGCTATCAATTGCATGGTTTGCTTTTGTAAATATTTCATGAAGACAAGAAAACATTCTCTGTAGGGCTGTAGCAGACACCTTTCTATATATTCATGAAATCAAGTTCCCTGATTGTATTATTACCTTGATCTAATGTTTTTATGTCTGGTACAATCTTCTATACCTGAACTGAAGGAAATATATCAAAATCTTCTGCTATGATTCAGCTGCTTTTGAAAGCTTTTAAAAGTATTTCCATCAAGTTTTGTTTTATGGTTAATGACTATATATATTTTACGAATCGTATCTTTTATTATTGGTGCTATTGTCTCAATTTAATTATTTTTGCCATAAATTCTACCTAATCTGATTTTTATTTTGACTAACCCTACTTCTTTTGTGTTATACTCTACTTATTATATCTTTGCCATATCTCATTTTTGTCATTGTGGGCTTTTTTTTTTGCATGTTTTAAACTTTTTAGTTTGAAATAATGACAATTTCACTGGAAGTTGCAAAGATAACACAGTGAGATTCTTTGTTCCCTTCATTAAGTTTCCTATATGGTTACATCTTACCTAATCAGAATAGGGAAATTGACACTGGTACACATTTATGTGTAGTGCTATGTTGTTTTATCACTGGTATATATTTGTATAAACACCAAATCATTCAGGGTACTGAACTGGTTCATCATCACAAACATTACCTTCTTGTCGAATCTTTTTTTTTTTTTCATGTCGAATCTTTGTAGTCATCTCTGTAGTCATCTCTGCCTCATCATCCTTGAGTGCTGGCAACCACTAATCTGTCATTTCTATAATTTTGTTATTTCGAGAATTTTATATACATGGAATCATATAGTATATGAGCTTTTTTGATTGGCCTTTTTTTTCCCCTCAGGGTTTTTGAGATCCATTTGAGTTGTATGTGTTAATAGTTCATCTCTCTCTTTTTTTTTTGTTTGCTGAATAGGATTCCACGGTATGGGTGTTCCACAGTTTGTTTGACTATTTACCCATTGAAGAATATTTAAATTCTCTCCAGTTTTTGGCTATTACAAATAAAGCAGCTGAAAACAATCACATAAGTTTTTGTGTGGACATAAGTTTTCATTTCAATGGGATAAATGACTGGGAGAGCAGTTGCTAGGTTATATAGTAAGAGTATATTTATTACCATATGACCCAGCAATCCCTCTCCTGGGTATCTACCTGAAACATCTGAAAACATTTATACAAAAAGACACGTGTGCTCCAATGTTCATTGCAGCTTTGTTTACGGTGGCCAAGACATGGAAACAACCAAAATGTCCTTTGATAGATGAGTGGATAAAGAAGTTGTGGTATATATACACAATACTATTCAGCAGAAAAAGCAGAGAACCCTATGATTTCACTGATATGTGGTATATAAACCAAACACAACAAAAGAACAAGACAAACAAATGAGAAACAAAAACTCATAGAGACAGACAATAGTTTAGTGGTTACCAGAGAGTAAGGGGGGTGAGGGGGAGGGAGATGAGGGTAAGGAGGATCAAATGTATGGTGATGGAAGGAGAACTGACTCTGGGTGGTGAACACACAATGGATATATAGGTGATGTAATACAGAATTGTACATCTGAAATCTATGTAATTTCACTAACAATTGTCACCCCAATAAATTAAAAAAAAAGAGTATATTTATTTACTTTTCTAAAACCCTGCTGGACTATTTTTGAGTGGCTGTAACATTTTACATTTCCACTAGCAATGTATGAGATATATAGTTTCTCCACATCCTTGCTACAATTTGAGATTGTTACTATTTTTTTAATTTAGCTATCCTCATAGATGTACAGTATAGTTCATTGATATTAATTTGTGTTTCCCTCGTGGCTACTGATGTTGAACATTTTTTTGTGTGCTTGTTTGCTTTTGATGAAATCTCTTGTCTTGTCTTTCCTCATTTTCTAATTGGAATGTTCTTTTTTATTATTGCTGAGTTTTCAGAGTTCTTTATAAATTTTAGATATGAAGCCTTTGTCAGATATGTGGTTTGCAAATATTTTTTCCAAGTCTGTTTCTTGTCTTTTTATCCTCTTAGAAGGATCTTTCACAGAGCTAAACTGTTTAATTTTGGTAGTGTCCAATATATGGATTTTTTATAAAATGGATCATGCTTTTTGTTTCATGTCTAAGAACTGTTCACCAAGTACTAGGAATGGAGTTTTTAAAGCTACCTTCTAAAAGTTTTATGCTTTTTACATTTAAATCTATGATGTATCTTGAATTAATTTTGTATATGGTATGAGGTTTAAGTTCAGGTCAACTTTTTTACCTAAAGATGCCCAATTGCTCCAGAGGCATTTGTTGTAAAGACAGCAAATTGAAATGCTTTTCAATTTGTAAAACAAAAAAAAGTGTTGGCTATACTTTATGAGACTCTTTTTTTTGACTTTTTGTCCTGTTCCATTGATCTATGTGTTTATCCCTCTGAAAATGCAACATACCCTTGATTAATAAAGCTATATAGAATGTAAGTTTTCCCACTTGATTCTTCTTTTTCAAAATTGCTTTATTTGTTCTAGTTCCTTTACATTTTATATAAACTTTTGAATATGTCTGTCTACATCTACAAAAGTTCTTGCTGGAGTTTTGATAGGAGTTTCATTAACCTTATTTTTGAATTTGGGGAGAATTGATGTTTTTACTGTGTTGAGTCTTTCAATCCATAAACACAGTGAGTCTCTCCATTTATTGAGATCATGTTTTGTTTTGTCATTAGTGTTTTGTAGTTTTCACTATGCAAGACCTGTACATTATTTGTTAGATTTTCATCTAACTATTTCACTTTGGGGAGAGCTATTGTAAATTGCATTGTATTTGTAAGTTTGGTTTCTATGTGTTCATTGCTAATATAGCGAAATATGATTGATTTTTGTGTGCTGATCTTTTATTCTGTGACCTTGCTGAACTAACTCATTTATTCTAGAATTATGTTTTGTTTTGTTTGACCCTTGGGTTATTTAGAAGTGTGTTGTTTAATTTCTAAGTGTTTGGAGATTTTTCTATTATCTTTCATTTATTGAATTCTAGTTTGATTCCACTGGAGCCAGAGAATAATATGCATAATTTAAATCTTTAAAATTTGTTTGTTAAGTTTGTTTTATGGGTCAGGTGTGGTCATCTTGGTATATGTTCTGCAAATTCTTGAAAAGGATTCTGCTGTTTTGGGGTGGTGTTCTATATATCTCAAATAGGTCTTGTTAATTGCTCATGCTGTTGACTTCTATATTCTGCTGATTTTCTACCCAATTTTTCTATTGATTGTTGAGAGAGGGGTGTGGAAGCCTGTAACTATAATTGTAGAAGTGTCTATTTCTCCTTTGAGTTATATCAGTCTTTCTTTCATATATTTTGCAGCTCTGTTGTTTGGTGTCTACAGGTTAGGATTGTTATATCTTCTTGGCATATTGACCATTTTATCATTATGTAATGTATCTCTCTGTCCCTGATAATTTTCTTTCTCTGAAGTCTACTTTGTTTGATATTAATGTAATCACTCCTGATTTATTTTTGATTAATTATACACAAAGTACACTTTTTCCATCATTTACTTTCAACCTACCTATGTGATTGTATCTGAAGTGAGTTGTTTTATAGATGCTGTACAGTTAGATAATATTTTTGGCTTAATTCACCTTGCAAATCTCTATGTTTTTTTTTTAAATTGTTGTATTTAGATAATTTATATTTACAATAATTGTTCATATGTTAGAGCTTAAGTCTGCCATTTGATTTTTGGTTTCTGATTGTTCTACATTTTATTTTTCTGTTTTCTTGTTATTCACTTCCTGTGGGTGATTTGACATTTTTTAGAATTCCATTTTCACTTATCTGTGGTGTTTTCCAGTTTGTTTTCTTACATTGTATATAGTTTTTTAGTCCTTCTTAGGTATTATATCATATATGTGTGACTTCCTTCTGACTTCAATGGTTTCTTATGAGAGATCCATTTTCATTTGAATTGTTTTTCCCAAATATGGGGAAAACTTATTCTTACCCTCTGGCTGCTTTTAAGACTCTCTCTTTATCTCTCATTTTTCAGAAAATTGCCTATAATGTATTTTGATATGAGTGTCCTTTGGTTTCATTCTGTTTGGAGTTTGTTCAGCTTCTTGAATATGTAAGTTTATATATTTTTCCACACTTGTGAAATTTTCTGCCATTATTTTTTTTAAATACCTTTTCAGTCTCACCCCCTTTCTCCTCTCCTTCTGGGACTCTTCTGACATAAGCATTAGCTCTTTAATTATAGTCCCACATGTTCCTGAAGTCTCTTTTCATATTTCTTCTATGTATTTTCTTTGTGTAATTAAGATTTAGTGGGGCTGCTTTTTAAATTTTTCCTCTGGTGTTTGGCTGGAGCAGAACTGTTATTGTCAAAACCTTTTCTGTCTTGTGAAGCCATCCCAATTATTCCCCTTTGGCTACAGAAAACAGCCTTTTCTTGGGGGGGGCGTATTTCTTTCTGTACCTCTTGGCACTTCAAGGTTGCTCTCTTCTCTACTACCCAGTCTAGGATATGCGAAGCCAAAAGAAAACCCAAGAAATTCACTTTGGCTTCTGAGGTCCATAACCAGTATGTCTTTTTCTCTCTACTTTTCAGTCTTTTAATATTTGTTGTATAATGTCCAGTTTTCAGCTGTATTCATCGGGAGGAATGGAAATAAGTATATTTACTGCATCATTGTGGAGGTTGAAGTCCTCCATCATTTTGTTTTTACTGTGTTTCTTCTGTCTAGAAGAAACTGATCAATTTTAATTTTGCCCTATCTGAATTGCTTTACATTTGGATAATAAAATTCAGCCCATTTACATTGATTTCAAATACTGATGCAGAGCAATTATTTTCATTTTATTTACCACTTTTTTTTTTTTTAACTTTGTGGTGATTTTTTTTTTTCCTTAGTTCATTTAATCAGGTAAAATATTATTTCTCTTCCCTGTCTCTCGGTCTCTCATTCAAAAGAACTTAGATATTCTATTATGCATCTCCATTGCACTCAGAGTGGCTTCTTATATTAAGTGCTTCACTGATAATAAGTGCAGTTTTTGATCCTCTGTGAGTATTTTCAGATACTGGTCAGTTTTTATCTAGGAACATAGAAACTGTGGCTTCTCAATCGTTAGTTGGAGCAAGGCATATGCTTAGGCCTCTCTTAACATCAGAAAGGTAAGTTGTGAAGGCAGGAAGCAGAGGAAGTAGACAGCATTGAACCTAGGGATATCTGAAAATAGTTGTCTTCTCTGGGAGTGATGATAATTCCTATAAGTTAAGGCAATGACAACACTAAAACCTCATTCCATTGTCCTCTGATTTTGTTGCATATTAAATGAGCCCACTAGTCACAGAACAACATGAGGCTGGCAAGTCCCCTTTGGATAGGAAACAATCTCAAAGACGGTTCTCTGGCCTCAAGCTGGTTCTTCTTAAAAGGTGACATGAGGGCATGACCTAGAATCTCAAATGTCTGTCTTTTGGGGACAGGCCTTTCTTATCCATCATAACGGTTTGGTGGATGGAGATGGAGTGCCTAAACCTGAAGCCACCTGGGCTGATAGGGCATTGGGTTAATGATTTCTGCCTGGTACTTGTCTGTCATTCCTGTTGTCTTTTAGAGACCCCTTATATTTAGGCCACAGTTGGTGAAGAAAAGCAGAGTTGTGGAAATTTTTATTTTATTTTATTTTTCTGAAGCAACTCCACTTCCTGAAAGGCTATGCCTTACAAGTCCAAGTATTTACTCAAGTTAGATCAGGATACAGCAGATTGAATATTAACTGTGTGTTTTCCCCATCTGACTCTGAACACTTGCTTAGCCTTTCTATGCTTCCATGCCCCCTCGAGAATTTGTTGTCAGCAATCCCAGGTTAGCTAAGAAATTACACGGAAATGTATCTCAGGATCAACAAAGGATTCATGAATCTGTCCTAATCCGACATGGTGATCATTCTCCTGTTGTGTGCTAATACACAAGAGAGTGCAACTGAGGTGTGTCTTAAACGAAATGAACCTATTTAATCTTCATGAAGTCCCTTTTCCAAATAGAAATGTCATACTTGTACATATAGAACTCAGTTCCTGAAAACATTGAAATCTTAATGGTATCAGCCCTCTTATTTCACAGTAGGAAAATCTTAGATCCAAAGCATGGCTATGACCGGCCCAGGGTCTCCTGGCCCTGCCCAGAGTGCTTTCCTCCACGCTCAGATCACCAGCCTTTTGGTGCTACTCAGCTCATCACAGAGCTGTGACAAGGGACACTCACATGGAGGGATGCGAACAAGGCTGTTTCACACCAAGAAAAGTGCCATTTTCCCGCTCCTGTTTCTTTCCCTTTGAGCTGTCTCACAATATGCTTTGTCTATGACCAGAACTTTATTCTTTGAACCACTTTATGGGTTCTCATTTAGTGATTCAAACCACCTTTGTTGAAAATTTGCTCATTTATTCTCCTCCCTCTCTTCCACAAATATGTATTTATGCTGGAAATGAAGCAGTAACAACACAGACAAAAATTCATTTTTTTTTCCCCTGAAGCTTTGCATTCTCATTTTGGGAGACATACAAAGAAAGGAAAGTACAAAGTAAGTCAGGTGGTGATAAGTGTTATGGAGAAAAGTAAATCAGAGAAAGGAGAGGAGGGGAGTTGGGGAGGGTGGGGGGAGTGATGCAGTTTTAAATAAGTTGTTGAGAGAAGTCCTCATGGAGAAAGGCAACATTTAAACAAGGAATTGAAGGAGATGAGGGGGAAATCCTATGGATAGCAGGGCAGAGTATCTCTGGCAGGGGGACAGCATGCACCAACTCGCTGAGCAGGGATGTCAGCAAGGAGACCACTAAGAGTCGGGCAAAGTGTGCAAGGAGCAGAGTGTTAGGAAATGAGACAGAAAGGTGATGGGATGGGGAGCTTGGGAGGGGGGTGGCAAGGGCAGGCTTGTCATGTCAACTGTAGAGGAAACTGTAATGACTTTGACTTTTATTCTGCTTTTCTTTTGTTTGTTTGTTTTTAAATTTCTAATAAGGTTGAAAATGTCCTTTCCTAAGGCCTGTCTGGAAAGAGGGTGGGTGCTACTGGATGACTGAAGGTGCTGGTCTGGAGCACCTTCTCACTTCATCTGGCATCAAGAAGTTGGGACTTTTGGGTTGAACTCTGCCCATGAAGAGAGTTGCCTTTTGATCTGTCTCACAGTTACTTGCCTTGTCAGTTGCCTGGATGAGCACTGCTGTGTCTAGATGGAAAAGAAGAAGCCAACTCTTCCTTTTGCGCGTCTCTTTAAAAGAAAGAGAATCTTTCCTGGTTTTCCATGGAGAAGCCCTTAGTGATTCAGGAAGGTTTAATGAACTCTCACTGAAATCCAAAAAGCTCATGGATGATTGGGTGACGTAGACAGAGGCACACATGACAACATACTCCATGATGTGCTGTGAAAGGGTCAACCACGGGGTTGCGGGAATGCAGAGACTGGGGGCTGCTGCTGCCTGGGGGCTAGAGCTCTCAAGGTGAACCTTGGCGGGGGTGTTCAAGGTGACATCCAAGCTTGATTTCTGATCTGCGTCCCAGGCTGGGTCTGGTCTTCAATGACAATTCCCATAGCATCCCCTCTAATGGAGTATATAAGCCAGGTTTTCATGTGTTGAAAGGTGATCAAATCAGACAAATTGTAAATCTACAGCTGTTGTTTTGTCAGCATGTATATTTTTATAGAAAGGAGCAAATCTCAGCTGAGATGGCTAGATAATTATCTCTGCTTTCCCTTACTTGTTCAGAGCTGTGAAAGAATGCCTTTGGCGAGGACCTGGTTTTAATCACTTCTGATTAACACGGAAGCTTTTGAAGGTGAAGGTGCTTTCTGTAAACTGTGGCAGGATCCCAAGGCATTAACATTTCAGCCCTTTCCCCAGTATGTGAACTGTCTAGAGCAGGGCCAAGGAATCAAGCCTGTGGAGACAATCCACTGCCCAGTGAGTTACTTTAATGCCTATGACTCATTCCTCAAAGGATTTTTTTTTTTCATTTTTGAAAGATTGCAGGCCATGCAAAGCTAGAGACTTCTGGGTCCAAGGAATGTTTCAGCTTGATTTTATTTAGTATGAAAGGAAGGCTTTTAGGGAAGATTTAGAAAACTAGAGAAAGTCTTGGGAATGGTCCCAGAAATAATTAAGAGGCTGAAAAGATTGAACCCAGGGGAAAAAAAGGCAAGAAAGTTTGGAGGACTTAGCTGGGGACAGTGAGGAAAGTCACCTTCTGCCCTCAAGGAAATTCAGAGTTAAAACAAGTTTTCCTGCTGTCCAGAGATTTCATTAAGAGCGGCGTGGCTTGGTTGGAGATGTAGGAACCCTTGGCAAGCAGGTAGGAGGTCAGGTCAAATCCCACAGGTCGTTAAAGCCAGGGCCGACATCCGTCCTTTAACCTGGTGTAAGTATTGGCCACTTAGGGGCAATGTGGGTACCTGATGCCTGACTTTGGGGCATGGCGCTTTAAGGAGAACAGGAGGGAAACGAAAGAGATGCCAAATGTTTGTGACATTTGCTTTCAGAAGCCTCTTGGAGCATAAGACTCTGGTTGCAAAGGACTTGAGTAAATACTGAATCAAATAGGTTCATGGGGCTTGGTCATGGCTGCAAAGGTCATGGTGACTATATTCTCTCCATTCCTTCTCAAGGTCAGGCAGCACCAGGACCATGTTTACTGAGGGAGCCTCTAATTCTTTTCTCAGAGGATGGAGCTCCCCTTGGAAAATGCAGCCACTGCTAAGAGCTCATCGTTGGCCTGGGCTTCCTAGAGCTCCTAAGTCTCTGATGCTCCTCACCTCATGATTAATTTTGCTGGTCCCAGGCGATTCTGCAGCATCCAGCCTACTTAGGATTGTCCAGGAAAGCCAGTTGACAAATTTGAGTTCCAGAAGCAGAGAGCTTCCCTTGGAAACAAGACATGTCAGAAGCTACCCCACTGGTAAGGAGTAGGAGAAAATATTCAGAGAGAGGCCCTGAACCTCACTAAGAACCTAAACATGTCTGTGTTCCATGTAGTATAGAATCCTCTCAGGGCTGCTGGGTCTCACAATATCACATTCAAAAGGAGCTGAGGGGGAAGGATGCTCGCTGCCCACCTCCCTGGACCTGGGCCTGAAGGTTGGGGTGGTTCTCCACAGTCTCTCTGTGATCTTCACACACACAATGTTTCCTATTCAGTCATATTTATTTCTCTAGATTCTGAAAATCAAAGCCACCTGGATCGACACGTGTTCAAATATATGATTCAGCTGTATTGGCTGGCTGGTTTCTGTGATCGCTTGAAAAGTCCAGACTGCAGCCTAGAGGACAGGGCCACGTGTTCTATAAGCTTCGGACCAGCAGCTGGTGTGTCAGATTTAACCCGTGGACAGATGGAGATTCCAGCACACAGGACATTCGTTTTCCCCGACCTCTGTGGACCTGGCAGGAAGTGCCCACGCAGGAACCGGGGTTGTGCTCTTGTTTTCTTCTCTCTGCCTCTGGCCTCTCAGCAGCTGCCCTGACCCCAGGCCTGGGGACTGCCTACTAATCCTCCCGGACAGTTTGAGTTTGTGCTCTCAATGGCAACATTTAAAAATCTATTTAATGTGTTTTTCCACAGTAAAATAATGTGACCATGTGATAAAATGTTTTTGAAAAAAGACGCAACATGAAATAATTATTGCAAATCTCAGCACCACATAAACGCTATTATTACTTCTTCCAGTAATTTTTCTTATCATATTTGTTCTCATGTCACACAATTATTTTTATGTACTTGATTTTATCTAATATTAAATTATGTTTTCCATGTGGCTCTATAGTTTTGTTGACCAATACTTTTAATTACTTTGTAATATTATGTATAAGTATGTGTCATTGTTTACTCAGCTTTTTCATTATTTAATGATAATGCTGCTATGATGAGCAGCATCATGAGAATTTGAGGTTTTCTATTTACTATAGATATGAAGACCAGTAAAGACACTTATATTTACTTTACTGCATATTGACAAATTTCTTTGCAAAAAGATTGTACCAATTACAACACTGCCAAGAAATATGAGTATACAAAGCTTGTAGCTTGTTTGGAGTTTTTTTTAATGAATTAATTAATTTATTAATCTAATTTAACTAGAAAAAAAATCACACATCTGGTCTGTAACATTGGACCTCCAACATGACATCTTAAGGTCTGAAACAGAATCAGAGGGTGGACCATGGACCGTCATTGTCACTGTGCTGAGCTGCAGCTCATGTGCTGGGAGAATATCTGCCACTGGCTACCACAGCACCAGCCGGTGTACTCATCTCTGCCCATTCAACTGTCTGTCCACCTCACCACCTATTTCCCTATATCGCTCATGCTTTGTGAACGGCTGAGTGCTGTCATACAGCATAATGAAATACCACACTTTCCAAGTAAGTGTATTAATGAAATGAGGGGACAATAAAGGCAGGACTGTCAGGACGATTTAGAGTCTTCATGGCCACAGACCTCATGGAGGCTGTAGAGGTGGTGCTGAGGTCCCCACTAACAAAAGAGGAGGGACAATCACAACTGGTGACAAGAGCTGCAGTGTCCATCAGGCAAAGCCACGGCATCTTCACCAGGAAAGCACACCAATTCTGAGCACCAATCAGGAGAGACTTTCCCCATGGTACTAGTGATGAGGCTGCCATGTGCTGTGATGGGCACATCCATCAGCACATATAGCATGGTTCTCAGAGGTGGTTTCCGCTCAGGCCCCCTGTATGCACTGATGGCCCAGCCCAATGCTCAGGTCACTAAACCAGTGCCTCCCAGAGCCTTGTGCAGAGGAAGACACACAGTGAGGACGGGGATCAGGTGGGGGCTCTCAGCTGGTTCAGCTCAATCCAGGAATTAATCTTTTAGGGTATCCGGAGAAATGGATGGACGAAAGTCTCTAAATTGCCATAAACTTTGTTTACCTCAGTCAAACTTACTAGTTTGAACAAGTCTGAGAGGTAGTGTGGTTATGGCGGTGGGATTTGACAAGTGCCCAATGCAACAAGTTCTCTGGTTGGTCAGCAAAAACTTGAGAACCAAGCAGCGTGGGCACAATTGCTTATCACCAACATCCAGGATATGAATGACAGCCCTTGTAGGGAAGAAAGGTGCCCCCCTCTGCTCAAAGGTAAGTCAAGGGAAAAAGCATAGGGAGGGTCAAGTTTCTCCTCAAAGGAGGTGAAAAGAACTGGGGACAAGAGCACCGGTGAAAGGGTTAGCCCGCATCAGTAGTTTTTAATGTGGTCCCTTGATCACTGGGAACTTGTTAGAAATGCAGGTTTTTGGGCCCACACCAGACCTGCTGAGTCAGAAACTCTGCAGACAGGCCCAGCACTCTGTTATGGAGGAAGGCTCAATTAACTTGAGACTTAGTGAGTTGGTGGAGGGAGCACAGTGGAGCTGAAAGAACAGTGAACATAGAGACCTGCCATCCGAGTTTCCTCCCAGCGCTGATGGGAATTTGTGGTACAACTTTGGGTAAGTTGGATTCAGTTGACTCATGTGAAAAATGATTATATTAATCCCTGCTTTTCTACTCCACCATGTTGTTATAAGAAATGAGAAAAGTCTTTGGAGACAATAAAATGTTATCTAAATATACTTTGTGTTTAAATTAAGTGCTTACAATTACTTAGAATCAACATGACAAAAACACAGCTGCACTTCTTTAAAAAAACAGTGTACTAGTAAGCACTCAAATATTTATCAAAAGAATGAGTGGATGAAGTGAATCAATAAATCAATAAAGGCATGGGCAGCTGGATGCCACTACATGGCATGAGGATTCCCTTCACTGTTGCAGGTAGGTGGCAGTTGTTGGTGACAGTTGTGTCTGTAGAGGCAGTGAATGAAGCAGAGGATGTGGTAAGTGTTGTGCCTTGCAGAAGTGGGTGCGCGGTGCTGCCATTCATGGAGAGAAAGATGAGCAGGTTGGTGGGAGTGGGTGGTGCTTTCAATCTTTGAACTGTTGACTTGAGAGTTCCTGGTCATCGAAGAGGAGATATCAAGGAGATAGTGAGAGGTCCAGATCCAGTGCTCAGTGAAGGGGCGTTGCTGGAGGTACACATCTGCGCATCATCTGGTTGTGGGTGGTAAGTGACATGTGCAGTTGGATGGCATCGATCATGACAAGAGTGAGAAGGGAAAGTACAGATTGATTGTGAGCAGTTCCCACATTGTGAGCAGTTCCCACTTTGATTGTGGGCAGAGGAGGCTGAGACTTCACAGAAGAAAGTAGAGAAGAGCCAGAGAGAGAGAAACAAGGCGAAGGTCATTTCACAATCTTTGAGAGCAAGCCTGGTTCGGATTCCACCTTCTCTGAGAAGCCTTCCCTGACCATTCTATTGGCCACTGTAACCCACATACTTCCCCTCAGCACTCCTGGTCTGCCTGACTCTGCTAATGCTTGTCGTAGCCTTTCACCTTCTGATAAACTATGACATGTTCCTCATTTTCTGTTGTTCTGTCATCACTAGAATGTGAATTCCTCAAGGGTGAGAGGTTTGTCTGTTTTATTATTGATGTACCCTCAGTGCCTAGAAAAGCAGTGGGACATCACAGGTGATGTTTGAATGAATGAATGAATGAATGAATGAATGAGGCTAGAGACCAAACTGGAATGGGCCTGTTAGTAAGAAGTGAGGTGACAGCCATAGGGAGAAAGAAAGGATGGACACCCTGCAGATGTTTGACTGGAAAGAGAAAAATGGAGAGGGGTAGTCGGAGGGCTTGGGGTATTTGATGGGGGGTTCTGGTTGTAATTTGTTTAGGGATAGATATGAGAATGTTTAATAGCTGATTAATTGGAAGGATTTAGTTGACCAGAAGTTTAAGTGAAGTGAAAGAAAGGATAATTATTAAGGAATTGTTTTTGAGGAAATGTAGGGAGGGGATTGCAAGTTGGGGTGAGGGAGGCTTTAGCCAGGTGGAAGGGGGCCATAGATGGGCACAGAGGTTGAAAAGCTCATTGTTATAGATAAAGAAGATATGCACATTCCCTTTCAAGGGCTCCAATGTTCTCTGCAGATCAGGAGAAGAAGACAGCATTCAAAAGCAAGGGGAGAAGTAGTAGAGAGGGCCCAAGCCTATGGTTTACACAATCGTCAGGAGGAAAGCCATTGCTGGCTTTGCAAGGGCCCTGTGAACTCAGTTCTCTTAGATAGGCGGCCTTTCTTTGTGCTTGCTTGGCTCTGGGCGTTTGGGATTTTGCTAAGATAAATAGGCAATAGTTCTGACGCCTTGTCCTCACATGACAAAAAAATGTTCAGAAGACTGTAGTCCACGTGGATCGTGTGTGATACACCATGATGTTTCACAGCAAAGGGCGTAGAGGGGCAAACACACTGCAGTGTCACATCTCTCCTCACCCTGTGTTTCCTGGTGACCAGCCACAAACCTTCAGACCTTTTAAGGTACACACCCTGCATCTACCAAACTCAGTGCCCCCAGGGGTTCTTCCAATTTAGTGCCTGCTGCTGCTGTCTACACCCGTGCTTTGACCAACAGTGCTGGCTAAGGGCTTGCCCCTGGCCATTCCTGCTCATTCACATGGGGTGTGAGTACCTCGTGCAGAGATCCAGACCCTAGTACTGCTGTGCCTCAGACTGGTACGGCAAGGATTTGTTTCAGCCTGTGAAAGGTTAACCAGGTTACTCTGAGAATTAAAATTTTGGATTAGGAGACATTCTGAAGAAATATAAAAGGTGGGGGGAGTAGGAAATGGGATAGGGATTAGGAACGTGTAAGTGATGAAGTGAGGATCAAGCATGGTAGAGGCTTACCGCTGTGAAGGATGGTGTCATGAGTAGAATCACATCACTGATACAGATACACTGGAGTCCTAAAGCCCAGGACCGCACAATGTGGCCTTATTTGGAAACAGGATTGTTACAGAGGAAATCAAGTTAAAATGAGGTCATTAGGGTGGATCCTAATCTAATAGAACTGGTGTCCTTATAAGAATATGAAATTTGGACACAGACGAGCACAGATGGAAGACCATGTGAGGATACAGGGATAAGATGACCACCAGCAGGCCAAGGAGAAAGGCCTCAGAAGGACTCCACCCTGCCAACACCTTGATTGTAGACTTCCAACCTCCTAAACTAAAATAATACATTTCTGTTGCTTAAGTTGCCCCATCTGCAGAACTAGAAAATGAATACAAACAGGTGAGGATTGGGGGATAGTAACAAATTTGGTAACAAAAATGCAGGCGCCCTCCCCCTGTTTTCAATTTTATATCCCACACATCAGTGAAATCATAGGGTTCTCTGCTTTTTCTGTCTGACTTATTTCGCTTAGCATTATACTCTCAAGATCCATCCATGTGGCACTATTGCACATTTTCTTATGGCAGAATATATTTCATTATGTACATATACCGCATCTTCTTTATCCATTCATCTATCAGAGGACACTTCGGTTGTTTTCATGTCTTGGCCACTGTAAATAAAGCTGCAATAAACATTGGAGCACATGTAACTTTATGGATAAATGCTTTCAGATTTTTTTGGATAGATACGCAGGAGGGGGATTGCTGGGTTATATGGTAATTCTATTCTTAAATTTTTGAGGAACTTCCCACTGCCTTCCATAACAGCTGCACCAATCTGCATTCCCACCAACAGTTCCTTTTTCTGCACAGCCTCTCCAACACTTGTTATTATTTGTCTTTTTTGATGATGGCCATTTTAACTGATGTGAGGTGATAATTTTCGACAAAGAAGCCAAAAACATACAATGGAGAAAAGACAGCCTGTTCAATAAATGGTGCTGGAAGAACTGGAAAGCCACATGCAAAAGAATGAAACTGGACTGTTATCTGTCACCATGTACCAACATTAACTCAAAATGGACCAAAGACCTAAACATAAGACCTGAAACAATAAACTTCATAGAAGAAAACATAGGTGCTAAACTTATGGATCTCGGGTTCAAAGAGGGTTTTATGAATTTGACTTCAAAGGCAAGGGAAATAAAAACTAAAATAAATGAAAGGGACTATATCAAACTGAAAAGCTTCTGCATAGCAAAAGAAACCATCAACAAAATAAAGGGGCAACCAACCAAATGGGAGAAGATACTTGCAAATAACGCCTCTGATAAGGGGCTAATATCCAAAATATATAAGGAAAGCATACAACTCAACAACAAAAAAAAACCAAACAATCCAATTAAAAAATGGGCAGAGGATCTGAACAGACATTTCTCCAAAGAGGACATACAAATGGCAAATAGACATGAAAAAATACTCAACATCACTAATCATCAGAAAAATGCAAATAAAACCACAATGAGATATCACCTCACCCCAGTTAGAATGCCTTTTCATTTTTTTAAGGTGACATTTCACATAAGAATTTCAAGAAAAGTATAGGCCTGTTGCTGGAGGTGAAGAGGGCAATTTTAATAGAGGACAGACCGAAAGCAGAACTGTTCATCTCCTGTAACGCTTCTCCTTCTTTGTCAAGAGATTGAAAAGGGCTACATGAATATTAAACTGAAGCTCAAGCTGGTGGAGCTCTGTTAAAGCTCTCAATGTTGGCCTCTGGAAATGTTTGTCCCTGGGCCCAAAAGGACCTGAGTCCACAGAGTCACCCTCTTCCTGCACCTTGGCCACGGAGGAGGGCGGGAGTGTTGCTGGGCCAGAGCGAGCCTTAGTGTTCCTTGTCATCCTGCACCAAAGCTCCACCTGTTATATTCCACACTGAATCACCCTGTCACTGCAAACACGGAACATTTCACAAAGTGTTGGATAACCAGTAATTACTGCAAAGCACTGGCTCCTCTCTAAACAGTTTCTTCACTGTGCAAAGAACCAGGTGCCCTATTTTATTTTTACTGTACACATTTAACAGTTCTAGAAGTCTCCTAATTTGACTAGTTTGTATTTTTTTGAAGTATAACAAACCCTTATATAACAAATCAGCCTTACCTGTATTCTCCCTTCAGCCTTATGAGTTCTTATCAATTCACCAGAAAGGTAGTTCTCCCGATGGACTCACCTTACAATAGGATGGTGGATGCCCAGCTCTCAGGTGGCCCCCACCTCACCCCGGCTTCCTTAGTGCGGGAGGCACACTCATTCATCCATTGAATCAAAGACGGATATTCATGGGGTAGAGTCACTGGGCTGCGGTGCTCCACTAAGTATTTCGTGGTTGAAAACCACAAAGTAGAGGGTGCAATGATTTTTTAAATTGAGGAAACTAAGTCTGGGCTTTGTCCTTACTAACTTCTCACCTGGGGCATCATTTACCTTCTCTGGATGATGGGATGGGGAGAAGGTTGTTCCAGGGCAATTGTAATAATAATAAGACTTAAGAGAATTCATGAGTTTCTATTATAAAATAAATAAGTCATAGGGATGTAATGCACAGCATGGCGACTATAGTTAAGAATACTGTATTGCACAATAGCCAAGATATGGAAACAACCGAAATGCCCATCGGTCGATGACTGGATTAAGAAGCTGTGGTACATTTATACAATGGAGTACTACGCAGCCATAAAGAAAAAAGAAATCTTATCATTTGCAACAACATGGATGGATCTAGAGAACATTATGTTAAGTGAAATAAGTCAGAAAGAGAAAGACAAGTACCATATGATCTCACTTATATGTGGAATCTAAAGAAAAGAATATGTGTATGAACTAATCAGAAACAGTTTTGGGGACACAAAAAAACAAGAGTTGTTAGATGGGCGGGGGGGAGGGGGTTGGGGATGGGGGAAAGGTGAAGGGATTGGGGGGCGGCTGGTGACCACAGGATGGCCTCAGGGTTTTTTGAGAATTACTTTGGGGAACTTATTCAATAGTGTTTGGGGATTTTGTTGGGTGTTCGATGGACATGTGTCCTGTTTGGGAGACCACCTCAGGGATGCTGTGGATGCCTGGTCATGGCATTGTACACCAGAGGCTGGACATTAATGAATGCCAACTATAATTTTATGTGTATAATGTGATGGCTCGGTGTGAGGTCGGGGTGGTGGTGGATAGGGGGGGGGGTTCACGGTGTGAGGGATGTAAAAATAAAACTATTAAAAAAAAAAGAAAATCCACTCCTTTGCTTTCTTCACACTCCAATGTTGTTTCTTCTTTTGTGTGAAATTGATTAAAAGGAATAAATAGATAAATAGAAAACAAAAAGAATACTGTATTGTATATTTGAAAGTTGCTGAGAATAGGTCTTAAAAGTCCTCATTAGAAAGAAATAAAATTTGTAACTATGATGGTGATGGTTGTTAACTAGACTTATTATGGTGATCATTTCACAATATGTACATACATGAAATCATTATGTTGTACACCTGAAACTAATGTAATGTTATATGTTAATTATACCTCAATAAACATTTAAAAAGTGAGAATTCATGGGGAATCTGCAAAGACTAATCCTCTGTACAAATTGAAATATTTAAGCTACGTTTGTCTCTTTACAGAATAAAAAATAATATTTAGGAGGGAAATATGCCTATTAGGAGCCCCGGAAACTGGAGGTGGGAGAGTCACAAGCTCTTTTCAGGAGCCAAGCTGAAGTCATGCATTGAGGCTCAACAAGATAGAGCAGGCTAATGAAGACATAAAACGTCTTTGCTCTCTGCTGGTCATAAACCCACTCGGTGAGACAAGATGATTATTCCCTGCTGATTAGAACAGAAAAAGAAATGTCATTTGTTTGTGAAAACAAACTTGTACAAGAAAATATGGGAGTGTGATCCTTGGGATGAACAGGCTATTAACGTTGGTCTTCATTTATTTTCTTCCTGCTCCATAGCAACTTCCAGCTGAGCGAATGGGACCCAACATCAGAAAAGCCACATTTAGGAGCTTCACAGTTCTCCTAAGGTCCTGGCACCCTCCACGGACATTCTTTCCAGTGCATCCAGAAACCAAATCAGACTGGTTTCACAAGGACAATTACAAATTTCATCCATCATGGAGAGTTAGAGGCAGGCAATTTATTGCATCCAACTTAAAGGTTATGAAAGAATCATTCAGACTTGGGTGCCTTCCACATCTTTTAGGTAAGTTGAACATATCCTTTCGTTCTAAGGAAAACAGCTTGTAAAATGTTTGGGAGCTCTTGGGACATCAAACAGCTCTTAGAGGAGTGCTTTTTAATGGTTTACTTGTAAAAGAATCAATAAAAGAAGCAGAAACATATGGTTTAAATTTCTCTGAATAATATGAGGTATTTTTGTAGGTGTCTTTTTTTTTTCTGAAGGTCTCAACACATCTTTGAGTGCTTATCCTAAAAATACTAAAACTATCCTTTAGATATGCTGACACCAGAGCGAAGGAGACATGCATGGTAACATCGTCTTTTCCGTAGGCCTGGGGCTCAGATCCTAGCAGTCCCCTGGGCACATCAAGAAATGGGTATGGAGGAGGGAAGGGACGAGACCGTCTGTGGAGCTGAGAGGAATTAG
Source organism: Rhinolophus hipposideros (assembly GCF_964194185.1). Classification (NCBI taxonomy): domain Eukaryota; kingdom Metazoa; phylum Chordata; class Mammalia; order Chiroptera; family Rhinolophidae; genus Rhinolophus; species Rhinolophus hipposideros. The sequence goes on from NC_138061.1 coordinate 65,593,569, forward strand.
AGTTGCAGAGGCAGCTAGTCCAGGAGTTCATGGCTCAAAAGCCTACAAACTCCAAGCAGGTTAACAATAAGGCTTGAATTGTGTTCTGGGTAAACAACTTGAAAACTGTTGAGCTCTTGCTTGCCCAAGGGCATTCAAATTCAATTAACACAATTAAAACAATGTGCTGGTCAGACAAAATAGGCCTGTGGGCAGCACCTGCCACCAGCTTCACCCTTGCTTCAGCCTGAATTTCTTGGCTGTAGATTAGAACAAGACAGGGAGAGTGACTTCCCCTAAGTCAAAGGGGTAGAAAATGGTGGTCCCTGGCATTGCATTCCATCGCGGTGCACAGGCTGGCAAGAGGCTGTAGAATACTTGAGGACAGATCTGGGCCAAGTTCACATGCCCTTGGGTCAGTGACATCACTTTGTTAGAGTGAGATTTCTCAAGTGTGAGCTGGGGGCAATAATGACTACCTCCCTGACTTGTGAGGATGGAGTATTAGATATTAAATTGATTTTTCCTCTCTTAGACATTAATTTAACAAATAGTGATTAAGAACCTACTGTGTGGTCTACACTGGGATACGGTGGTAAGTCAGTACAGACACCGTTTCTTTGCTCTTGCAACTCTGAGTCCTGTGAGAGAGACTGATATCTCTGAAATAACCACACAAGCAAGCATAGTAGTGCACTGGGCCAGACAGAGAGTGAGTCTGTTTGTGAAAAGTTCAGAGGCTCTGGACTAATAGAGAACTGAGGAACAGGGCCAGGTGACTCCAGACACCCTGGAAGTTACGAGGAATAAAGGGTGTGATGGGAGCTCCACTAGTTTCTGATTCAATGACTCTCCAGGATCATCTGCAGGGTGCTCCACCCACCTCTGTTCTCAGCGTCTCCACCCCATGCTTCTGTCCACCCACTCACTGCTCTGATATGGCTACCCCAGCTTTTTTGTTTGTTTCTTTGGTTCCATTTTCATGAAATAACTTTTTTCCGTCCCTTTACTTTCTGTCTGTATGTCTTTCAATCTGAAGTGAGTCCTTTGTAGGGAACATTTGCAAGGGCTTTATTTCCCTATCCATTTAGCCCTCCGATGTATTTTGGTTGGAACATTTAATCACTTACATTTAAAGTAATTGTTGATAGATATGGAGCTATTGCCATTTTATTATTTACAATTTTGATTTTTTTTTCCATCTTAAAGAAATCCATCTAACATTCCTTGTAGTACTGGTTTGGTGGTGATGAACTTCTTTAGCTTTTCTGTCTAGGAAGCTCTTTATCTGTACTTTAAGTGACACAGTTGCTGGGTAGAGTAATCTTGGTTGTTGGTCCTTTCTTTTCATCACTTTGAATATTTCCTGCCTCTCCCTTCTGGTCTGCAAAATTTCTGTTGAGAAATCAGCTGACAAATCTTATGGGAGCTCCCTTATAAGTTACTAGTTGCCTTTCTATTGCTGCTTTTGTGATTCTCTCATTCTTTAACCTTTGCCACTTCAATTATAATGTGTCTAGGTGTGGGCCTGCTGGTTTTATTCTGCTTGGGAATCTTGGTATTTCCTGGACTTGTATGTCTATTTCTTTCACCAGGTTAAGAAAGTTTTCAGTCATTATTTCTTCAAAGCGGTTCTCAATCCCTTGGTTCTCTCTTTTCCTTCTGGTACCCCTATTATGCGAATGTTGTTATGCTGGATATTGTCACAGAGGTCTCTTAAACTATCCTCATTTTTAAAATTGTCTTTTCTTTTTGCTGTTCTAATTGGGTGTTTTCTCCTACCTTGTTTTCCAGATAGCTGATTTGATCCTCTGCTTCATCAAATGTGCTGATGATTCCTTCTAGTGCCTTCTTCATTTCAGTTATTGCATACTTCACTTCTGATTGTTTCTTTTTTATGGATTCTATGTCCTTTTTTTTTTTTTTTAGTTTTATTTTATTTTATTTTATTTTTACATCCCTCACACCGTGAACCCCCCTCCCCCCATCCACCACCACCCCGACCTCACACCGAGCCATCACATTATACACATAAAATTATAGTTGGCATTCATTAATGTCCAGCCTCTGGTGTACAATGCCATGACCAGGCATCCACAGCATCCCTGAGGTGGTCTCCCAAACAGGACACATGTCCATCGGACACCCAACAAAATCCCCAAACACTATTAAATAAGTTCCCCAAAGTAATTCTCAAAAAACCCTGAGACCATCCTGTGGTCACCAGTCGCCCCCCAATCCCTTCACCCTTCCCCCATCCCCAACCCCCTCCCCCCCGCCCATCTAACAACTCTTGTTTTTTTGTGTCCCCAAAACTGTTTCTGATTAGTTCATACACATATTCTTTTCTTTAGATTCCGCATATAAGTGAGATCATATGGTACTTGTCTTTCTCTTTCTGACCCTATGATCCAGTAATTCCACTCCTAGGCATCTACCCGGAGAAATCCAAAACTCCAATTCAAAAATCTGTATGCACTCCTATGTTTATTGCAGCACTTTACACAATAGCCAAGATATGGAAACAACCGAAATGTCCATCAGTCGATGAGTGGATTAAGAAGCTGTGGTACATTTATACAATGGAGTATTACGCAGCCATAAAGAAAAAAGAAATCTTATCATTTGCAACAACATGGATGGATCTAGAGAACATTATGTTAAGTGAAATAAGTCTATGTCCTTTTTAATGCTTGCTCTCTCTTTGTTGAAGTCCTCACTAATTTCCTTGAGCATCCTTATAACCATTGTTTTTTTCTTTAAAATTTATTGTGGTGACAATTGTTAGTGAAATTACATAGATTTCAGGTGTACAATTCTGTATTACATCATCTATAAATCCCATTGTGTGTTCACCACCCAGAGTCAGTTTTCCTTCCATCACCATATATTTGATCTCCCTTACCCTCATCTCACACCCCCCAACCACCTTACACTCTGGTAACTACTAAACTATTGTCTGGATCTATGAGGTATTGTTTCTCATTTGTTTGTCTTGTTCTTTTGTTGTTTTTGGTTTATATGCCACATATCAGTGAAATTATGGGGTTCTCTGCTTTTTCTGTATCACTTATTTCGCTTAGCATTATACTCTCAAGATCCATCCAGGTTGTCACAAATGTCCCTATATCATCTTGTCTTACCGCCAAATAGTATTCCATTGTGTATATATACCACAACTTCTTTATCCATTCATCTATCGAAGGACATTTTGGTTGTTTCCATGTCTTGGCCACATAAACAAAGCTGCAATGAACATTGGAGCACACGTGTCTTTATGTATAAATGTTTCCCTCTCCCCCAGGAGAGGGACTGCTGGGTCAGATGGTAATTCTATTTGTAATTTTTTGAGGAACCTCCACACTGCCTTCCATAGAGGCTGCACCAGTCTGCATTCCCACCAACAGTGTATGAGGGTTTTTTTTTCTCCACAGCCTCTCCTACAATTGTTACTATTTGTGTTGTTGATGATAGCCATTCTGACTGGGGTGAGGTGATATCTAATTGTGGTTTTTATTTGCATTTCTCTGATGATTAGTGATGTTGGGCATTTTTTCATATGTCTATTTGCCATTTGTATGTCCTCTTTGGAGAAATGTCTCTTCAGGTCCTCTGCCCATTTTTCAATTGGGTTGCTTGCTTTTTTGTTGTTGAGTTTATGAGTTCCTTATATATTTTGGATGTTAACCCCTTATCACAGGCACTGTTTGCAAAAACCTTCTCCCATTCAGTTGGTTGCCTCTTTATTTTGTCCATGGTTTCCTTTGCTGTGCAGAAGCTTTTCAGTTTCATATAATCCCATTCGTTTATTTTAGCTTTAACTTCCATTGCCTTTGGAGTCAAATTCATAAAATGCTCTTTGAACCCAAGGTCCGTAAGTTTAGTACCTATGTTTTTTTCTATGCAGTTTATTTTGTCAGATCTCATGCTTAAGTCTTTGATCCATTTTGAATTAATTTTGGTACATGGTGACAGATAACAGTCCAGTTTCATTCTTTTGCACGTGGCTATCCAATTCTGCCAGCACCATTTATTGAAGAGGCTGTCTTTCCTCCATTGTATGTTTTTAGCTTCTTTGTCAAAAATTGTCTGTCCATATTTATGTGGTTTTATTTCTGGGTTCTCAATTCTATTTCATTGGTCTATGTGTCTGTTTTCCTGCCAATACCAGGCTGTTTTGATTATTGTAGCCCTGTAGTATAAGCTAAAGTCAGGGAGGGAGTGCGATACCTCCAGTATTGTTCTGTTTTCTTAAGATTGCTTTGGATATTCGGGGTCTTTTGTGGTTCCAAACAAATCTGATGATTTTTTGTTCTATTTCTTTAAAAAATGCCATTGGGGTTTTGATGGGGATTGCATCAAATCTGTATATGACTTTGGGTAATATGGCCATTTTAACTATGTTGATTCTTCCAATCCATGAGCACGGAATGTCTTTCCATTTCTTTGTGTCTTCTTCAATTTCTTTCAAAAATGTCTCATAGTTTTCACCATATAGGTCTTTCACATCCTTGGTTAAGTTTATTCCTAGGCATTTTATTCTTTTTGCTGCAATTGCAAATGGAATTGTTTTTTGTATTTCTTTTTCTGAGATTTCATTGTTAGTATATAGGAATGCAATGGACTTTTGTATGTTGATTTTGTAGCTGGCCACATTACTGTATTCGTGATTGTTTCTAATAGCTTTTTGGTGGAGTCTTTAAGGTTTTCTATATACAGCATCATGTCATCTGCAAAGAGTGATAATTTAACTTCTTCATTCCCAATTTGGGTGTGCTTTATTTCTTTCTCTTGCCTTATAGCTCTAGCAGGGACTTCCAACACTATGTGGAAAAGCAGAGGTGATAGGGGACAGCTCTGTCGTGTTCCTGAATGAAGAGCAAAGGGCTTCAGCTTTTCACCATTAATTATGAGATTAGCTGAGGGCTTGTCATATATGGCCTTTATTTTGTTAAGGTATTTTCCTTCTATACCTATTTTATTAAGTGTTTTAATCATAAATGAATGTTGTATCTTGTCAAATGCTTTCTCTGCATCAATTGATATAATCATGATGTATGTCCTTTATTTTGTTTATGTGATGTATCACATTGATGGATTTGCGGATGTTGAACCTTCCTTGTGCCCCTGGGAGGAACCCTACTTGGTCGTGATGAATAATCTTTTTAATGCATTGTTGTATTCGATTTGCTAGAATTTGTTTAGGATTTTTGCATCTGTATTCACTTACAGATGAAAAAAACAGACCAACAGAGATATTTGTCTGTAGTTTTCTTTTTTTGTGTTGTCCTCACCAGGTTTTGGTATCAGGGTAATGTCGGCCTCATAAAATGTGTTAGGGAGTACTGTCTCTTCTTCAATTTTTTGGAAGCGTTTGAGAAGGATTGGTGTTAGATCCTGTTTGAAGGTTTGGTAGAATTCACTAGTGAAGCCATCTGGTCCAGGACTTTTGCTTTTGGGAAGGTTTTGGATAACTGATTCAATTTCATTACTGGTGATCGGTCTGTTTAGATGTTCCAGTTCTTCATGGTTCAGCTTTGGAAGGCTATATGTTTCTAATAACTTGTCCATTTTTTCTATGTTATTGAATTTGGTGGCATATAGTCTTTCATAGTATTCTTGCATGAATCTTTGTAATTCTGTGGTGTCCGTGATAACTTCACCATTTTCATTTCTGTTTTTGTTAATTAGTGTCTTCTCTCTTTTTATCTTAGAGAGTCTAGCCAAATGTTTGTCAATTTTGTTAATCTTTTCAAAGAACCAGCTCTTTGTCACATTAATTTTTTCTATTGTCTTTTTGCTCTCTATTTCATTTAGTTCTGCTCTGATTTTGTTATTTCGTTTCTTCTGTTGATCTTTGGTTTCACTTGTTCTTCTTTTTCTAGTTTTTTAAGGTGTAACATGAGGTTATTTATTTGGGATTTTTCTTGTTTCTTGAGATAAGTCTGTAATGATATAAATTTCCCTCTTAAAACTGCTTTCACTGCATCCCAAAAATTTTGGTAGGATGTATTTTCATTGTCATTTATTTCTATGTATCTTTTGATCTCTCCTCTAATTTTTTTTGACCCAGTCATTCTTTAAAAGTGTGTTGTTTAATCTCCATGTATTAATGTTTTTTCCTGCTTTCTTTTTGCAGTTGATATCCAATTTCAAAGTCTTGTGATCAGAGGATATGCTTGGTATGACTTCAATCTTCTTAAATTTACTGAGGCTGATTTTATGTCCCCATATATGGTCTATCCTTGAGAATGTTCCATGTACACTAGGAAAGAATGTATAGCCTGATGTTTTAGGATGAAGTGCTCTATATGTGTCAATGATGTCCATTTCATCTAATGTGTCATTTAGGGCTGCTATTTCGTTATTTATTTTCTGTTTGGATGATCTATCCATAGCTGTCAATGATGTATTTAAGTCACCTAATATAATTGTGTTTTGGTCAATTTCTCCCTTTAGTTCTATTAGTAGTTGCTTGGTATATTTCGGTGCTCCCTGATTGGGGGCATAAATATTGATGACTGTTATGTCTTCTTGTTGTATAGTCCTCTACCATTATGAAATGTCCATCTTTGTCTCTTGTTATTTTTTTCACCCTGAAGTCTGTTTCATCCAATATCATTATGGCCACACCTGATTTTCTCTGGGTACCATTTTCTTGGAGTGTCAATTTCCACCCTTTCACTTTGAGTCTATGCTTGTCCTTGTAGCTGAGATTTGTTTCTTGGAGACAGCATATGGTTGGGTTTAGTTTTTTGATCCAATCTTCTACTCTGTGCCTTTTTATTGGTGAGTTCAGTCCATTTACATTTAGGATGATTATTGATATGTGAGGATTTCCTGTCATTCTATCTTTAGTTTTCTGGTAAGGCTCTATCTTCATTGTTTCTTTGCCTTTTTGTTGTTGTCTATTACTTCTGTGTGGTAGTATTCTATGGTGTTTCCCTCTGTTTCTTCTTTTATTACAGTATACATTTCAGTTCTGGATTTTTTTTTGAGTCGTTACCCTTAAGTTTATGTAAAAGAAAGTTTGATATTTAGAGTATTCCATTTTCTTCAGCACACTTACTTTCTCCATTCCCATATTCCAGTTCAGGCCTTTACTCTTTCCCTTTTTTCCTTTGTGGAGTTATGGTTGTTCGATTAGTTGTAAATTCCAGGGGAGCTTTACAGAGGCTCACCTGACACTGCCATTTTGTTGACGTCTCTCATAACCATTATTTTGAACTCTGTCTCTGGGAGGTTGTTTGCCTCCATTTTATTTAGTTCATTTTATTTAGTTCTTTTTCTGGATTTTTCTCCTGTTCTTTCATTTGGGATGCATTTCTTTGTTTCCTCATTTTGGCTGCCCCTCTGTGTTTGTTTCTATGTATTAGGTAGATCTATGTCTCCCAGGCTTGACCAGGTGGCCTTATGTAGTAGGTGTCCTGTGGGACCCAGTGGCAAGTCTCCCTGGTCACCTGAGCTGGGTGCTCCAGGAGTGTCCATTGTGTGGGTTGTGTGTTCCCTCCTTTTGTTTTTGAGACTTGGTTGCTATTGGCACATCAGTGGGCGGAATTGACCCTCAGGATGACTGACTGTGAGGTGTAGCCCCACCCACGGCTTATAGGCTCCTGTGTTTGAGGCTTACCCCACTGAGTGGGATTTGCCCCAGCAGGCTCTGGTGCCTGTTGAGACCACCTCTTGTGAGTGCCACTAATTGGGTGTTGCTCTGCTCTGGTCTGAAGGCAACCTCCAAGTGTATTGATTCTGGGGCCACTTGGGAGATGCTCTGGTGCTGGCCCAGGTCAACCACAGCTTGTGACTGCCTGGGGCTATCTGGTAGGAGCTACAACATGGACTGCAGTTGTTTGCTGCCTGTGTGAAACTTGGAGATGTGTGGGAGAGGCCACGCTACAATCTGAGGAGAGTTGCCATCAGTACCAGGCCTGAGGTAACTCTGAAAAAAAACAGAAAACCTCGAGACCTGCCACCTACCAGCTCCCTTAAGGTTCAGCCACTGAAAAAGCCTCATGCAGTATGTGAGTTAGTGACGTAGGGTTTCAGGGAGTCATTAGAGTGGGAAGAGTTGTGTATACCAGGTTAATATAGACTCTGGTTTGGTGCCATTGCTGAGCCTGGAGTGATTCAGCAAATGTCTCAGAGCACACCGAGGCCAATTGCTGCCCTCCTGGGGCCTATGGACTCTGACAGTTTTCCAAAAAGGAGTACAAAGTGGGAGAGGCTGGCTGCTCACATAGCAAGTGCATCTGGGGGTGTGAGAGTTAAGTGGGGCAGGGTTCCAGATGAGTCAGCAAGGTGAAGCTGCAGAGCTCACCAGGGGAATCAGATTCAGATTTGCCTATGGGGGGCATGCTCAACATAGGAAATATGGCACCTGCTGGTTGATGTGAGAAGGACGCCTTATCAATAAATTGCCAAATGTCCTCCAGTTCTCCCTCTGAAGCCACACACCTCAGCCTGTCCCCTATACATCTCCGAGGCCCCCTGAGTCATCATCCCTTCAGTGGAGTCCAAGGTGAGTGCCTGTGAGTGAGTGAGTCTGTGCAAGGACAGTTTAAGAGGACGGCCGGGTTTCCTGTAGCCTTCTGTCCCACCCAAGTAGTCAGAATCCCACTGTTTTTCACAGCCAGATGTTGTGGGGGCTTCCTCTTCCTTGCACCAATAGTGCAGGCTGGGGGGCCTGGTGTGGGAGGCTGGGGTACCTTACTCGTCTGGGAAAATCACCATGGATGAGATATCCTTCCTGATTCTCAACCACCACAGGGAGGTTTGGGACTCATTCTGTGTCTCTGCCCCTCATACCAATCTCAAAATAGCTTCTTCTTTATGTTTTTAGTTATAGGACTTCTGTTCAGCTAGACTTCAAATAGTTCTCCAGGTTGATTGTTATATAATTTAGTTGTAATCTTAATGTGTTTACTGAAGGAAGCAGATGCAGTGTTTACCTACTCCTCCATCTAGGATCAGCCTCTCATTCTATTTTCAAGAGGAACTGTTTTTCTAAAGCACTACAACTAATTCTAAAAACATCTGTACATTCTAGGTCACTTAGTGGGGTATTCCTGGGAACTCACAAATAACAATAAAGAATCTAGACATGGTAGGGATACTGGTATAAAACAAACTGAAATAGGTCAGCGAAGGGAAAATGATATGAAACAAATGTGCAAAAAACGTAGGAAACAGAGAAGGTCAACTTGGAAATAAACATCGTCAAGGAGAGGACTAGTCAGTGACAATGGGCCCCGGCGGCTTTCTTCCACCTATGGGAAATGCAGCATCAGCTCTATGCAGAGTCCAGCTGTAACTCCAGGGTATGCTAAGGTGACAAACAAACAAACAAACAAACACACACACACACAAAAAGGAAAATCACAGTATTATATACCCTTAAATGTATCTGTATCTATCTACATGTTCATGTACATTTATTTATTTTTTTTAAATTAAATTTATTGGGATGACAGTGATCAGTAAAATTACATATGTTTCGGGTGTACAATTCTATAATTAATCATCTGTATATCACATTGTGTGTTTTTATTTCTAATCCAGCTACATCTGGAATGAAAAACAGAAAATACACATATATATTATCTCTTTTATTTATTTGACTTTTTAAAACTTTTCAATTATAGTTGACATTCAATATTATTTTATTTTAGTTTTAGGTGTACAGTGTAATGGTTAGACATTAATATAAGTTATGCAGTGAATATTAATATTATATTATGCAGTAATATAAGTTATGCAGTGATAAGACTAGTACCCATCTGGCACTATAACTAGTTATTACGATATTATTGTCTATATACCCTATACTGTACTTTACATCCCTGTAACTATTTTGTAACTACAAATTTGTACTTCTAATCCTTTCACCTTTTTCACCAAGTCCCCCAGCCCTCTTTCATTTGGTAGCCATCAGTTTGTTCTCTGTATCTGTGCACCTGTTTCTGTTTTGCTTGTTTATTTATTTTGTTCTATAGATTCAACATATAAGTGAGATCTTATGGTATATGTCTTTCTCTGTTGGACTTATTTTATTTAACATAATAACTTGTAGATTTGTCCATATTGTCACAAATGGTAAGATTTCTTTGTTTTGTGTATGTGACTGAGTAATATTTTATTGTATATATGTACCACATCTTCTTTATCTAATTTTCTATTGATGGGAATTTTTGTTGCTTCCATATCTTGACTATTATAAATAGCACTGCAGTGAACATAGAGGTGCATACATCTTTTTGAATTAGTGTCTTGGATTTCTTTAGATAAATACCCAGAGGTGGAATTGCTGTGTCTTAAGGTAGTTATAATTTTAATTTACTGAGGAACTTCCAAACCATTTTCCATAGTGTCTACATCAATTTACAGTCCCACCAACAGTGCACAAGATTTCCATTTTCTCCACATTCTCGCGAACACTTATTATTTGTTGATTTATTGATGATAGCCATTCTGAAAGCACTGAGGTGATATCTCATTGTGGTTTTAATTTGCATTTCTCTGATGATTGAGCATCTTTTCATATGTGTATTGGCTATGTGTATGTCCTCTTTGGTGGAATGTCTATTCAGGTCCTCTGCCCATTTTTAAAAACTGGATTGTTTGTGTGTTTTTTAGTGTTGAGTTGTATGAGTTCTTTATAAAATTTAGATATTAAGTCCTTATCAGATGTATCATTGGCAAATACATTCTCTTATTCAGTGGGATGTCTTTTCATTGTGTTGATGGTTTCCATTTCTGTGCAAAAACTTTTTAGTTTATTTTTTCTTTTGTTTCCCTTGCCTAAGGAGATGTATCAGAAAAAAAAAATATTACTAAGAGCAATGACAGAGAGTTTACTGACTATGTTTTCTTCTAGAAATTTTATGGGTTTGGGTCTTAAATTTAAGTCTTTAATTCATTTTTAGTTTATTCTTATATATGGACTAAAAAAGTGGTCCCATTTCATTTTTTTTGCATGTATCTGTCCAATTTTTCCCAGCATCATTTATTGAATAGACTATCTTTATCTCACTTTACATTCCTGCCACCTTTTTTCATAGATAAAATGATTACATAGGTGCGGGTCTATTTCTGGGCTCTCTATTCTGTTCTACTGATCTATGTGTTTGTTTTTATGCCAATACCATTTTGTTTTGGTTACTAAGGCCTTGTAGTATAACTTGATATTAAGTAGCATGACACCTCCAACTTCGTTTTTCTTCTTAAGATTGCTGTGGCTGTATATGGTCTTTTATAGCTCCATATAAATTTTAGGATTATTTGTTCTAGTTCTGTGAAAAATGCCATCTGTGCTTTGATAAGGGTTGTACTGAATCTATAGATTGCTTTGGTTAGACATTTTAACAATGTCAATTCTTCCTATCCCTGAGCACAATATATGCTTCCATTTATTTGTGTCCTCTTCAATTTCTTTCTTCAATGTCTTATAATTTTCTGAGTACACGTCTTTTACCTCCTTGGGTAAATTTATTCCTAGGTATTTTATTTTTTTGATGCAACTGTGAATGAGATTGTTTTCTTAATTTCTCTTTTATATTGTTCATTATTGGTGTATAAAAATACAACTGATTTCTGAATATTAATTTTGTATCCTGCTACTTTACTGAATTCATTTACCAGTTCTAATAGTTTTTTTTTTTTGGGGGGGGGTTGAAACTTTGGGCTTGTGTCTATGTAGTATCATGTCATATACAAATAATGACAGTTTGTTTCTTCTGTTGCAATTTGGATGCCTTTTATTTCTTTTTCTTGTTTGATTGCTATGGCTAAAACTTCCGATACTATGTTGCATCAAGTGGTGAAAGTAGACATCCTTGTCTTGTTCTGATCTTAAGGAGAATGCTTTTTAGCTTTTCCCCATTGAATATGTTGATAGCTGTGACATATATGGCCTTTATTATGTTAAAGTATGTTCCCTCTATTCCCACTTTGTTGAGAGTTTTTACCATAAATGGATGCTGGAGTTTCTCAAACACTATTTCTGCATCTATTGATATGATCCTATGATTTTTATCTTTCATTTTGTTTATTTGGTGCATCACATTAATTGATTTGCAGATATTGAACCAACCTTGCACCTCAGTGATCATGGTGTACGATCTGTTTAACTTATTGCTGAATTTGGTTTGCTAATATTTTGTTGAGGATTTTTGCATCTATGTTTATCAGAGATATCAGCCTATAGTTGTTATTGTTGTTGTTGTTATGTAATGTCTTTGTCTGGTTTGAAATCAGGGTAATGGTTTTTGAATCCTTGCTTTTCATCACTTTGAATATTTCATGTTACTTCTTCTGGCCTGCAGAATTTCTGTTGAGAAATCAGCTGACAATCTAATGGGAGCTCCCTTCTAAGTAACTACTTATCTTTCTCTTGCTACTTTTAGGATTCTTTCTCTGTCTTTAACCTTTGGCATTTTAATTATGATGTGTTTGTCTTTGGCCTCTTGGGGTTGATCTTGTTTGGGACTCTCTTTACTTCCTGGCCTTGTATGTCTATTTCCTTTGCCAGAGAGTCCCTTAATCTGTCTTCATTTTTTCTTTCTTTCTTTCTTTCTTTCTTTCTTTCTTTCTTTCTTTCTTTCTTTCTTTCTTTCTTTCTTTCTTTCTTTCTTTCTTTCTTTCTTTCTTTCTTTCTTTCTTTCTTTCTTTCTCTCTCTCTCTCTCTCTCTCTCTCTCTCTCTCTCTCTCTCTCTCTCTCTCTCTCTCTTTTGTTCTGCCTGGGTGTTTCCTGTTACCTTATCTTCCAAATCATTATTTCAATCTTCTGCTTCATCTAATCTGATATTTCCTTCTAGCATATTCTTCATTTCAGTTATTATATTCTTTATTCCTGATTGTTTTGTTTTAATTTTTTCTAAGTCCTTCTTTATGCTTACTATCTCTTTGTTGAAAATCTAAGTTCCTTAAGCATCCTTATTACCAGTGTTTTGAACTATGTCTCTTGTAGGCTGGTTACCTCCATTTCATTTAGTTATTTTTCTATAGTTTTCTCCTGTTCTTCTATAATGTTTCTTTGTTTCCTCATTTTGTCAGCCTCTCTGTGTTCATTTCTATGCATTAGGTTGATCTCCTATATCTCTCAGTCTTTGCTGGGTAGCTTTATGTAGTAGGTGTCCTGTGTGGCCCTGTGGCACCCTCTCCCTTATCACCTGCACAGTGTGTTCCAGGAGTGTCCCTTGTGTGTCCTCCTATTGTAGTTGTGTCTTGATTGCTTATGGAAAGTCAGTGCATGGGATTGACTCTCAAGCTGTGAGGATTGGCCATGTCCACAGTGTGTGAGCTGCTGTGTGGGGGCTGAACTCTCAGAGGGGGATTTGTCCCAGCAGGCTCCTGTGCCTGTTAAGATTACTCTTTGGGTGTGGCATTGTGGCGGTGTTCTGTTGTGGTCTGAACCTGCCCTCTGAGTGTGTTGTTTTTGGTGCCTCTTGGAAGGGGCTCCCATGTAAGCAAAGTTCAACTGTTATCTGTGTCTGCCCAGGGCTACCTTGTAGGACCTACAAAGCTGTATGTGGTTGGTCACTTCCTGTACTGGACCTGGAGGTATATGGGGGTGGCCATGCTGAGACCTGTACTTGGCTGCCACCAGTATCAGGTCTGGGGAAGCTTAGCAAAAGGTTCAGGGAACCCCTAAGCCTGCTGGCTGTCCATAAGGCTCAGCCACTGAAAGAGCCTCTTTAGGTGTTTGGGCCCAGGCTAATTGTCCCACTGCTAAAAGTGCCTCTAGTTGTGCTGTGAGAGTTTGGTGGGGTTGGAGTCCCAGGGAATCACTGAGGTGGGTCGTGTTCACGATGTTAATACAGATTAAGTTCTTGTTCCAGTGCCGAAACTGTGGTCACTTTGCAAAATGCTCAGAGGACACCGAGCCCAGCCACTTCTCACCTTGGGCCCACAGATTCCCACTCCCCACCCTGAGCTGTTCAATAAAGCCTACAGCATGATCTGGGCCCAACTGCCCACCACTGTCCCAGGTGGCAACAAGCCACTGTAGTCAATCTACTACTGGAAAAGTCTCCCACAGTGTGAGGGGTAGGGATGGCTACCCAGGCACTGAGAGTGCCCCAGGTGATGCCATGTGAGTTGGGCAGGGTGGGGACCCAAGCAGTCACTGGGATGGGGCATGCAGAGTTCACCTGGAAAATGTGATCTCACATTTGGCTGTGTGGGGTAGGGTTCAACACAGGAAAGATGGTGCCCACCTTTAGGCTACATGTGATGCAGTCACTATAGAGGGATAATGGAGGCTATCCATTATTAACACAAGTTAGTCCCACCCTGTATGTCTCTGGTGATTCTCGAGTTGCTGCCCCTCCACTGGAGCCCAAGTGTGAGTGTGTCTTAGAGCTAGTGAGTCTGTGCATGGACCCTTTAAGAGGATGTCTGTATTTCCATCCACCCTCCGTCTCACCAGGACAGGCAGAATCCTCACTGATTTTCACAGTCAGATATTTGGACTCCTCCTCCTAGCACTGGACCCCCTGGGCTGGGGATCCTGGTGTGAGGTTGGGACAACTTACTCCTCAAGGGAGACCTCCACTATTGAGAGATCCCTTCCAATGTTCAACCACCACCTGTGGGTGTGATGTCAGCCCATTTTGCATCTCTACCCCTCCCACCAGTCTCAACTTGTCCTTCTCTTTATAGTCTTAGCCTAGGGATTCTGTTCAGCTAGTCTTCAGATGGTGCTTGAGATTGACTATTCTATAATTTAGTTGTACTTTTAATGTGTTCACGGGAAGCAGCAGGCATAGCATTTACCTATTCCAACATCTTAGAATCCTCCACACAGATATTATCTCTAATTTGGCCCTCTAGTGGTGATTTTTTTATTTTTATATTTCTCATTTATTTTCTGAATTTTCAACTAGTTCATTCAAATAAAAATAGCTTTGTTTTTTTCTAAAGGTAACTGTAATAAATGCTCAAATATCAAATAATTGAAACAGTCAAAATAAGTGGAATCACTGCAATTTCAATACATGTTCAGTCAGATTTTGTTTATCATTCCAGTTTTTTTTAATTGTACTTATACAGATGAATGAGATTACTTATAAAGGCAAATCCACACATATGTATGGTATAAGGAGTTCAGTATTTGCAGTATTTAAATTGGTTTTGTTTATTTCACTTTTTTGAAATGTCACAGACACAATCTCTTTGAATAAATATCAATGTAATTCATCATTTTAATGAGCTGGTTAGTATTGCATCCTATGAATATGTAATGCATTATTCACATATATTTGACCAAGTTTCCTAGAAGTAGGGTAATATGTTAAAAGAATGGAGATTTTAAAGCTCTTTATGTATATTTCAGGTTATTTTCCAGAAGATTAGACCAACTTGTACTCTGCTATCAGGATTTAGTACTATCTCAGTATACCTTCATTTAATTTTTTGTTAATGTCAGTATTGAAAATATTGTCTCTTGGGTCTTAGTTGGCTCTCAGTGAAAACTTTCAGTCAAAGCCCAGCATGGAGGAGCAGTGGAGACTCTTCTGAAAAGGAAAACATGTTATTAATTCAAATGATGAGCATTTCAAACCTTCATATATGTAGACAATTCATTTCCACATATCAAGAACAAAAAGTAGAGATCTTAAATATCATAGCTTGAGAGTATATAAGAAACAGATTTTGTGGGTGTCATCCAATTCCAGTGGAAAGTCATGCTTTACCTTTCATCTCTTTATTTGTTGCATTTTTTGCCAGTTGAAAATGAGTTACATATATTCAATTAAAATAAACTTTTGGCACTGTATTGTTTTTGTTATGAATGCCCCAAATATTTACTTCTGACTACCTTCTTATTTTGTAAAACATCTTTCTTATCTTTATATCTACATACATGTTGATTTTTCATTCACAACTAGACGTAATATTTGCATTTTTCACTTACAAAATGCATTGAGATAGTCAAACTTAGGTAAACTGTGTGCATGTGACATGTATGTGTGTGTGCATGTGTATCCTTGGGTTGAGGCACAGGGCAAGATAAGGTCAAAAAAGAAATCTGGGCTGCTCACCGACCCCTTTGGAACTGCATCCCATGGTGAGGACCTCCATTTGCAGTGTGGCCATTATAGTCCCAGGCAGCTGACTGAAGCTGATAGTATCCCCATGGGGCAGGCAGACAAGAAGCTAGAGCTTGGAAGAGTCAGTGGCCTGCATTCAAGGCCTTCAACTGGAGGTGAGAGGGATTCCAATTACCCCATTTACTGATTCCCAGCCCAAGTTCTTTCCCTTCCAAGCTGTTGCCTCAGCCTTTAGCAGTTCAAATTCCTCTTCTTCTTGTGCCCCACACCAGAGACACTAACAAAATTTGGCAAGAATGAGCCAGGATAGGTGGGTCTGGCCCCATCCTTCCCAGGCATCTGGGAAGTATAGAGCAGAATAGAGCTGCTCTATTCTGATATATTCATGCATCCTACTGTAGTTCCTCTCTGTGATTTGTGCCCTCAGGGGAACATGGCCTTTCTGGTCATAATTCCCCTTTATCTCTTACTTGTGAGGAGCCCGGAGCTCAGAGGACACTATCTATGGGCAGACAAGCTCTCTTCCTGAAGCTGAGCTCACTTGTCTGGCCTCAGGATCTGGTTTTCCTAGTCGTCTTCACTTTTTCCTACTCACCATTGTGGCAGATTAATGAGATCTTGGCATGGAAAGAATTACACAAAGGCCCAGAAACACCAACCTCAGACAGACTTGCAGACTCTGAACATAATCTGTACTTTGGGGACTGTTTTGGTGGAAGATGTCAATCACAGAATCGCCCTTCCTGTGGTCCAGCTCAGTTGAATGGTATCTATTTGGGTCTCTTCCAATTTTGCCTTTAGGTAAAATGATTCCTTGCTTTCATCCCTGCAGTCAGCTAGGCACCACAAACAAGAAACTGCTTGACCAAGCAGCAAGGGTTGACATGTTCTCAGTGAGCCTTGACTATCACCCAGAAGCCTTATCTCTGACAAAGTGACCCCTCAAGTCAGCCCCAAATTCTTCGTTCATTGGAGGAATAGCTTGTAAAAAAGAGTTTAACGGAAAACAATATGGGCACATTTTGTTCCGTTTGCAACTGGCATATCAAAGTAACCTCATCTCAGAGCACCTCAGAGAAGGTTAATACTTCAGATATCTCAGACAAACTTGTCCTAAAAATCCACCAGCTTTCTCACCCTCTACCTCCTTTGCCTTTTTCTCTGCCTCAGACCTGCTCAAGGATTCCTCAGCTTTGCTTGCCCTCTTGGTGCACACCATGAGCAGGATCTTATACTGCTAAAGTTCCCCAACGTACCCAACACTCTCCTCAGGACACTCTCTCTCTTCTCCTTCTTGCTGCAGCTCCCACTTTGCCCAATTTCTAAGTGGCCCACTTGCAGGAGAAGCCTAGCAGATCTTTCTATGGGCAGATGGATCTAAATAGTGTACTGCCATAGAGCTAAATTGCACCCCACCGCTCAGAAAATACCTTTAGTTCAAGTGTAAACAAAACCAAGGCCCCACAGTTATTTGTTCTAAGATATAATTATCTCACTTTTAATTCTCACCATAAACTCCTTATAGTATGCTATTGGGTGATGTGGTAGGCACAATTATACTCCCCAAAGATGTCTGTGTCCCAATCCTTGGAACCTGTAAATATATTGTCTTCATGGCAAAGGGACTTTCCTGTAGTAACTAAGAATGGTGAGATGGGGAGATTACTTGGATTACTTAGGTGGGCCCAAGGTCGTCACATGGTTCCTAAAATGGGAGTAGCTCCTGGCTGTGGTCAGAGAGAGAGATGTGACAATGGCAGCAGTGTCAGGGGAACAGGGACAAAGGTGAAACATTACAAGTTTTGAAGGTAGAGGAAAGGGCCACCAGCCCAGGGAATCCTCTAGAAACTGAAAAATGGATCTGAGCAAAGGCATAGATCTTCCCCTAGAGCCTCCGGAAGGAATGTAGCTCTGCTGACACCTTGATTTTTTTCCAGTGATGCACATGTCAGACTTCCAATCTACAGAGCTGTAAGATCACACATTGATGTTGTTTTAAGCCATCCAGGCTGTGGTGATTTGTTATGGCAGCCATAGAAATATAATACAGGTAAGATAGAACCGCTGTCACCCTTCATTTCAGGCTGGTCTCCCTCATGCTCTGCTTACCAATGTGAAAGATTTCCCTTTGTTTCCTGCAGAATCATGCTCCTTCTAACCGATTTCCATTTTGGATTCCCAAACTCACAGCATGCAGTTGTCTTTCAGTTTGCTTTTAACCCCAGGTAGGTCCGTGGCTTTTTTGAAATGGCCCACCTCCAATAAAGAGAGACACTTTATCTTTTCTGTCATCCAATTAGGCAGCAGCAATGTAAGATGGGTTGTATGAAAATTGCTTCTTTACCTTACTCTCTTCAGGAGTTGAAAGTTCCTTTATTTTGAAGGAACAAAGCAGGATGGGAATATAATTCCAGAATTGTGTGTCCCAAATACTGGTTTACCTAGCATTGCTCAAGAGATACATTAGCAAATATTGAAAAAAACTCACTCTGCTACTCACACTTCTGCACTGTTTTCTCCTTGTACTTTTTTATTGTTGCAGATCTCTTTATTTTTTTTAAAATTAAAGCTTATTGGGGTGACAATGGTTAGTAAAGTTACATAGGTTTCAGGTGCACAATTCTATAATACATCATCTATATATCGTATTGTGTGTTCACCACCCAGAGTCAGTTCTCCTTCCTTCACCATATATTTGATCCCTTGTACTTTTGTTTTTGTTGCTCTGATGGCTTACTGGGCTTTTAGAAATGCACCCAGAGCCCCTCAGAGTGAATTTCATTTGTGCAAGCTAATGTGAAATTTAGGTACACCATCTGACATATACCTTCCCATATCAGGAAATCTGGCTGTTTTCCTAAGGCACTACTTTTAATAGGTGGACAGGAAAACAGAAATTCCATGTGTACAGATTCCCTGCATGGCATCTCTGAAAGGGAAAGCTGTACTTAATATTATACATGGAAAGAAATCAGCCTTACAGAGTACACGGATCTTAAGAAGGTCTCATTACTAGATGTGATTTGTGCTTTCTAATGGGGTTCTTATTCTAATCTCCCACTCATTTGAGTGCTACAGAGGTAAATTTTCTCTTTATAGTCAAGCCAGTTCTGAGGTAATTGTTTATTCTATTGTATCTCTTTCATTCTGCAAGTTCCTTAATTTATCTCAAATAATGCAATAAAACTTGAAACCTGTGTAATTTTACTAACTGTTGTCACCCCAATAAATTTTAATAAAAAAAGGAAAAATATTTAACACAGTGCTGACCTATAGCAAGTGCTTAATAAATGTTAGCATTATTATAATTATTGCTGTAAAATTATTATGATAATTAGCTTAATTGGAGATCTTTTAAGAAATAGATTAGGTATAGAATGTTCTTCTCAAATTTATGTAGAAAAAAATCCAAATTTCCTTTGAATTCCATTTCACTACAAGAGATAAATTCACAATAGGAAATGAATTGAAAATGAATTTTAAATTCAAACTTTAAAATTTTATACTTCATTTATTCTTTTTCTCATTTTTTAAAATGTAATGCTAAGTTGTTTATTTGAGATTTTTCTTTTTTCCTGAGATAGACCTATATGTTTATTGCAGCATTATTCATGGTGGCCAAGACATGAAAACAACAAAAGTTCCCTTCACTAGATGGTTGGATAAAGAAGATGTGGTACATATATACAATGGAATATTACTCGGCCATAAGAAACGATGAAATACTGCAATTGTGACAACATGGGTGGATCTTGAGATTATCTTGTTAAGTGACATAAATCAGAGAATGTCAAGAACCATATGATGTCACTCATATATGGGATATAAAACTGAAAGCAACAAACAAAAAAGACAAACAAACAAAGAAACACAAAGTCATAGACACAGACAACAGTTTAGTGGTTACCAGAGTAGGTAAGGTGGGAGAGTCTTAGAAGAGGAAAAAAGGGATCAAATATACGCTGATGGAAGGAGAACTGACTCTGGGTGGTGAACACACAACGTGATATATATATATATATAGATAGATAACATATTTTGGAAATGTACATTTGAAACCTATGTTATTGTACTAACAAATGTCACCCCAACAAATTTAATAAATAACAAAATTTATACTTCATGTCAACTAGTGGGCTTACTCATAATTTCCCATACTTAAACTATATTTTAGAACTCATTTAAGCCTGTCCACAATATTTCATTTAGCTGTATAACTTCTCTTCTTCTCTTACATATATACTTGTATAGTTCCCAAAAAGAGAAATATAGTTCCTAAAGGAGAAATTTAACCTCCTTTCATTTCACAACACAATAAAAATTGGCTTGAGCCATTAAAACTACTTATTAATATCTTTGAGGATTGCATCAATGTATTTACTACATCAACACTTGATTCCTTATGTATGTCCATTTTCTTGAAACTCTTTTTATGTCTTCTTTTTTAAAAAGATTTTTTATTAAAATATATCTAACATACAATATTATACTAGTTTCAGTTGTACATCATAGTTATTCATTAGTGCCCACCTGGCACTATGTAGAGCTATTAGCACATTATTTGTTATATTACTTATACTAAAGAAGTGATCACCATGATAAGTCCAGCAACATCTGGCACTGTACCACGCTATCACAATATTATTGACTATATTTCTTTTTTTTTTAATTAGATTTATTGGGGTGACAATTGTGAGTAAATTTACATAGATTTCAGGTGTAAAATTCTGTATTACATCATCTATAAATCCCAGTGTGTGATCACCACCCAGAATCAGTTCTCCTTCCATCACCATATATTTGACCCCCTTACCCTCATCACCCACCCCCCACCCCCTTACCCTCTGGTAACCACTAAATTACTGTCTGTGTCTATGAGTTTTTGTTTCTCATTTGTTTGTCTTGTTCTTTTGTTGTTTTTGGTTTATATACCACACATCAGTGAAATCATAGGGTTCTCTGCTTTTTCTGTCTGACTTATTTCACTTAGCATTATACTCTCAAGATCCATCCATGTTGTCACAAATGCTCCTATATCATCTTTCCTTAACGCTGAATAGTATTCCATTGTGTATATATACCACAACTTCTTTATCCATTCATCTATCGAAGGACATTTTGGTTGTTTCCATGTCTTGGCCACCGTAAACAAAGCTGCAATGAACATTGGAGTACACGTGTTATTGACTATATTTCTATGCTGTATATTACATCCCCAAGACTAATTTATTTTTATATCTGGAAATTAAATCTCTTATTCTTCTTTATCTTTCCTATCCTTTTTAATTTTTCAATTAGAGTTGACATTCAATATTATTTTATATTAGTTTCGAGTGTACAGCATAGTGGTTAGACATTTATATAATTTAGGAAGTGATCCCCCTAACTAGTACCCACTGGGCACTATACATAGCCCCCCTCCCATCTACCCCCCTGATAGATCTAGTACCCATCTGACACTATTCATAGTTATTGCACTATTATTGACTATATTCCTTATGTTATACACTACATCACCATGAGTACTGTGTAACAACCCATTTGTACGTCTTAGTCTTTTTCCCTTTTCACCTACCCTCAATCCCCCTCCCATCTAGCAGCCATCAAAGTGTTCTCTGTATCGATGAGCTTATCTTTGCTTTGTTTGTTTATTTTGTTCTTTAAAATGTAATGTTTAGATTCTACTTATAAGTGAAATCATATATGACATTTGTCTTTTGATGTCTGACTTATTACACTTAGCACAACACCCTCTAGGTGCATCCATGTTGTTGAAGATGGCAAGATTTTGTTCTTTTTCATGGCTGAGTAATAGTCCATTGTATACATGTACCACCTCTTCTTTACCTATTTATCCATTCAGGGACACTCAGGTTGCAGTCATATCTTGGCTTATGTAAATAATGCTGCAATGAACATAAGGATGAGCATGTCTGCTAGAAGTAGTATTTTGGGTTTCTTTGGATAAATACCCGGAAGCGGGGTTACTAGGTCCTTCTTTGTCTCTTGTTATAGTCTGTTTTAAAGTCCAGTTTGTCTGGTATAAGTATGGCTACTCTAGTTTTTTTGTTTGTTTGTTTCCATTTTCATGAAATATCATTTCCCCATCCCTTTACTTTCAGTTTGTGTGTGTCTTGATCTTAAGTGAGTCTCTTCTAGGCAGCATATATAAGGGCCTTGTGTTCTTATCCATTCAGTTCCCTTATCTTTTGATTGGAGCATTAAATCCATTTCCATTAAAAGTAATTGTTGATAGGTATGTAGTTATTACCATTTTACTGTTATTGCCATTTTGCAATAAACAAATCATAGTTTATTTGTTTTTTCATCTTAAAGAAGTCCTTCTAAGTTTCCATGTAATACGGGTTTGGTGGTGATTAACCCTTTTAGCTTTGCCTTGTCTGCAATCTCTTTATCTGTCCTTCAATTTTAAATGATAGACTTGCTCAGTAGAGTAGTTTTTGTTGTAGATCCTTGCTTTTCATCATGTTGAATATTTTGTGCCAATCCCTTCTAGCCTGCAAAGTTTCTGTTGAGAAATCAGCTGATAGTCTTATGGGAGCTCCCTTGTAGGTAAATAACTGCTTTTCTCTTGCTGCTTTTAAGATTCTTTCTTTGTTTTTAACTTTTGACATTTTATTTATGATGTGTCTTGGTGTGGACATCTTTGGGTTCATCTTGTTTGGCACTGTCTATCTTCCTGGGTTTGTACATTTATTTCCTTCACTAGGTTAGTGAAGTTTTCCACTATTATTTCTTCAAATAGGTTTCCAATTCCTTGTTCTCTCTCTTTTCCTTCTGGTACCACTATGATGTGAATGTTGGTACACTGATGTTGCCCTGGGGCCCCTTAAATTATCCTCATTTTTTTTACTTTTTGCTGTTCTGGTTAGGTGTTTTATGCTGCCTTATCTTCTAAATTGCTGATTTGATTCTCTGTTTCATCGATTCTACTTTTGATTCTCTCTAATGTATTTTTTTTGAGGACTTTGGAAAATGGTCTGCCCATTGTACTTTTTTTTTAATAGTATCTTTTTTTTTATTAGTTTCAGGTGTACAAGACAAGGTAATACTTAGACGTTCATCATTTATATCCCTCACACTGTGAACCCCCCTCCCCCCATCCACTATCCCTCCGACCTCGCACGGAGCCATCACATTATATATATATAAAATTATAGTTGGCATTCATTATTGTTTAGCTTCTGGTATACAGTGCCATGATCAGGCATCTACAGTATCCCTGAGGTGGTCTCCCATTGATCCAGTAATTCCACTCCTAGGCATCTATCTGGAGAAATCCAAAACTCCAATTCAAAAATCTGTATGCACTCCTATGTTTATTGCAGCACTTTACACAATAGCCAAGATATGGAAACAACCAAAATGCCCATCGGTAGATGACTGGATTAAGAAGCTGTGGTACATTTATACAATGGAGTATTACGCAGCCATAAAGAAGAAAGAAATCTTACCATTTGCAACAACATGGATGGATCTAGAGACCATTGTACTTTTTATTCACTGATTTATCCAACCATACATTATACCTAATTTAATGTGTTCTTTATTTTAGTTATTTTATTCCTCATTTGTGACTGGTTCTTTGTTATGTTCTCTATCTCTATTTTTATGTTTCCTATCTCTTTATTGATCTCAGTTCTCCCTGAGATCATTGAGTATCCTTATAACCAGTGTTTTGAAGTCTGCCTTGGTAGATTGCTTGTCTCCATTTTGTTTAGTTCTTTTTCTGGAGCTTTGTTTTGTTCTGTTCTTTTATTTGTGACTTTTGTTTTGTCTTCACATTTTAACCGTCTCCCTGTATTTGTTTCTACATATCAGGTAGGATTTCTATGTCTCCCGGTCTGAGTAGAGTGGCCTCATGTAGTAGGTGTGTGTGTGGCTCAGTGGCATGGTCTTCCTGGTCACCTGAGCTGGGTGCTCCATGTATGTTCATTGTGTGGGTTGTGTGTGCCCTCCTTTTGTAGTTAAGACTTGATTGCTCTTTTCACATCAATAGAAAGATTGATCCACGTGCTAATTTGTTGTGAGGACTGGCCTTCACTACAGTGGACAAGCTGTTTTACATGGACTGACACACAGAGTTGGGTTCACTTTAGAAGGATCTGGTGCTTATCTAGTGTGTCCTTTGGATGAGTCATCCTGGGAGGCATCCAAGTGATTCCTCTGGCTGTGTTTAATGATGGCCATCAGGCATGCTAATCTTGGAGTACCTGGCATAAGCCATAAAGCGATCCATAGATAGTTGCTGCGTGATGGGCTTGGAGGTGCCTTGAGAGGCAAAGCCACTAACCAAGGCTAGCTGTCACTAGTGCCAGGTTTAGGGCTGCTGAGCCAGAAGCATGAGACATACCAAAACCCGATGCTGCTTTTTTTGGGTTTTGTGAACCTTTGGGAGATTTTAGGGAAGTCTGCATCATGAGACAAGGCAGGCCATTTATACTAAAAAGCCAATGGAAGAGATTTGGGTGGGCCTGAAAGTTGGGAGGGGCAGGGTTATAGGAAATCACCAGGGGTGGGGGAACAGTGTTAGCCAGCTTGATGGAAACTCAGATATGGTGGCAGTCTGTGTTTGCACACTGCGAAGGGGAGGATTAATCCAAGAAACAATAGCATGCCAACTCCTGTCTCCAAGAGAAAGTTGCCCCTTTAGCCCTCTCCCTTTAGCCAGACAATTCAGTTTCTCCCTGTATGTCCCTGGAATCTTTCGAGCTGCCGCCCAAGGGCTGAAGCTAAGAGTAAGTCCTTCAGTGAATAAGTCTGTGTGTGGGCCATTTAAGAGGAGCGCCTGGAACTGCAGCCAACCTAGCCTCCCTCAGCCACAATCTCTGTTGGTTTTCACAGCCAGAAGTTATGGAGACTTCTCTCCCTGCACTGAAACCCTGGGATGGGGAGCTTGGTGTGGGGCTGGGATCCCTTGCTCCTCTGTGGGGGCTCTGAAGCCGAGATGTCCCTCCCAATTTTTAATGTGGGTTTGGGACCAGCCTGTTTTTCATCTCTGCCTCTCCTACCAGTCTCAATGTGTTTTTTTCTGTATGTCCTTAGTTGTAGGACTTTGGCTCAGCAAGACTTCAGATGATTCTCAATGATGGTTGTTCTGTAGTTTAGCTATAATTTTGATGTGGTCATGAGAGGAGATAAGTACAGCATTTACCTACCCTGTCATCCTGATTGGATATAAAGTAATCTATAATTTTCATTCAATATCGTTAGAGTATTACAATGCTATTTGTGTAATGTAAAATTCTAACTTGGAAAATCATATGTCTAAGACAATTTGAAAAAGAAAATAAGCAATCATTTTCCTTATTGAATTTATCATTTATTATAAAGACAAGAAATGTAAAACAATGTTCAAGAATAGACACATATATCAAGAAATAGAAAGTTTATGTGGGTAGTCAATAAATGATGATAATTTTTAAAATTAATGGGGAGAAATAGACTATCTAATATAATTGCGTGGAACTTTAACTATCAACTTTGAAAAAAATAAAAGTTAGATCTCTACCTTACATACCATTCTTAATAATAGGTTCTAGATGAATTACAGAGTTTGATGATGATGATAATGATGATGATGATGATTATGATGATAATAACAATAACTAAAAAATAGTAGAAGGGAGAATGCTTCTGACAAGTAAAATAGCATCAACATTTAAAAGTATAAAATCAAACACATTTTTAAAAGGTTAAAAAAGTAATAGGCATTAATTTAAAAGAAAAAGAACAAATAAGTAAATATCAGTAACATATGTAATAGGGGCAGCCATTTAGCTCATTTGGTTAGAGCGCAGTGCTCTTAACAACAAGGTTGCTGATTTGATGCCCACATGCGCCACTGTCAGCTGCGCCCTCCACAAACATATTGAAACAACTGCTTGACTTGGAGCTGATGGGTCTTGGAAAAACACACTTAAAAAAAAAAGTTTAAATAACATATGTAACAGACATAAGACGAATATGCTAAATATATGAAGACCTTTTTTATTTAATGAAGGACAAACACACACACAAAAATGATCAAAATATTTGAAGAGGTTTTCACAGTAAAAGAAGTACAAATTGCCAGTAATTTGTATTGATTGATAGTAAAGTTCTCATCCAAAAAATTTCATTTAAAACAGCAATGATATCATTTTAAACCACAAGCATGGTGAAATTTTTTTTTTTAATTAATTTTATTGTGGTGACAATTGTTAGTAAATTTACATAGATTTCAGGTGTACAATTCTGTATTACATCGTCTATAAATCCCATTGCGTGTACAGTCCCAATAAACTTATCACCATATCACCAATTTTATCAAACTTTAAAAATTTCACCAATATATGGTGGTGAAATTTTTAAAGTTTGATAAAATTGGTGATATGGTGATAAGTTTATTGGGACTGTACACTGGCATACCTGCTTTCAAGGGCAACTTTATAGCAACTCTACATACACTTTGATTTAGAACTTCTACTTCTTGCTAACTCTCCTAGAAAAAGAATCACACAGGGTGGTTAACGGGCAGGTAGAGGGAATGTACAGGGATGTTAATTATAACATAATTGGTAATAGCAAACATAAAATAATATGAAAATGGAAACAACTTAAACTCCATCAGTCTGGAAATGGTAGGTGCTTAAAAGACATGGGGATACACATGCAGTGGCATTAAAAGATCTGCAAGACACGTTATTTAGTGACAAAAAAGTTACAACACAATATGTGCAGTGTAGTAAATTTATCTAAAACAAAACAGTCACACATCATATGAGCACAGAGACATATATTTCTATAGATCAGTACTGACCAACAGAACTTTCTATTATGATGGAAATAGAAACTTTCTATTATGATGGAAATTTTCGTATAATCTTTGCTTCCTAATATGGTAGCCACTAGTCACTAGTCGCTTTGAACATGTGAAATATGACAACTGTGACTAAGGAGCTGAATTTCAAATTTTATTTAATTTTAAATCATTTAAATTTAAAAGCTGTATGTGCCTAATGGTTCCCATATTGGACAACACAGCTAAAGATTCCCACATATGCATGAGAAATCATTGATGGAGGATTGTATTCCAGTGTTAGAATGCAGCAGACAAGCATATGTATTGTTGGTTTTATTGGAAAAGTAATGTTTAAAGAGTAAAATCACTTCACAAGAGATGTACAAAATCTGTTGAAAAAAAATTACCGGTTGAACCACATTTCCTTAGTAATTGTATGCCCCTGGAAAAGTAAGAGTGTGGCCAATTGGTCAACCCTACCTAGAGAAAGGCATGGCCAAAGAGGGCTGGTGCTGCCACTGAGGTGAGTCCCATTCTGGGTGGGCAGACAGGAGGGGCAGATGCCTCTGAGGGCTTACGCCTGAACTGGAACGACCTATGTCAGCCGCTAAATGAAAGTGGGGGTAGGGTTGGAAACATTATGGTAAGAAGGGTGAGGCAGGGCCAGGAACTCAAAGTAACTCAGCCTGTCTCTATAAGCCAGTGTTGAGGGCTGGGAGAACAGAGGCACATGGTGCACCAATGGTATCTTCTTGCTTGAAAGCCCCTGGATGTTTCAATTTGAGGATGAGCTGTGCTGGCTAAAGCACCTAGAGTCACAATGGGCATTGTTTTTATTGCACTTACTTAAATGTGTTGCATCCCTTCGGCCCATCCTTTTCATCAAGAGACATGTCCTTTATTGACAAATTGTTGATGAGCATAGTGGAGATGGATCAAGCACACAATCAGGCCAAAAGAGACATTCTCTTAAGAGCCCCTGTTGTTGTGCCCTGAAGACCCAGTGGGAGGAATCAGGCAATTGGATTTAATGATGGAGAAATGCCTCACTGCTTCCTAAGTACTGCAAAGTAGAAGGACGATTGCTGATGAGCTGTTTTATAGAGACCAACCATCCAGCTCTAAGGAGGAACAGACATGTGTTTGTTTATTCATTTACCACTTCCTGAAGATAATGAAAAGATCAGATTTAGTGAGCCAAAACCCAGAGATAACAACATCCTGAATTCATTGTCTTTCTCAAGAACAGGATCTGGCTTCAGAGAATAACATTAGAAGCTGAATATTCTTCATTAGAATATTTTGTACAAGGTGCTAAGTGCTTTTCACTGCTCTGCTGCAATGTATGCAGGTAAAAAAATGATAATGAGGAAAAACTCGGATTAAGAATGACCGAATGCTGCATGTGTGACAGTGTCCACTGATTATTCAGCGCAGCCCAGTGACTTTTCCACAAGTACTCAGTCTGCACGACTCCCTGCACTATATTTCGGAGTGCTGCAAACACAGATAAGGCTGTGGTGAAGAAAACCTGGGATAAAGAGTAGTAGAAGCCAGAGAGTGGCTGAGGCAAGATGGAATCCAAATGGGGATGTGCCCAAACCAGGCCACACCAGGCTGGCAGTGTGAGTTAGATGGGACGGCCCAGGCCACCTGAAGCAGGCCATGGACACAGCCTCAGAGGAGCAGAGTGGTGAGGAGGAGGCTCTCGCAGACCAAGGTGAGGTTGGTGAGCAGCAAAGCTGACCGGCATGAGGGGGCAAGCAGGGCCTGGCCAAACATGTGGGACCTAGGTTCAGGAGCGGACTTCTGGTAGTCATTCCGCTTTGCCCACACTGTACATTAGTTCGCTGGTGTCAGAAATGGAGTGGTTTAAACAATGAGAATGTAGTGTCTCTCAGTTCTGGAGGCTAGAACTCTGGAAGGTGGGGTTGGTCCCTTCTGAGGGCTGTGAGGGACAGTGTTTCAGGCTGGTCTCCTTGGTTAAAAGATGGGCACTTTCAGGTTCACATGGCATTCTCCCTGTATGGCTGTCTGTGCCCAAATTCCCTCTTCTTATAAGTACACTAGTCATATCTGATTAGAGCCCGCCCTAATGACCTCATTTCAACTTGGTTACTTTGTAAAGACAGGATCTCTACACACAGCCACATTCTGACCTACTAGGTTAGGACTCCCTATCTTTTTTTTTGGCAGCACAATTCAACCCGTAACACCCTGGAAACGTTTTTTCTCACAGCGTGTCTCTCACTTTTGTTTCTCTGTTTAACTTTTAAGCAACCTGCAAAATCTCACTTCTGGTGTGACTTCTTCCAGAAAATATTCCCAAACTTCCAGGCTGGGCTAAATGTTCCTCCTTTCTGCCCCAAACGCCTCCTACCCAGTTTCCTCCTCGATTTTAGCATCTACTGAATCCTGGTGTGTCACTTATGTGTCCTACAGCCACTGTGATACCATGTGAGATACATTTCTGTGTTCCCAGGGCCCAGTGAGACAATGGGTGCAGAGCAAGGTGTGTGGTAAATGTTTTCTGGACTCAGCCACCCGAGACACCCTGACCACATGGCTACATCAGCAGTCTTCCCCGATGTGGTTTTCTAGGACACGTTGACACCCCAGAGGAGCATCGAGTGCCTGGAATGGAAATCCTGTGGTGTGGGCTGTTTGTGACCCCCACCCCCAAATTCATATGTTGAAGTCTAATAACCAAAGTGATGGTTATAAAGCCTGCCTTGAACCACAAAATCAGCCTATAGGTAACTTTTTAAAGATTATCTCCCCAAACTGGGACAGGCCAGTTGAGCTCAGCCAGCTGCAAAAAAGACCTCAGACTGCTGCCTTTGAGCTGCTGTAACTCAATATGAAAGTAAGAAAATCATATGTGAACCGAACACTGTGGGAATTTTTGAATCCTGACTTCACACAAGCCCGTGAGAACACTTCACATTTTACACCAGTTCCCTATGCTAAAGAGGTCCATATGGACTCAGATTGTCTTGACCTTTGTTCATCTGCTATTTCCCAAGTGGGTTTCTCAGAAAGCGTAGAGTTGACCCTTTGCATGAAATGTGCCCAGAAGCTCAGATTGATCAACAGAAATACAAAGGTACTCAGGACTCAACTATTTTCCACACATCCAGTTTCCTAACTTTAATGTGTGCAGGTGTTGAGTCTGTTTCCAATTATCCTGGGAAGCTGCACCCTGGTTTCACCCTTTGCTCAGGACACTGTTGGGCTTCTGTGGAGAGAAAGACATGGAGCCATCACCGAGAAGGGGCATTTCCATTTACGGGCCATTGGCAAATTTATCTGTGTGGTCACATTGTATGAGAAATGAGACTGAAGGGAACCATATTCCTTCAACATGTATTTATTGAGTACTTTGATGTTTCAGGAACTATTCAAGGCATTAGGGAAAGAAAAATGGAATAAGATAAACTGCCTGTCCGTGTGAAGCTTTCATTCTAGTGGAGCAAACAAACATCTATATCTGCATCTATACCTACACCTAAACCTGTATGTCTGTATCTATCTGTATATCTTCTCTACATTATGGGTGTGTGTGTGTGTGTGTGTGTATTCTAATTACACATAGTGATACATCTTATAAGGTCCAATAAAGGAGGATCAGGGACTAGTAGAGGGGTGTGAGTCTCATCTTTCTCCTTTATTCTTCCTTCCATCTTTACCACTTTCCCATCATATTAGCTGAACATTTTATGAATCTATTTTTAAACATTTTATTGAAGAATAATAAATATACAGGAAAGGACACAGAGATGCACATCTGGATGGGTTTTCATGAACTGCACACACTCAGACTGAGACACTAAACATGACAGTACCACAGACGTCCTCCCACTCTCTTCCTTAAACATCTCCCTAGAGTATCTAACAGCTTAGTTAATTTGGCCAGTTTTTGTTTTTCATTTGATGGAATCATAAAACACGTGCTCTTTACTGTCTGGTTTCTTTTGTTTAATTTAACATAATATTAGTGAGATTCATCTGTATTATATGCAGTTGTGCATCATTCATTCTCATTGCTTACGGTACTCTGTTGGAAAATACCACAATTTCTTACTTTATTACTAATGGGCATTTGGACAGTTTCCAGCTTTGGGTTATTTACAAATAGTGCTGTAGGAATGTTTTAGAATATGAAATTTGGCAAACACATGTATGCATTTTTCTTGAGCACATGCCTAGGAGTGGAATTGCTCAGTCGTCGAGTAGGTGCATATTAAGATAGCGTAGATATTACCAAAGGGATTTTCAATGTTGTTGTTTTTAAATGATACTTATTTTTATGATAATAAAAGTTATGCATATCCATTGTTGGAAATTTGGAAAAAAGAGTAAAGTAAAAGGAACTAAAACTATATATTAGTCTTTATTTCTATAATTACATAATTGGGACCATGCTATATATTCTTCTGTTTTCAGTTTACATTGTAGCATTTTAAATATTTTTAAATGTTTTATTTTTCTGATGTGCTTTCTTTTTTAAAAAAAAATATATTAAGTTTATTGGGTTGGCATTGGTTAGTAAAATTATATAGGTTTCAAGTGTACAGTTCTATAATATATCATCTATATATTGCATTGTGTGTTCACCACCCAGATTCAGTTCTCCTTAATTATGTCAAATAAATTTAGCAATTTGAATTGTTTTTAATATTTTATTATTGTAAACAGTGCTGCAATGAACATTACTACCTAGATTTTATGCACACTTCTGATTACTTCCTCAGAATATATTTTGAAAAACAGAATTTCTTTATCAAAGGACTTACTACATTTAAAGTTCTTGCTTTATATTGCCCATTTCTCTCTCAAAATAAAGAAAACAATTCATTTACAGTCCTACTGGTATTTGGCTGATTAATTTCACTGACAAGAATATAATATTTTATTAATTAGCATTTACACGATAGCTATTAAGACTAAATATTTACATGTTTATTGGCCATATGCATCTTTGATAACTTTTAGTTGGAATGAAAATTGGAAGTGTGACCCTCTCCCATTGTTCTTAAGCCCATATAAAAAGAAGTAGAAGTGACCTAAGGGAGTATCTCATCCAGTGTCCTCATTGCACAAGTGGGAAAATTGAGGCATGTAAGAAACTTGTTAAAGGCCATAACCACAGATTGGTGTCAGAGAATCAGAACACAGGTTTCCTCCCACTCATTACCTCATGGACTCTTGGAGGACAATTACACCCTCTTTCTATGAATTTCTTTTTGTGTTATGTGCACATAGATGCACACATTGTATCTCTAATTTTCTCCGGCAATTGTGTTCAGTTTGTGGGGCACTCCAGCAGCCGGAGGTCCCTGAACTTCAGCACCTGGGAGACCCTGCAGAACACCTGGCTTGCCCCTCCTTGGGATCCAGAACAGAGGTCCCTGCCTTGGGTTTGACTTCTCAGACTGCTGGTTAAACCCCACAGCAAACACACTTGTCCCTTATATCTACTCGCGGTCTCTTCTGCAGCCCTGGTGCCCGAATTGGTTTCCTCCATGATTCCTCTCTGGTGTCAGCTCCATATGTAGAGGTAGAGCCTAAATGAGCTCCTGGAGCATTTCCAGAGCCTTGTGGGAAAGTTGGAGTATGACCGGTGCCAAATGGGCCTGTGCACAGGTTGGATAGGATCCAGAGATCGAAAGATGTCTGAATTCTTCTGAGCACATCCTTTCAGTGGACATTTCCCAAAGCAAGACTGGCCCCTAAGGATGACATTTCATTAGAGCTCAGTTTCTTGGCAATGTTCTTTGTAAATCTACAAGGAAGTTTACTTCAAAACCAAAAATCTGGACTATATCTCTCATCATAAAGTCAAACTTGCAGAAAATTTCAAAGTGGCATGAGAAATCAAGGTCTAGAGTTTAAGAATCATATTGAGCCACAGCTCATGGTTGGCTGTTTATGACAGTGAGATGGATTCACCAGATTCACCCCCCTGCCCAGCTTGAAAGCATCTGGCCTCAGGGGATAAATTAGGGACTGTCAGGTAATTCAAGAAGAAATCTTGCAGGAATCTCTGAATTGTAATGCCTACATGATTCCTATGTAGACTAGCATTAAACAATTCACACATTAACCCTTTCCTGATTGCAAAAATAAACATGTAAGGCTTTCATGCTGCACAAATTTACAAATACTCCAAGGTTAGAATGCATAATATGTGACTAGCATTTATTTCTCTTGTCCAGCTTCAAGAAACTTAAAAGTGTAGATAAGCCAGAGAACACTGGCTAATGTCTAGAGTAAAACAATCCGTAAGTCACTGATAGTTTTTCCATAATTCAGGTAAAAGACAAGGTTTCTTTTCTTAGCAGTAAGTTTATTGGTTTTAGATTCTGTATCTATTAATAAAATAATTTCAAAGCTAAGGTAGGAATTGTTTAAATCATATCTTCTATTTAATCAAGAGAACAAAGTTAAGCCAATACTTTCAAATGGAAAAATAACATTAATCAAAGGAAAAGTATGATTTAAACCAACTGCCACTGGAATTGAGCAATGAAAAAGGAAATGCTCTCATGTGTTCACTGTTCTTTCCTGCAGTGAAAATATCCCGTGCTTTGCTTTTAGACTTCACCAAGGGAGACACAGCAGAAACTGCATCACAGCTGGAGGACCTCTTCCTTCCAACTGTCTGCATGGTCTGTATTGATCACCACTGACATAGCTGTGGTTCAGGTTGACTTATCCACACAGCACCCGTGGTCACTAGAACAGCTCCCTTCATTCCCAGAGCTTCTCCTTGGGAACTTGGAAAAGGATCTCTGGCTGAACACATTGTGCTTTTCCCCTCTACACCACTTACCGACAGGCGCCAGCTTACAAGAGCAGCCGGGATAATATGTAGGCTTATGAAAATGAGGATGCTGAGGTCCCTGCTTCAGTCAAAATGGCTGACTATGTTTTGGATGAGTCACCAGCAATCAGTCTGAGAATTGTGTGGCTGTTGTTGCTTAAACACAGTGTAGCAAAAATAGGCAGTCATGCCCGGTTCAGTGTTCAAAGCTGACTGTGCGCATTTATCTTTGTCTGTTTGTTTATATTTTTTGTTTTAGTTTATGATGTCATGAGCTCATTACGTTTTCCCCAGCTTTATTGAGGTATGATTAACAAATAAAAATTGTATATACCGAGGGTGCCAAAAAAATGCACACACATAATCAGAAGAGTCTGGACGCTGATGGGAACCACTTTGAACACCTCTTGTAATTGCAGAAGTCAAACATGATTGTATTCATCTTTTGTTATCAGTATATATTGAGTATTACAATTAATACATTTTTTTCCTTTTTTAAAATATGTATACATTTTTTGGCACCCTTTGTATTTCAGTTATATAATGTGATTTTTTAAAAATTGCAGTGTGTGATGATTTAATATACATATACGTTGTGAAATGACTACCACTATCAAGTTAATCAACACGTGTATCACTTCACATAGTTACCCTATTTTTGTAGTGAGAACACTTAAGATCTACTCTCTTAACAAATTTTAACTATACGATGCAGAATTATTAACTATAATTGCCATGCTGTACATTAGATATGCAGAAATTAGTCATCATACAACTAAGTTTGTACTCTTTGATCAACATGTCCCCATTTCCACTTCCCCCAGCCCATGACAACCACTGTTCTACTCTCTGGTTCTATGAGTTTCACTTTTTAAGATACCACATATAAATGAGATCCTATAGTATGAAAATGGGCATCCTTGTCGTGTTCTTAATCTTAGAGGAAAAGCTTTCAAAAGCTTGTCATCATTTGTATGATGTTAGCTTTGGTCTTGTCATATAATATGTTGAGGTATATTCTTTTTAACCTAATCTGTTGAGAGATTTTATCATGAAAGGATGTTGAGGTTTTAAAAAATTTTTGCATCTGTTGAGATTATCATATGATTTTATCCTTTATTCTATTAATGTGTTGTATCACATTTATTGATTTGCATATATGAAAATATCCCAGAGATAAATCTCACTTGATCATGGTATATGGTCCTTTTAATGTGCTGTCGTATTTGGTTTGTTAGTATTTTACTGAGGATTTTTGCATCTATACACAAAAGGCATATTGGGTTGTAATTTTCTTTCCTTGTAGTGTCCTTGTCTGGTTTTAGTAGCAGGGTAAGGCTGACCTTATAAAATGAGTTTGGAAATATTCCATCATTATTAAAGGAAAGATTTAGTGAAATTTCAGAGATTAGTAGGGATTTGCAGGCTGCAGAATGAGCACGAGTAAAGAATTTCCTTTGTTTACTGACCATATGGTTAAGAGCACATCACTGAAGCTGTCTGAGACTCAGTGACTACGTCAGTTAAATTGGAACCATAATACCTGCCTTATCTTGATATGAGGGACTAACAGAGACAATGAGTGAAGATACACTCTATGAAACAGACCAGTAAAACAGAATAGAGAACCCATGCAAAGATTCCCAATTGATTTCTGACCAAGATGAAAAGCAATTCAATGTAGGAAGGATAGCCTTTTCAATAAATGCATAAGTGATGTGGGAGCAATTGGGGAACCACAGGGCCCCTCAAGAAAATTAACTTGGCTTAAATCTCATACCTTGTGCAAAAATTAACTCATAATGCATCACTGATTTATATGTAAAATGCTTTAATGAAGCTTTATTAGTAGTATCCCTGAACTGGAAGCAACCCAAATGTCTTTCATTGGGTGAATGAACATAGGGCTAGTTGAAGAATTCTTAGATTTAACATAAGCATGACCCATAAAAGAAAAAATTGGTAAACTAGGCTTCATCAAAACTAAAATCTTTTTGCTCTGTGACTCTGTTAAGAGGTTGGAAAGATAAGCTGAAAGCTGGGAGAAAGTACTTGAAAACCACATATCCAACAAAGATATATCTAGAATGTATGAAGAACTCAAAAACTCACCAGTAAAATTTTTAAAAAGATCAAATTAGAAAATAGGCAGAAGACATAAACAGACGTTTCACTGTAAAGAATATACAGATGACAAATAAGCACATGAAATAATGTTTAACATCATTAGCCACTAGGGAAATGTATATTAAAAATCACAACGAGATGTCACCACACACCTATCAGAATAGCTAAAATAAAAAGTGACTATGACAAATGCTGGTGAGGATATGGAGAAACTGGATCACTCACACATGGCTGGTGGTATAAAATGAAATAGAGAAAAAATATAGACGTTTATAACAAAAGTAAAAAATGCACTTACCTCATGACCTAGCAATTTCCTTTTAGGCATTTATCCCAAAGAAATGAAAACATACTCAAACAAAAATCTGTCCATGAATATTCTTAGAAACTTTATTAGTAATAGTCCAAACTGGAAATAACCCAAATGTCCTTCAATGGATGCATCGTTAAACAAACTGTGGTACATCCATATTATGGGCAAAAAAGCAATAAAAAGGAAAAAAATATTATTGATACAAACAACTTAGATGGATCTTAAGTGAAAAAGGCAATCATAGGTTACATAGCATTTTAAAAATACTGTATCATTTCTTCAAATGCTATATCGAAAATTGTAGTGATGGAGAACAGATCAGTGGATGTTAGGTGCTGGTTGGGGAAGGGAAGGTGTCTGCAAGGGGTAGAACCAAGGATCTTTGGGATGGAACTGTTTGTTATCTTGACTGTGGTGGTGGTCACGTACACCAACACATGCAGTAAAACTGTATAGAACTACTGCACGCACTCACATATTAATGAGTAAATATCTAACTGGTGAAATCTATATGCGGTTGATAGATTCTATCAGTGCCAATTTCCTCGTTATGATGTTATGTTATAATTATGCACGATATTACCATCGTAAGAAATTTGGTAAAGTGTACACAGTATCTCTCTGTATTATTTCTTACAACTACATGGGAATCTACAATGATCCAAAAATAATAAAGTTTTTTAAAGTGTAAATAGTGATGGAAGATAAACTAAATTAACTGCAAGATATAGAGTATAAAAGATGAAAAGACAGATAAAGTGCATGAGACAGGGAAAATATCTGAACAACAGTCACATACAGAGAGTGGTGAGGAAACACTTGGTCACTAATACTGCTTGAGGATATACTGCAGCAAAATAGAAAACCGGAAACAAACAAACAAACAAACAAACAAGCAAACAAAATAAATGGGATCCTGAGGCCCAGAGACACAGTAAATGGAAGTCTTAGCATGACAGCTGCAGCTTCCCAAGAGAACAACCTTTGAGATAGTGGGAGCAAATCAGAAAACTCCAGGAAGGACGTCTCTGGGGGAAAAATAGAGTATTTAATGCCATAGCCATTGTAATTTAGGAGTTGGATGAACTTTAAGATATGTTGAAGGAACATTATTCTTCTTACAAAAGAAATAAGAAAGACAATTAGAAATTCTAAGAAAAACAGAAAGCTCTGAAAACTGTGGCCCAAATGTGAAACAAAGTCAAATGTGCCATATTTTAAGCAATTGACACAGAAATAGGAACCCAAATATATTTTATCTCAATGCTATCTATGAAAATTTGCCACCCAGGGATCATATCATGAGACCATACAGAGATATAATTCTTGCAGTCCATTTTACCATGAAATGCACAATATTTTTAGTAATAACAATGTTAGTGTTATTCCTTAACTTTTAAACTTTTGAATTCAACCACAGACAAAATATGGAAGACATAATTATGATTACAAAACATACTAAGATTGTTAAAACCTTGACAATATAAAAATGAAATTGATAGAAGGTAGAATGTAGAAATAAGAGAGACTGACAGAGAGAGAGGAGAGAGAGAGAGAGAGAGAGAGAGAGAGAGAGAGAGAGAGAGAGAGAGACTAAAACTAATATTTTGATATTTTATTAGGAAAACCTAGGATAAGCAATAGAAATACACATGCCA
This sequence comes from Rhinolophus hipposideros, assembly GCF_964194185.1. Taxonomy (NCBI): domain Eukaryota; kingdom Metazoa; phylum Chordata; class Mammalia; order Chiroptera; family Rhinolophidae; genus Rhinolophus; species Rhinolophus hipposideros. The sequence goes on from NC_138061.1 coordinate 65,631,325, forward strand.
TTTAAGTGAACAAATGAAGAGACATACCAACAAAGACAGGCAGTATGGATGAGTGGTTTCAAGTCTGTGTTCTGGTGTTAGCCAGCCTGGGTTCAAATCTCATCTCTGGCACTAGTTGCCTCATTACCTTCAGAAAATTAGTGAAGCTCTTTGTACCTTTTCTTCCTCTTCTGTAAAATGTAATTAACAATAGTGTCTATCTAAAGATTGTTATGAAGATGGAATGAGCTAATATTTGTAAAACGCTTAGACAGTGCCTGGCAATAGCAGGTATGAGGTATGACATAAGTACTTGGTAAATAAACCATGTTCTGGAAAAGGCTGATGGGAGCAGAGGTTAGCAGGTGTGTATTAGGGGAGCTGACTTATCATATTCATTGTGAACACTAGCCTAGTGTTGAAAAATAAGGAATGGAAATATTTTCATGTTTTAAAATTGATGAAGAGAAAAATGAAAACTAGAAAATATTAGAGAATGGCTGTAGGAACAAGGACTGGGCATGGAGAGGGATAGGATATGACATTATATCTTTTTAATTTAACACACACCCCCCGCCCCTACACACACACACACACACACACACACACACACACACACACACACACACACTGTTAAGCATAGGCATAGGTGAGGGTGAAGGCCTAACAGATTCAACTGGTAAATGAATCCTTTCAAATAGAGTTTGTTACTCACATAAACAGAAGAAGGAAGGTCAGCCACAGGTGCCAGCTCTCGGTGGCTCTTGCCCAGGGTGACCCCCAAACAAGAGTGACCAGATGACTGTAGCATGAGTGATAGGACACCCTTTACTGAGAAGATAATTCTTGCCTGTGGTGAAGGGGTTTTATAGTCTGCAGCTGTATCCTGAGGGGAGCAGCTGAAGGCTTCCTACTTCATAAGTTCTTGGGAGGAGATGAGAAAGAGTTTTATGACAACCTCCCCAAGGAGGCCCGAAGGTGAGAGGGAGATGCTTCCCAGAAGCTCCTCACAGGCCTCCCATACTCTTATGTTCTGGATGGTTACAGGCATTCAGCCAAGATTTAGGTCAGTGGTTCAAGCCTTACCTGAGTGTGTGGCCTACATGGATACATGGAAGATGGCCGTGACCATGATATACATACACGCATAGATGTGTATATATGTATATACTTATATACACACATTGTATAAAGCAGTATGCCTAAAAATGTTGCTCATTTCATGGTAAAGTGTTTTTCTCCCTATATATGTGTGTGTATGTGTACCGTACATGGTAGTGTCCTAATAGAACACAGTATATGTTATCACAGTACCTTGTACACAGTGGAGGAGCCGCTCACATCTAGGCTGAGTCTTTTGGCCCTGTAGAAAGAAGGCTAGATGACCCTGAGCAGGAGGGCAGAGGGATGTGGGCTGACCAGTGTTTGAGAAAGAGAAGCAATTACATCCTCAAGTCTAGAAAATGGTCCTCAGGGCTGAAATTTACCTGAAAGTTCAGAGAAAAGTAGAGCTACTGGCTGGTTTGAAAACGAATAATGGAAATAACTAAACTAATCTGAGAATGAATAATGGAAATGACTGAGTTAATCTGGTTCATTTAAAAACTGTACTTTCTCCTTTGAAAGTGTTATTGAAAATGATAAGGAGAACAACGGGACAAAAATCAGCAGGGGAGTCAATAGGTAACGTAGTATTATTCCAAACCCTCAAGATAAAATGATTTCCCATAGAACAAAAAGGGCGGGAGTTGACTCCTTTTAGGAGAAAAGGAGTAAGGAGCTATCAAAAGAAAACTCTCTGATCTAGAGTTTTCCATCTCTAAAAGTAGGATTAAAAATTGTTCCCTGCTTATGTCACAGGTTGTTTGTTGTAGGGAACAACTGAGAGTGAGATAATTCAATATGACCTTGCCCTGCACCTGCCCACATTCCACACGGGGAGATCATCACTCAGGTGTCTGAGTGAGAGGGCACACAGGGACCCCGATCCTCGGAAAGGCTTTGTAAGAGAACTCGTGGAACTAGAGTACTGAGAAAACGGGACGTGCCATTGCCATGATATTCCAGCTATCTAAAGAGTCTGATCCAAGAGTTTGAAACCTTTCTTACTCTTGGGTAATTCTTTTCAATACAGAAGTTATGATCGGCTTTATCTCTTCCTTCATAAAGAGTTGTGCTGGAGTTAAGGCTCTGACCCTTTTCAGCTGTGAGACGGTACGCATGCGTTTTACTTCCTTAAATCTTAATTTCCTCAAAATGTAAAAGTGCTTGATGACAGTCTTTGCCAAGTTTTGAAAATTAAGTAAGAATGCATTTAAATGCTTGGCACAGTTCTTAGCACCTACAGACCATAAAAATAGCTATTAAAGTGCTATTATTATTTGAGTTACTATTTTTTATGTCTTCGCTACAGTAAAGACAGTAACTGGTATGTGCAATCACCATGGACTGAATTAAATAAAGTATTTTGATGCTTCAAATAACACATGTACATTATTTTCTCTTCATTAGAGTGTGTCCTCATTCATAATCTCTGTTAGTCCCTTATGTCAAGGTCAGACAGGTGTATGGCTCTAATTTCCCTGATGCAGACAATGAGCCTTAGAGGGTTTCAGTGATGTGCCCTTGGCTTATGTCCAGTAAAGGGGGAAATTCTGTTCCTCTGTCTTATGTCCATTTTGCGACATGCAAATACATACTGTCTTTTGATATTTCACTAAATACTTTATCATTAAAAACTGGCTTTTCTTAGTTCTATGATGAAAGAAATTTGCTTTAAATTTTATTTTTTATTTTTATCATAGAATGTCAGACCTGGATGATCTCTCAGAGGCTAGCTCCCCAAACCCCTTAACTTAACAGGGTGGAAACAGGTTTCCCAAGAAGAGGAGACTGAAAGTCACAAAGCTAGTGAATATTGATAGCAGAACCCAGATGGTCCATGTCTTATGGAATTGCCTTTTAAATGTACCTCATGGCTTCTCAAACAGACTGTGGTTTGTTTTGTGTTTGTGTGCATGTGAGCGTGTTTTGCATACCGTAAGTGTACATGTTATGCAGACACACCTGTCTGTCCTGTCAGAATGCACACAGACTGACTTAGCATGAGTATGTAGCATGTCTAGCATCCCTGAGAGACCGGGCATTCGCCATGCTGCAATATACTCACAACACAGGCCAGCTCTGGTCATAAAATGCACTCTACAGCCAAAGTTCCTGCAGCCATTTAGACTGCCACGCTCATTAAAAAGGTGCAGCAGGAATTTTCTGCAGGCTCCTGCCAAATTGGCACAGAACTAGAGGAGCTTGTCTGATACAGATACCCAAACCTGAGATGCTCCTCAGGGGAGCTGGAAGGATATTGGTGAAGTGAGAACTTCACTGCAATCATGTTAAGCAATTAGTGGCAACATTAACCCATCAACAGAACTCAGGCTCATGAGAAATGAAATATTGCCCAATTCACCAACCTAAATAACTGTGGCCATGGCTGGGCAGATTGTGTAAATAACTACTAAAACCTCTCTCTTCCATGAAATAGTGACCTGTTGTCTGTTGCCAAAATCAATAAACCACCTCTTTGGCTGAGTCATCTAAACATTTTCTTTGACAACAGCTTTCAACTCCAACTGCAAGGACAAGTTACATGACAAATATCTATCTGTCTATCTATCTATCTATCTATCTATCTATCTATCTATCTATCTATCTATCTATCTATCTATCATCTATCTATCTATCTACTATCAATCTATCATCTATCTATATATAACAAATACACCATTGGACCTGTATTTGGATATGAGTGATTTAATATGTATATATATATATTTTTACCAGCTCATTAAAACACATACCCTGCTGTTGTGGATGAAGTGCCTAAAGTCCTTGGAAAACACATTGTAAAGAACAATGGATCATTTTTCCATGGCTCTGAAAACTGTATAAGGATTTTGTTGAAAAGACTTAGTTATAATGCCATGAAATAAACCTTTATCTCCCCTCGATGACTGCCCCTTCCATATGTGTGTACATACAGGCACATGCCATCTTATCTTTAAATTGTGTGTTGGAGATGGGGTTAAATCCCACAGGACCTATCTCACAGATGATTTTGAGGCCTGCCTGGTGCTTCCTTTTCTCTTGGAACCACTAAACTAAAAATAGTCTGTAATTTATAGACTGTAAATTACCCAAAGTTCATCTGACATTTTCCAGATTCTCTCAACAATGTCTCTATACAAGTTTGACAGATTTCCAAATCCATCCTCTGTGGATGTGGCATATCCACATTTCAGCACAATTATACTTCTCATCTGTCTGAACTGCGTAGAGGGTGTCAAGTACAAACTCACATAGTTAGCATGACTAGGACTGGTTAGTCAGAACATGCTGGTAATGCAGGAATTCTAAAGATTCCAGACATTAACTTTAACTATTTTATTTCAACTTCAAGCACATGAATGGGACCAAGCTGTGACTTATCACCTTTCTTACATAAACCATGTCTGTAATTATTTGCAGATATTTAAGTAGAGCTTTTGCAAAGCAATCTCAGTGAAGAATTTCTCTAGACTTTTTTAAATGAAAAATTTCCAGTGCTTTACAATTGTTTCTCCCATTCACATTCTTTTTAAATTTCTTTTGGGAGTTCTTCAAAAATATCCAGTTAATTTTATTATATTCAGTGGCTCTTTCTTCATGCGTATCATGCGTATCAGTTTCATAATATTTGATTATAGTTTAAAACAGATATAAGTGATATAAACAGTTTTAGAAAGGCAGAAATTTGAATTTAGGCTAAAGCTTGCTAGTCCCAAGCATTCTGCACAGCCATATATGTCAATATGTTTAAAGAGGGAATGAGAAGCATCAGTTAATTCAGTGAGTTGAGTCAAGAATATATAAGGTAGCTTCTGCTGTGTTATTTCTTGATTTTTTTTTTTGAGTTAACATAGTTTAAAGGATATTGAATAGAACATCAATAGAAAGAACAGAAACAAACTGTATCATAAAGTCATTGTATAACAATAACACATAATAACATGAGCATGAGACATAGTCAATGCTTTCTCTCTATACCCTTTAAAAGTTAATATACTTTATTTTTTAGAGAAGTTTTAGGTTCACAGCAAAATAGAGCAGAAAGTACAGTGAGTTGTCGAATAAATGCCCCTCCTCACACACACACAAAACAGCCTCTGTCACCATCAACATCCGCACAGAGTGACACATTAATTATAACTGAGGAACCAACATTGATACATCATTATTAACTAATGTCCATAGTTTAAACTGGGGTTTATTGTTGGTTATGGGTTTTGATAAATGTATAAAGGCATGTTTCCACACTTACACAAAATTAGTTTCATTGCCCTAAAATCCACTAAGTATTTAGAACTACATGAAAATGACAATAAAACTTATCAAATGTATGAGATGCAGCTAAAGCAGTGTTTAAATGGAAATATGTAGTATTAAAAGCACATATTAAATACAAAAGAAGAACGATCTAAAATTAATAACCTAAGCTTCCATCTTAGGAAACTGAGAAAGAAGAGCAACTTAAGGTTAAAGTAAGCAGAAGGAAGAAAATAAAATTTAGAACAGAATTCAATGAAGTTGAAAACAGGAAAACAATAGAGAAGATCACAAAAACAAATTCTGATTCTCAAAAAATCAAAGAAATTAATAAATTGCTAGGCAGGCTAATGAAGATGATAGAAGTTAGAAATTTCCAGCGTTAGAAATAAAAAGAGAAACTTTCATTGCATGGAAATACTATACACAACTCTGTGTCCACAAATTTGATAACCTAGATGGAATGGACTGACTCCTTAAAAAAAGTAACTACCAAAACTCACGTAAGGGGAAATAAGTAACTTGAATATCTCTATATCTATTAAATAACTCATATTAATTATCAAAACCCTTCCCACCAAAGCACCGATTCCAATTCTCCACAATTTCTTCCAGAAAATATAATCAGAGTGAGCCTGTCCTAACTAATTCTATGAGCTTTACTACAATACTAAAAGAAATTAAGATATTATATGAGATGAAAACTACAGGCAAATATCTATAATTAACATAAATGCAGAAATCGTCAACAAACTACTGGTATATTGAATACAATGTATAAAAATGTATACACCACAAACAAATGGGATTTAGTCTAGGTATACAACATTCAAAGTTAAATCACAGTAATCCACCATATCAACAGCTTAAGAAAAAAATATGTAATTATATGAATTAACTGAGGAAAAGCATTTAACAAAATCTCAAACTCATTTATGACAAAAATTCTCAACTAGCAACAAACAATTGGAATTTGAATTTTAAAAAAATCAATACAATAGCAAAAAAGATGTAGGACTGAGGTATAAATCTCAATCAGGCATACTGGGTCGCTACCGTAATCAAGGTAATGGTATAAGCAGAGGGATGGGAACAGATCAAGGGAACAGAATACAGACCTCAGAAATAGACTCACAAAAATATGCCCAACTGATTTTTGATAAAGATTAAAAAGCAATTCGATGCACAAAGAATAACTTTTTCAATAAAAGGTGCTGAACTAGTTGGACATTCACAGGCAAAGAAAATGAATCTTGACCTAAAGCTCACATCTTTTATAATAAATTAACTCAAAATAGATCATAAATCAAAAATGTAAAGCTATGAAATTTTAAAAATTAAATGCAGGAGAAAATCTTTGGGATTTGGGGTTAGGGATTAGAAGCACAATCCATGCAAAAAAAAGTTGAAAATTTGACCTTATCAAAATTGAAAACTTTGCTCTGCAAAAATCTGATAATAAGATGAAAAGGCAAGCTACAGAATGGAAGAAAATACTTGCTAACTATGTATTCATAAGAGGATTATTATCTGGGATATATGTAGAACTCTCAAATTAAACAGTACAAAAATCAAAGAATCTAATGAGAAAAAAATGGATTTCACCGATAATCTTTTATACACAGATGGCAAATAAGCACACAATAAAAGATTCAACATACTTGGCCATCAGAGATATGCGAATTATCACTGCCGTGAAATATCACTACACACCCACAGAATAGCTAAAATAAAAGTAGTGGCACAGTCAATGATGGCAAGGATAAGAGGTATCTGCATCACCCTAACATTGCTGGTAGGGATGTGAAATGGTTTTGGAAAACAGTTTCTCAGTTTCTTATAAAATTAAAAGTGCAGTTGCCATGTAACCCAGCAGCAATTGACTCTTGGGTATTTACTCTAAGGAAATGAAAATTTATGTTCTCACAAAAAGTACTCTACAGGAATAGTCATAACAGCTTTATTCATAAATTGGAAACAACCTGGATGTCTTTCAATAGGTGAATAGTTAAACAAATTGGTATATCCATACCATAGAGTACTACTCAACAATAAGAAAGAATATTGATAATAATGACATCAAAACCACTTTTTTTGCAAATAGTCATTTTAAAAATAAATTATTTGCTTTCAATTACAAATATTGTGTCAGACGATGCCTTTTTTTGAAAAATCGATTAATACAATAACAAATTTAAAACATATGTGATTCATCCAAGATACTTGTAAAAAACAAGTCTGATTTTTTTTCAGTATTGAAGAAATCAATAATCTCTAACCTTTCAAACAATAAATTTGAAGGCATGACTCAACTGGAGAGACAGAGAGAGAGAGAGAGAGAGAGAGAGAGAGAGAGAGAGAGAGAGAGACAGAGAGAGAGAGAGGGAGAGACAGACAGAATCTTATAGCTGCTTTAAATAGCTTCTGAAAATACTTTGAATGTACCTCTCTTTCTTCACAAAATAGCTGAATTTAAAATATTACTAATGAACTGATTAATGGGGGAAAATAAAATACATATTAAATATATATGTATAAACATTGCCATAAATAATTATGCATATCAAAAAGACACTAACTTTAAAAAGTTACAAAAAAAAGTGAGGAACAACTTGAATTACCTAAAAGAACATCAAATTCATTTAATGAAAAACTAGACTTAATAAAAATTAGCAAATACACACACCAAATATGCACACATAGCAGGACTATGTATTGACTCACGGAGGGGAAAACAGCATCTAAGATGACTAAGAAAACAGCACTCAACATGACTTGTTAAAGCGAAAAAAAAAACAAAACACCCCAAACACATGCACACATGCACACACATACACGTGCAAGCTGTTGGTACATGCTACAACTTGCATGAATCTCCAGGAAATTATGCTGAACAGGAAATCTGATCCCAAACATTCCATATTGTATGGTTCTATTTATGTAATATTTTGAAATGACAAAATTAGAGAAAAGGAGAACAAATTCGCGTGTGCCAGAAGTTTGGAATGGGAAGGGGGAGAGCAGAAGGGAGGCTGATGTGGTTATAAAAGTGCACGAAGGGATTCTCGTAGAGATATAAATGTTTTATATGTAAACTGTTGTGAGTACACAAACCTATGCTTGTGATAAAATTGCAAGGACTCAGAAGACACACACAAGTGGAGAAACGAATACGAGCCTCAGAGTGGGATCAGTAGCTCCCATCAGTGCCAACACTCCAGCTATCAATATGCTGTGTCAGTATACTGCATTGCAGGGGGAAGGTGCCAGGGCTCTCATCTGATTTCTTACAACTGTACGTGAATCTATATTTTTTCAAAATAAGAAGTTCATTAAAATTCCTTTGAGCTTTGTCCTGGGATGCAGTTATGTGGAAACATTTTGATCCTTTAGAGATTTGCCTTTAAATTTTGTTAGTCTAGAGCTAATTTTGCCCCAATATTTCTACTTGATGCCCAGTTATCACATGGTTTTCTCACTTTGACCAGTGGGAACATGTACTGTTCTGGCCCTGGGTGGGTTCTGGAGGTTGATCTGCCTGCTCTCCTAATGTTTTTAGCCCTGGTCTCTGGTTGTTTCGCATACATATGAGCTGATCATCCTCAGCTGAAGACTCAAGTGCTCCTCTGCAGACCTCTAGGGACCTCTCTGCGAAACACTCTCGTTTTTGGTTCTCTTCTCTGCAAACGCTAGTGGCTTTGGCAAGCAAAGCTCCCAGGTCTGTCTCCTAAACTTGTGAAGACGGCTGTGTTCCTCCTGGGCTTCTCCTTCCTGCAATGCCCACTTAAGTCTGCAGCAGCTTTAAACCATTGGGTATCTGAAATGATTATAGACTCAGAGCTTTTGTCCTGGAATGCCTGTTGTCCAGGGTCTGGACATTGTCATTTCACAAAATTTGTCTTAAACATTTCTGTTTTAACATGGAGGATAAATTCAGTTGCTCTTGTTTTATCTTGGTTGGAAGTAGGGGTGGACCCCAGCCTTTTTTTTTTAATAAAGAAAAATTTTAAATTACAAAGGTACATTAAAAAGTTAGGGATTCTCTGACCACAGTGCTATGAAATTAGAAATGAACTACAGGGGAAAAAAACCAGGAAGATACACCAATTCATGGAGGCTGAATAACATGTTGCTAAATAATGAATGGGTCAAGCAGCAGATCAAAGAAGAAATCAAAAGATATCTCGAGACAAATGAGAATGAGAACACGACGACCCAAAATCTATGGGATGCTGCGAAAGCAGTCCTAAGAGGGAAGTTCATAGCACTGCAGGCCTACCTAAAGAAACAAGAAACATCACTAATTGACAGTTTATCTTCACACTTAAGGGATCTGGAAAAAGAACAGCAAAATAAACCCAAAGGGAGCACAAGGAAGGAGATAATAAGGATCAGAGCAGAAATAAATGAAATAGAAACCAGAAAAACAATACAAAAGATCAATGAATCCAAGAGTTGGTTCTTAGAGAAGATAAACAAAATTGACAAACCTTTAGCCAGACTCATTAAAAAAAGGAGAGAGAGGACCCAAATTAATAAAATCAGAAATGAAAGAGGAGAAGTGACAACAGACACCACAGAAATACAAAAAATTGTAAGAAATTACTATGAGCAACTATATGCCAACAAATTTGACAACCTTGAAGAAATGGACAATTTTCTAGAGGCGCACAACCTTCCAAAGCTAACTCAAGAAGAAACAGAAAGCCTGAACAGTCTGATTACCACCAGGGAAATTGAATCAGTAATCAATAATCTCCCAACAAACAAAAGCCCTGGACCAGATGGCTTTACAGGTGAATTTTTCAAAACGTTCAAAAAAGAATTATCACCTATTCTCCTCAAGCTCTTCCAAAAAATCCAGAAGGAAGGAAGACTCCCAAACACTTTTTACGAAGCCACTATCACCCTGATCCCAAAAGCAGACAAAGACACCACAAAGAAAGAAAACTACAGGCCGATATCTCTAATGAACATAGATGCAAAAATTCTCAACAAATTATTAGCAAACAGAATTCAGCAATACATTAAAAAGATCATACACCATGATCAAGTGGGATTCATCCCTGGTATGCAGGGGTGGTTCAACATCCGCAAATCAATTAATGTGATACACCACATTAACAAAATGAAAAATAAAAATCACATGATCATATCAATAGATGCAGAAAAAGCATTTGATAAAATACAGCAACCTTTTATGATAAAAACCCTTAAGAAAGTGGGAATAGAGGGATCATATCTTAACATAATAAAGGCCATATATGACAAACCCACAGCTAACATCATACTCAATGGGGAAAAGCTAAAACCATTCCCCCTAAGATCAGGAACAAGACAAGGTTGCCCACTTTCTCCACTTCTATTCAACATAGTGCTGGAAGTTCTAGCCACAGCAATCAGACAAGAGAAAGAAATAAAAGGCATCCAAATTGGTAAGGAGGAAGTAAAATTATCATTATATGCAGATGATATGATACTATATATAGAGAACCCTAAAGACTCCACCAAGAAACTATTAGAACTGATAGATGAATTTAGTAAAGTAGCAGGATATAAAATTAATATTCGGAAATCAGTTGCATTTCTATATACCAATGATAAAATAGCAGAAGGAGAAATTAAAAAAACAATTCCATTTACAATTGCTCCAAAGACTATAAAATATCTGGGAATAAATCTAACCAAAGATGTAAAGGATCTGTACTCAGAAAATTATACAACACTGAAGAAAGAAATGAAAGAAGACATAAATAGATGGAAACACATTCCATGTTCATGGATAGGAAGAATTAATATAGTTAAAATGTCCATACTGCCTAAGGCAATATACATATTCAACGCAATTCCTATCAAACTACCAACGACGTTTTTCACAGAAATAGAACATATAATCCTAAAATTTATATGGGACCATAAAAGACCCTGGATAGCCTCAGCAATCTTGAGAAATAAGAACAAAGTGGGAGGTATAACGATACCTGATTTCAAACTATACTACAAGGCTACAGTAATCAAAACAACATGGTACTGGCATAAAAATAGATACATAGATCAATGGAACAGAATAGAGAGTCCAGACGTAAATCCATGCCTATATGCCCATCTAATCTACGACAATGGAAGCAAGAATGTACGATGGGGTAAAGATAGTCTGTTCAATAAGTGGTGTTGGGAAACCTGGACGGACACATGCAAGAAAATGAAGCTGGACCACCTCCTTACACCATATACAAAAACAAATTCAAAATGGCTTAAAGACTTAAATGTAAGATCTGAAACCATAAAATATCTAGAAGAAAATATAGGAAGAAACTTCATGGACATTACCCGGAGTAAGATTTTCACTGATATATCCCCTCGCGCGAGCGAAGTAAGAGAAAAAATAAACATGTGGGATTACATCAAACTAAAAAGTTTTTTCACAGCAAAGGAAACCATCAATAAAACAAAAAGGGATCCTACTCTATGGGAAAAGATATTTGCCAATGATATATCTGATAAGGGATTAATATCACAAATCTATAAAAAACTTACTCAACTCAACTCCAAAAAAACAAACAACCCAATTAAAAAATGGGCAGAGGACTTGGGGAGACATTTCTCTAAAAAGGACATACAGAAGGCAAGAAGGCATATGAAGAAATGCTCAACCTCACTAACCATCAGAGAAATGCAAATAAAAACCACAATGAGATACCACCTCACTCCAGTCAAAATGGCTATTATCAATAAATCAACAAACAACAAATGCTGGCGCGGATGTGGAGAAAAGGGAACGCTAGTGCACTGTTGGTGGGACTGCAGATTAGTGCAGCCACTATGGAAAACAGTATGGAGGTATCTCAGGAATCTGAAAATGGAACTACCCTATGATCCAGTAATTCCACTCCTAGGCATCTACCCGGAGAAATCCAAAACTCCAATTCAAAAATCTGTATGCACTCCTATGTTTATTGCAGCACTTTACACAATAGCCAAGATATGGAAACAACCAAAATGCCCATCGGTAGATGACTGGATTAAGAAGCTGTGGTACATTTATACAATGGAGTATTACGCAGCCATAAAGAAGAAAGAAATCTTATCATTTGCAGCAACATGGATGGATCTAGAGAACATTATGTTAAGTGAAATAAGTCAGAAAGAGAAAGACAAGTACCATATGATCTCACTTATATATGGAATCTAAAGAAAAGACTATGTGAATGAACTAATCAGAGTCAGTTTTGGGGACGCAGAGAAAAAACCGAGAGTGGTTAGATGGGTGTGTGGGAGGGGGTTGGGGATAAGGGGAAAGGTGAAGGGATTTGGAAGCAGCTGGTAACCACAAGATGGCCTCAGGGTTTTTCTTTTGAAAATTAATTTGGGGAAGGTATTCTATAATGTTGTAAAGATTTTGTTGGGTATCCGATGGACATGCGTCCTATATGGGAGACCAACTCAGGGATACTGTGGATACCTGATCATGGCATTGTACATCAGAAGCTAAACATTAATGAATGCCAACTATAATTTTATATATATAATGTGATGGTTCAGTGTGAGGTCGGAGGGATAGTGGATGGGGGGAGGGGGGTTCACAGTGTGAGGGATATAAATGATGAACGTCTAAGTATTACCTTGTTTTGTACACCTGAAACTAATAAATAAATTAATTAATTAAAAAAAAAAAAAAAAAAAAGAAAAGCAATGAATATAAAAAAAAAAAAAAAAAAGTTAGGGAAAATGTAGTAGAAACTGAGACATCAGAGCAGCGTATTGGGGAAGAATGTTAAATAGACAACATTGAGAGGAATTGAGAATATTCATTAATGAGTATGGGAGAGTATTGTGCAATGGGGAAATGAATTGCCTTGAAAGAGAGACAAGCATTGGGTTGGTTAGTAAACTAAGAATGGAGAAAGTCAACAAACTAAAGTAGTGTACCTTATGGAGTAATAGACAAATTTAGAAAGAGAAATTGTAAGATAGTTGGGAAATTAGCAAGTGGCCTGGTAGCCCCACCCCTTCATCTCATATGGAATAGACACACTCAGAAGAAGGTATAAAGAGGGAAGCAATTCAGAGTATAAGGGAAAGACAGTTGTATTATTAGAAAAATATTAAAAGATCCAAAATGTATTACATCCAATAAGGATTTAAAAGCATTAAAATGTCATATTTAATAAATGAGAGATACGTACAGAGAAAAAAATAATATGAAAATGTAAGTGGCCTCACATCTCACAGTATTTTAGCACCAAGTAGACACATGGAAAAGATAATCAATCCATGAGACGTCTGTAACTGAAACAGCAAGTGAAACACAGATGGATCAGCCTAACTCCAACTATTGTCACAAAATATTAAGGAAAAGGGAACATAAACCCACTTATTATCATGACATAATGGAGGGAACTAAAATGAGAGCCTCGTAGATGCCAATAGTGAGTAGCAGAGGAAGACCATGCCAAGGGAGACACTGAGGAGGACCCTGGCTGAAAATGAAAGGTTCTCTAGATTTGTATAAATATGCTAGGATGTTTCATGGGTACCTCAGTCTTTCTGTGTCTCCTACTGACTCTGGTCAAGCCCGAATATTGGCCACACACAACCATTTATGTGCCTCTCCCAATATTTCTAGGGATTTAGGGCTGCTCAACTTCCCCTCTCACAACTGGCCCTGATTTCCATCTTCTGTTCTCCTCTTTCCACTTGATGTTGCCTCATCAGATATTCTGATCGCTTTATTCCCCAAAGTGCCACCATGTGGCAGCTGTGTGTGAAGCAGACTTTATCAAAGGTGGGCCACTGGGAAGGGTTATATCAGAGAGAAGTACATTAAGCAGTTTAGACAAGAATAGTAGATGTCTCTGTTCTTAGAAGGCCCGCAGACATTTCCATCCCTGAGAAAGTTTTAGTTGTTGTCTCCTCTCCCAGGTCCTGTCTCTCATTACACATATATTGACAGTCCTGAGCACCATGCCTGACCTCCTAAGTCCTCCTTCTCTGTAATCACAGTTTGGTTGCTTTTGACTCCAAAGAGATCTTTTCATTATATAGAACAATATTCAGTCTAATCACTTTGCCTTCAAGCAGATTCAAATGAAGCCATCCAGGGATTCATGGGATTCCCCACAGTAGGCAATTACAGTTTCTTAGTTTAATATTTATCTCTCAAAGTAGACTGTGAGCTTTATTAAAACTGGGCTCGTGTTGTTTTTGTTTGCTGTTTTGTAACCAGGAACTTGCTCAATCCCCACAGCATAGAATACAGTTTAGCCAATATAAGAGTTGTGATCACACTATATGGTAAGCAATATGTTTAAATAAATAAATTACAGTATAAGTCACATTGCCATTAATTCCCCTCAAAATACTTCCCCTTGCTCCGAACACACATATCCCATCGTTTTTGCCACTTTCTGAAGCAGTTCTGGAAGTCCTCTTTCGTGAGTGTCTTTAGTTGAACTGTCATGGCTGCCTCAACATCCTAAATCGTTTGAACTTTGGAGAAGAGCCAGAAGTCACACGGTGCCAGATCCAGTGAATAAGGAGGATAAGGACACACCATAATGATTTATTTGACAGAAAATGCCTTACCAGAAGCGATGTGTGACATGGGGAAGTTGTCATGATGGAGGATGATTTACAGGACACTATAAATCACACCTTCTCTTTTTTTTTAATTAAAGTATATTGGAGGTGACAATTGTTAATGAAGTTACATAGATTTCAGGTGTACAATTCTGTATTACATCATCTATAAATTACACCGTGTGTTCACCACCCAGAGTCAGTTCTCCTTCCATCACCATATATTTGATCCCCCTTACCCTCATCTCCCTTCCCCCACCCCCTTACCCTCTGGTAACAACTAAACTAATGTCTGAGTTTATGAGTTTTTGTTTCTCATTTGTTTGTCTTGTTCTTTTGTTGTTTTTGGTTTATATACCTCATATCAGTGAAATCATAGGGTTCTCTGCTTTTTCTGTCTTATTTCGCTTAGCATTATACTCTCAAGATGCATCCATGTTGTCAAAAATGGTCCTATTTCATTTTTTCTTACCTCCAAATAGTATTCCATTGTGTATATATACCACAACTTCTTTATCCACTCATCTATCGAAGGACATTTTGGTTGTTTCTTGGCCACCATAAATAAAACTGCAATAAACAATGGAGCACACTTGTCTTTATGGATAAATGTTTTCAGATTTTTTGGGTAGATACCCAGGAGAAGAATTGCTGGGTCACATGGTAATTCTACTCGTAATTGTTTGAGGAACCTCCACACTGCCTTCCATAGCAGCTGCACCAGTCTGCATTCCCACAAAAAGTGTGTGAGGTTTCCTTTTTCTCCACAGCCTCTCCAACACTTGTTACTATTTGTCTTGTTGATGATAGCCATTCTGACTGGGGTGAGGTGGTATCTCATTGTGGTTTTTATTTGCATTTCTCTGATGATTAGTGATGTTGAGCATTTTTTCATATGTCTATTTGCCATTTGTATGTCCTCTTTGGAGAAATGTCTCTTCAGATCGTCTGCCCATTTTACAATTGGGTTGTTTGTCTTTATGTTGTCGAGTTGCATGAGTTCCTTGTACATTTTGGATATTAACCCCTTATTGGAGGCACTGTTGGCAAAAATCTTTTCCCATTCAGTTGGTAGCCTCTTTATTTTGTCGATGGTTTCTTTTGCTGGGCAGAAACTTTTAAGTTTCACATAGTCCCACTCATTTATTTTAGCTTTTACTTCCCTTGCCTTTGGAGTCAAATTCATAAAATGCTCTTTGAAACAAGGTCCATAAGTTTAGTAACTATGTTTTCTTCTATGCAGTTTATTGTGTCAGGTCTTATATATGTTTTAGGATGAAGTGCTCTATATATGTCAATTATGTCCATTTCATCTAATGTGTCATTTAGGGCTGCTATTTCGTTATTTATTTTGTGTTTGGATGATCTATCCATAGCTGTCAATGATGTATTTAAGTCCCTTAGTATAATTGTGTTTTATTAAATGGATGTTGTATCTTATCAAATGCTTTTTCTGCATCAATTGATAGAATCATATGATTTTTGTCCTTTATTTTCTTTATGTGATGTATCACATTGATGGATTTGCAAATGTTGAACTATCCTTGTGCCCTGGGATGAACCCCACTTGGTCATGATGAATAATCTTTTTAATGCATTGTTGTATTCAATTTGCTAGAATTTTGTTTAGGATTTTAGCATCTGTATTCATCAGAGATATTGGTCTGTAGTTTTCTTTTATTGTGTTGTCCTTACCAGGTTTTGGTATCAGGGTAATGTTGGCCTCATAAAATGAGTTAGGGAATACTGACTCTTCTTCAATTTTTTGGAAGAGTTTGAGCAGGATTGGTATTAGATCCTCTTTGAAAGTTTGGTAGAATTCACTAGTGAAGCCATCTGGTCCAGGACTTTTGATTTTGGGAAGGTTTTGGATGACTGATTCAATTTCGTTACTGGTGATCGGCCTGTTTAGATTTTCCAGTTCTTCATGATTCAGCCTTGGAAGGCTATATGTTTCTAAGAACTTGTCCATTTCTTCTAAGTTATTGAATTTGATGGCATATATATATCCTTCATAGTATTCTTGGATAATCCTTTGTATTTCTGTGGTGTCCGTGATAACTTCCCCTTTTTCATTTCTGATTTTGTTAATTAGTGTCTTCTCTCTTTTTATCTTAGAGAGTCTAACCAAGGGTTTGTCAATTTTGTTAATCTTTTCAAAGAACCAGCTCTTTGTCACATTAATATTTTCTATTGTGTTTTTGTTCTCTATTTCATTTAGTTCTGCTCTGATTTTTGTTATCTGCTTTCTTCTGCTGACCCTGGGTTTCACTTGTTCTTCTTTTTTGAGTTCTTTAAGGTGTAACATGAGGTTATTTATTTGGAATTTTTCTTGTTTCTTGAGATAGGCCTGTAATGATATAAATTTCCCTCTTAAAACTTCTTTCGCAGCATCCCAAAAATTTTGGTTGGATGTATTTTCATTGTCATTTGTTTCTATGTATCTTTTGATCTCTCCTCTAATTTCTTCTTTGACCTAGTCGTTCTTTAAAAGTGTGTTGTTTAATCTCCATGTATTTGTGTTTTTTCCTGCTTTTTTTTTTTTGCGGTTGATATCCAATTTCAAAGCCTTGTTATCAGAGAATATGCTTGGTATGATTTCAATTCTTCTTAAATTTGCTGAGGCTGATTTTATGTCCCAATATATGGTCTATCCTTGAGAATGTTCCATGTACACTAGAAAAGAATGTATAGTCTGATGTTTTAGGATGAAGTGCTCTATGTATGTCAATTATGTCTATTTCATCTAATGTGTCATTTAGGGCTGCTATTTCGTTATTTATCTTCTGTTTGGATGATCTATCCATAGCTGTCAATGATGTATTTAAGTCCCCTGGTATAATTGCGTATTGGTGAATTTCTGCCTTTAGTTCTGTTAGTAGTTGCTTGGTATATTTTGGTGCTCCCTGATTGGGGGCATAAATATTGATGACTGTTATGTCTTCTTGTTGTATAGTCCCCTTTACCATTATGAAACGTCCATCTTTGTCTCTTGTTATCTTTTTCACCCTGAAGTCTGTTTCATCGGAAATCGTTATGGCTACACCTGATTTTCTCTGGGTACCATTTTCTTGGAGTGTCAATTTCCACCCTTTCACTTTGAGTCTATGCTTGTCCTTGTAGCTGAGATGTGTCTCTTGGAGACAGCATATGGTTGGGTTTAGTTTTTTGATCCAATCTGCTACTCTGTGTCTCTTTATTGGTGAGTTCAGTCCATTTACATTTAGGGTGATTATTGATATGTGAGGATTTCCTGTCATTCTATCTTTAGTTTTCTGGTAAGGCTGTGTCTCCATTGTTTCTTTGCCTTTTTGCTGTTGTCTATTATTTCTGTGTGGTAGTATTCTATGATGTTTCCCTCTGTTTCTTCTTTTATTACAGTATATATTTCAGTTCTGGATGTTTTTTGAGTGGTTACCCTTAAGTTTATGTAAAAGATAGTTTGATATTTAGAGTGTTCCATTTTCTTCAGCACACTTACTTTCTCCATTCCCATATTCCGGTTCAGGCCTTTACTCTCCCCCTTTTTATGTTTTGGTTGCCACAAGTTGTCCCTGTGGATGGTGGTCTAATAGCCTCCTTTAGTATTTCTTGTAGTGCAGGTCGTGTATTAGAAAATTCCCTCAGCTTCTGGATATCTGGAAAGGTCTTTATTCCTCCTTCATATCTAAAGGAGAACTTTGCTGGATATATTATTCTTGGCTCATAATTTCTCTCTTTCAATAGTTTGAATATTTGTTTCCATTCCCTCCTAGCTTGTAGAGTTTCTGCTGAAAAATCTGATGATGATCTAATGGGCTTTCCTTTGTAAGTTATCGTCTTCTTTTCCCTGGCTGCCTTGAGGATTCTCTTTGTCATTGATTTCAGACAGCTTCAGTACAATGTGTCTTGTTGAAGGCCTGTTGGGATTGAGGTAATTAGGTGTTCTATTTGCTTCTTGGATTCGAGGATCCAGTTCTTTCTACAAGTTTGGGAAGTTCTCATCGATGATTTGTTTGAATATATTCTCTGTTCTCTCTCTCTTTCTTCTCCTTCTGGTATGCCCATTATTCTTATATTGCTCTTTCTGATGGAGTCAGAAAGTTCTTGTAGAGTTTTTTCATTTCTTTTCAGTCTCAAGTCTCTTTCTTCTTCCATCTGTGTAAATTCCAGGTTCCTATCTTCGATGTCACTGATTCTTTCCTCCATCTGGTCAACTCTACTACCTAAGCTGGATATTTTATTGTTAATTTCTTCTATTGAGTTCTTAATCTCCAGAAATTCTATTTGGTTCTTTTTCAAAATTTCAATCTCTTTTGTAAAATGCTCATGGTGTTCTTTGATTGTGTTTCTGAGTTCATTAAATTGCCTTTCTGTGTTTTCTTGCATCTCGTTCAGTTTTTTCAGAATTGCAATCTTGAATTCTCTGTCATTTAAATCACATATTTCCATATCTCTAAGTTCCATTTCTGGAGACTTTTCACTTTCTTTCTGAGCTATCTTGTTGTCTTGGTTATTCATGGCAATCACTGATTTACTATTTCTCTTCCTAGACATCTACAGGAGTGGCTTCTGCAACAGGTTGATAGGTATGCGAAGAGCTTTTGGAGTTCCAAAGCTCTTTCTGCACCAGTTTCAGAGCGGTATGTTTCAGCAGTTCTGTTTACTTTTGCAGGGATCCGCCCAGATAGGTGGGGCCAGGGGCGGGGTGAGTTGTGAGAGGTGGCCCAGAGCAATGGTGGCGACCACCACCACAGCCAGTCCTGCTTCCACAGCTCCCTCCCCTTTGCCGGAACTAGTTGAGCTGCGAATCTGTGTCTGTGGTCCACAGTTCTCAGAGCAGCAAATATTCTGTGCTTTGATCTGATACTGCTACTTTATCGCTTCTAGCACCGTGCAGGTGTGGGCGTGGTGAGATGTGGTAGTGTAGGGTGGGGACGGCTAGTCTTCGTGCCTATGGCTTCCGTTCTCCGCTCCGCAGTGAGGCCTTATACCACCGATTTCAGCCCTCTTCCCCTCAGTCTTTGCTTCGAGGTCTGTGGTGAGCTTTGGGTTCAGCCATGTTATATGCTGCCCCCTCAGCCCTGTGGGCCGTAAGCGCAGCCCTAGCAGTCCGAGTTCTTCCCTCTCCAGCAGCTGCGGTAGTTCCGGGAGCAGCGGGCTCGGAGCACTGAGCTAGGTCTGTGTCCTGCACACGCGCAGCTCCGTCTCCACACTTCTCCTCTCCCTCTTCCCCACTCTTGCGGTTCACCCACCTTTAGGGGAAGTCAGTAGTGGGCCTCTTTGTCTTGCCTGTCTGCTCTGCAAGGAGTCCTTTGTGGGGTTATTGTTGTCCGATTCGTTGTAAATTCCAGGGGAGCGCTACAGAGGCTCACCTCACGCCGCCATTTTTTCCCCTTCTCCCCATCTTTTTAATTGTTTTTCTTTTTGTCTATATTTCATTTATTTCTACTCTGGTCTTTATTATCTCCTTCCTTGTACTCCCTTTGGGCTTATTTTGCTTTTCTTTTTTTAGATCTCTTAAATGTGAAGATAAACTCTTGATTAGTGATTTTTCTTGTTTCTTTAGGTAGGCCTGCATTGCTACAAATTTCCCTCTTAGGACTACTTTCGCTGCCTCCCACAGATTTTTGGGTTGTTTTGTTGTCATTTTCGTTTGTCTCTAGATATCTTTTGATTTCTTCCTGGATCTCCTGCTTGACCCATTCATTATTTAGTAACATGTTATTCAGCCTCCATGTATTTGTGTGTCTTCCAGTTTTTTTCTTGTAATTTATTTCTAGTGTCATAGCACTGTGGTCAGAGAAGACACTTGATATAATTTTAATTTTCTTAAATTTATTGAGACTTGTTTTGTGGCCTAAAATGTGGTCTTTCTTGGAAAATGTTCCATGTGTGCTAGAGAAGAATGTGTATTCTGCAGCTTTGGGGTGAAATGCTCTAAAAATATTTATTAAATCCAAATGGTCCAATGTGTCATTTAACGCCACTCTTTCCATATTTATTTTCCATCTGGTGGACCTGTCCCTCATTGTCAGTGGTGTGTTAAAGTCCCCTACTATGATAGTGTTACTGTTGATCTCTGTCTTTATGTTTATCAATATCTGTTTGATATATTTAGGTGCTCCTATGTTGGGTGCATAGATGTTTACTGGGGTTATGTTCTCTTGTTGGATCGATCCCTTTATTATTATGTAGTGCTCATCTTTGTCTTTTAATATGTTCTTCATTTTAAAGTCTATTTTGTTGGATATAAATATTGTTACTCCAGATTTTTTCTCATTTCCATTTGCATGAAATATCTTACTCCAACCCTTCACTTTCAGCCTGTGTGTGTCTTTTGATCTGAGGTGAGTCTCTTGTACACAGCATATGCAAGGGTCTTGCTTTCTTATCCACTCAGCCACCCTATGTCTCTTGATTGGAGCATTTAATCTATTTACATTTAAAGTGATTATTGATAAGTACATAGTTATTGCCATTTTGTTATTTGTATTTTTGGTGTTTCTTAGTTAGATTGTTTTCATCTTTCTTCTGTATACAGAAGCCCTTTTAACATTTCCTGCATTACTGGCTTGGTAGTAATGAATTCCTTTAGCTTTTTCTTTTCTGGGAAGTTCTTTATCTCTCCTTCAATTTTAAATGCTAGCCTTACCGGATAAAGCAATCTAGGCTGTAGATTTGTTTTTCACCACTTTAAATACCTCCTGCCACTCCCTTCTGACCTGCAAAGTTTCTGTAGAAAAATCATTTGATACCCTCTGTCTTTCTCTTGCTGCTTTTAGGGTTCTCTCTTTTTCGTTAACCTTTGCCATTTTAACTATGTGTCTTGGTGTGGACCTGTTTGAGTTCATCTTGGTTGGAACTCTCTGCTCTTCCTGGGCTCGTGTGTTTCAATTTTTTTGTGTATACCTAAGAATGGAATTACTGGGTTTTATGGAAATTCTGTTTAACATTTTGAGGACTTGCCAAACTGTTTCCCATACCAGCTGAACCATATACATTCCTACCATCAATGTACAAGTGATCCAATTTTTCCACATCCTCACTAATATTTTTTTTATTTTCTTTTAAATTATAGGCATCCTAGTGTGTTCAAAGTGGTATCTCATTGATTGTGGTTTTAATTTGAATTTCTCTAATGATTAATGATGTTGAACATGTGTTTTTTTTGCCTATTTGCATATCTTATTTTGAGAAATGTCTATTCAAGTCCTTTCCCCATTTTTTTAATTGGGTTGTTCTTCTTTTTGTTACTGAGTTGTTGACGATTTTTACATCTATGTTTATAAGATATATTGGTTCACAGTCTTATTCCTTGTATTGCTTTTATCTAATTTTGGTATTAGGGCAATTCTGGCCTCATAGAATGAGTTAGGAACTGTTTTCTCCGCTGTTACCATCTGGAAAAAATTGCAGAATATTGGTATAATTTCTTTCTTAAATACTTAATAGTATTTATCTGTGAGCCAATCTGGGCCTTGTGTGTTTTCTTTTTGAAGGTGATTAATTATTGATTTAATTTGCTTAATAGACATAAGCCTATTCAGGTTGTCTATTTCTTGTGTCTTGTGTGAGTTTTGACTGATTGTGTCTTTCAAGGAATTGGTCCATTTCATCCAGGTTACAAAATTTGCAGGCATAGAGAGTTTTCATAGTATTCTTTTATTATCCTTTTAATGTCTATGGGATCTGTAGTGGTGCTCCTTCCTTCATTTCTGATATTAGTAATTTATGTGCTCATTTTTTTGTTTTACTTAGCTTGGCAAGAAGTTTATTAATTTTATTATTCTTTACGGGCTTTGGTTTAACTGATTTTTTTCTATGGATTTTCTGTTCTTAATTTCACTGATTTGTGCTTTAAATTTTATTATTTCTTTACTACTACTTACTTTAGATTGAATTCATTCTTCTTTTTCTGTTTTCCTCAGGTGGAAAGTTTGATTATTAAATTTAGACATTTTTTCTTTTTCTAATATATGCATTCAATGTTATAAATTTCTCTTCAAATACTGTTTTTGCTGCATCCCACAAATTTTGTTTAGTCTTTTCATTTTCATTTAGAGTTAATATTTTAAAAATTCTTTTGAGATTTATTTTTTGACCCATGTGTGTTTATATATAAACCCAAAATTAGTATTTTGAGTTTATATATTATATATTATATATGAGTTTATATATTATAAATTAGTATTTTGGGTTTCTTCAGATAAATATCCTGAAGTGGAATTGGTGCACCCTTCTTTGTCTTTGTTATAGCCTTTGTTCTAAAATTTATTTTGTCTGATACAAGTCTTGCTAACCCATCTTTGTTTTTCATTTCCATTTCCATGAAATATTTTTTCTCATCTCTTTATATCAATTCTGTGTGTGTCTTTCAATTTGAAGTGGGTCTCTTGTAGTTGGCATATGCATAGGTCTTGTTTTTTTATCCATTCTTCTACACCATGTCTTTTGATGGGACCATTTAATCCATTTACATGTAACATAATTATTGATAGTATGTAGCTATTGCCATTTTATTATTCATATTTTTGTCTTTCTTCTTCTTCTTAAAGACATACACAAGACATACATTTCTTCTTTAACATTTCTTATAATACTGGTTTGGTGGTGATTAACTCCTTCAGCTTTTTCTTCTCTGGGAATCTCTTTATCTGCCCTTTGATTCAATTGATAGCCTTGCTGAGTAGAGTAATCTTGGTTGTAGGTCCTGGATTTTCATCACTTTGGATATTTCATTCCCTTTGAGCCTGCAAAGTTTCTGGTGAGAAATCATGTGACAATCTTATGGGAGATCCGTTGTAGGTAACTAACTGCTTTTCTTTTGTTGCTCTTAAGATTCTTTCTTTGCCTTTAACATTTGGCATTTTAGTTATGATGTATCCTGGTAAAAGCCTCTTTGGGTTCATCATGCTTGTGATTCTCTGCACTTCCTGGACTTGTATGTCTATTTTTTTCACCAGGTTAAGAAAGTTTCCTGTCATTTCTTCAAAGAGGTTTTCAATTTTTTCCTCTCTCTCCTCTCTTTCTGGTACCTCTATAACACAAATGTCAGTACACTTGTTAATGTCCCAGAGGCCCCTTGAATATCTTCATTTTTAGGAGAACTGACACTGGGTGGTGAACACACAATGGAATTCATAGATGATGTAATACAGAATTGTACACCTGAAATCTATGTAACTTTACTAACAATTGTCACCCCAATAAACTTTAACTAAAAAAAAAAAAGTCTTCATTTTTTTGGATTCATTTTACTTTTGCTGTTCTAATTGGGCATTTTTTGCTATCTTATATTCCAAATCTTATGATTCAATCTTATGTTTCATCTAATCTACTGTTGATTCCCTCTAATTCAATCTTCATTTCCATTATTGTATATATTTTTTTTAATTCTGACTGGTTCTTTTTGTGTTTTCCACCTTCACTTTTATATTTCCTATTTCTTTGTTAAAGTTTACACTGAGTTCATTGAGCATCCTATACCCAGTGTTTTGATCTCTGTATCTGGTAGATTGTTGGTCTCTCTTTTGTTTAGTTCTTTTTTCTGGAGTTTTGTTCACTTCTTTCATTTGGGACATATTTTTTGTCTCCTTATTTTGGCTACCTCCTTGTGTTTGTTTCTATCTATTATCGTGTTTCCCCCAAAATAAGACCTAGCTCTAATATGTCATTTGGAGCAAAAATTAATATGTGACCCAGTATTATATTATATTAAGACAATATCATCTTATATTAATTTTTGCTCCAAAAGATGTATTAAAGCTGATTGTCTGGCTAGGTCTTATTTTCAGGGAAACATGGTAGATATAGCTTCTATGTCACTTGCTATTGGTAGAGTGGCCTTATGTAATAGGTATCCTGTGGGGCTCGATGGCACACTCTCCCTAGTCACTTGAGCCAGGTGCTCCAGGTATGTCACTTGTGTGGGTTGTGTGTGCCCTTCTATTGTAGTTGACTCTTGATTGCAGTTGGCACTACAAGTGAGGGATTAGCCTTCAGGCTGAGTGGCTGTGAGGACTGCCACTGAGTACAGTGGAAAAACTGTTGTACTCCATGGCTCCATGTACTCCACTGGCTTACTCCATGGAGCAGGATGCACTTCATTGGAGCTCTGGTGCCTGCTGAGTTCACCCTTTGGTCATTTGTGGAGGTGGTTGGGTGATGCTGTGGTGTGGTCTGAAGCTGGCCATCTTGTGTGTTAGTTCTGGGGCCTCTTGGGAGGGTCTCTGGTATAGGCCAAGGTCAACCACTACCTGTACCCTGCCCAGGACCACCTGGGATGAAATAAAAAGTGATCTGCCACTTGTACTGGACTCGGAGGTGACTGTGAGAGGCCAAGCTTGAACCAAGGCTGACTGCCACTAGTGTCAGGCTTGAGGCTGCTTAGCAAGAGGTCTGGGGCATTCCAAGGCCAGATACTACTTGTTTAGCATCTGTTAACCTTTGAGCGATTTTAGGAAAGTCTGAAGCATGGGTCAAGACAGGCCATTTGTATGGAAAAGCCCCTGGAAGGGGCTTGGATAAGCCCACAATTTAGTTCCTCTCCTTATGTGCCTGATGCTTTTTGAGCTGCAACCCTAGTGTTGGAGCTCAGAATGAGTGAGTCCATGAGCACAGGCCCTTTAAGAGGAACACCTGAGAATCCAGCAGCCCTTCACCTCACTCAGCTACAATCTCCGCTGTTTTTCACAGCCAGAAATCATGGGAAATTCTCTTCCCTGCACTGATACCCAGGGCTGGGGAGCCTGGTGTGGGGCTGGAACCCCTTGTTCCTCAGTGGGGACATCTGCAGCAGAGATATTCCTCCCAATTTTTAACTGCCATATGTGGGTGTTGGACCAGCCCATTCAGCACCTCTGCCCCTCCTACCAGTTTCAGTGTGGCTTCTTTATGTCCTTAGTTGTAGGTCTTCTCTTCAGCTGGACTTCAAGTGGTTCTCAATGATGGTTGTTCTGTAGTTTAGTTCTGATGTGGTCATGAGAAAAATGAAAGTACAGTATTTTCCTACACTTCCATCTTGACTGGAAGTCTTCTTTAATTAATTTTATTGATTATCAGTTGTGGCCAAAATACAGTGAATGTTTAAATAAAAAAAATATTATAGTAAAAAAACACATTGTCTTTAATCCCCCTCAAAAAGAGAGAGTCTCACTTCAAGCACATCCCATCATTCTTTCCACTTTCTGAAGTAGTTTTGGAAGTCCTCTTTCATGAGTGTCTTTTGTTGCACTGTTGTGGCTGCCTCAATGTCCTGAATCGATATTCAAAATGTTTACCTTTCATGGTCATTTGGACTTTGGCCAAGAGCCAGAAGTCACACGGTGCCAAATCCAGTGAATGAGGTGGATGACAACACACCATAATGTTTTTATTTGACCGAAATTGCCATATGAGAAGCGGTGTATGACACGGAATATTGTCACGATGGAGGATGAAGTAAAGACAGTCATGACTGAGGACTACCAGAAATGCTTCAGAAAGTGAGAAAGTGGCAAGAATGATGAGATGTGTTCAAAGCAAGGGGGGGTATTTTGAGGGGGACTAATGGCAATGCGTCTTTTACTGTAATACATTTTTTTAAATTTAAACATCCACCATATTTTTCTATCACACTCCATACATTTGCTTTTAATGAGTTTTTCCTCTTCATAAAGTTTCAAGTTAAAAAGAACCTTTTAACTTATAGCAAGAGGAACTTTAACCTATTGTATATAATTATTATTTGAAATTATCTTTTGGTGCCAGGTTGATTGAATTTCTTGAAATTTATGTGTAAATAAGAAGTATTCCTGTTTGTCTCCAAAAATACTACAGAAATATCCGTCATTGGACATAGTCTGACAATATCATCCAGTTGGTGAAGTTATGTGGCTAGGTATTTTTTCTTAGATATAATCTGCTATATTGAGAAATATGGGAAAAACAAGCAAACAAAATTCCTATTATCTCTGTCAAGGTATAGATTTGTTACCACCTGTCTCTTAACTGTCAGTCACCATGCCACATGTGGCCAATAGAGTCAGACAGGCCCATGTTGTTGTCCAAGCTCTACTACTTATCAACTCTTTTGTCTAACTAATGCAGCATTTATTTGTGGGATAATGGCTAAAGACCTCAATCTCTGGAAAGAACTCTTTGAGTTCAAATTCTGATCTTTTCATTACTCACTTTGTATTTTTAGGCCAGTTACTTAATCTCTTTCATCAATTCCCTCATATTTAAAGTTTGATTTTTAAAAATCATCTACTTCATACAACTTTATATGCATTAAATGAGATAATCTACATAAAGTTCCTGACACATAGAAGGTTCAATAAATGTTTTTGTTCATTATTTCTTTCATCAACCATAAAGAGCCTTAATTTATTTATCTCTAATTAGGGATAGTAATAGTACCTACCTCTATTACTGTGAACAGTAACACTGTTCACATAACAGTGTGAATGTTTTTGATCATCTATTACTGTGTAACAAACCCTAATGTAGTAGTATAAAACAAACACCACTTACGTTCTCTACAAATGTGGGTTAGAAATTCAGATAAGGCACAGTAGGCAAGGTCTCAGCTAGGGAGACTCAAATGGCTGAGGTTGGAAAAGTCTGAAGACATCTTTGCTCATAGGACTGGCATGTACACTTAAATCACTCAAAGGGTGGGCTCAGATGCAACTGTCTACTAAAGTGCCTACATTTGGCAACTCTGCGGTTTGGACTTTCCACTGAATGGGAGTTGGATTTCAGGAGAGGGTGTCCCAATAGGGAATATTCAAAGAGACAAATACTAAAGTTGTAAGTCTTTAGAACAAGCTTCAGAAGCATACAGCATCCATTCTGCCTCAATCAGTTAATTGCAAATGAGTCACTAAGATCTGTTCAAATTGAAAAGGAGGTTAATTAGATCCCACCTCTTGATGGGATAAAGGCTATAGCACACTGCTAAAGTGTATGTAGGGGTGACAATATTGTGACCATCTTTAGAAAGTACAATATGCCACAGACAATGCATGTAGTTGACTTACAGTGCAGAGACATAGTAAGAACTCAATACAAATGGGTGATTATTATTGTTTTTATTATTATGCTGATCTGAATAGGGCACAAATCCTTACTTTTACAGGACTTATAATTTAGTAGATAAAAACATTATGTAAGGCGAAGCATTTAATAGTATGTTATGATGGAATTTCGTAATGGTTATGATAAAGTTTCAGAGGAAGGGACTGTTATTTTCCCTTTGAGTGTAAGCAGAGCCTTTCTGGAATAAATGGAACTTGCATCAATTTTATCCAAGGCAGGCAGGGGAAATTCCTTATATAGGGCCTTGGTGGGCCAGAAATAAAGTCTCAGAGAAATTCTAGCCCCTGTTGTTGAACCTCAGCTTTTTCTCACCATTTTAAAACCACCAAACTGGAAGTTAATGTTTAGAGAAATGCTCACTAAATTGTATGATTGACCCTCATGAAATAAGACTGATAAATAAGAAGTTATATCATCTCTAGTCAGACACAGAGCATCGTCTAAGTACAAAGAGACAACTTAAAATATTGGTCCTTCAGAGATGAAGCAGAAGGTGAAAAGTCTTGTTTTACTGGAAAAGCCGCCCTTGAAAAGCAGGAGAATCTGTTTGGTGGTCAGGCTCAGGATGGATTATGGCAAAAAGAAGAACAGAGATTCTGGCCAAGCTTTTTATGTATTGTTGCTGATTTATGGCTTTGAGATTGTTGGCCTTTGTGTTAACATTAATTGGATGTTTAAGAAATTTTCTTTCTATGTTCCTCTCCCCCCCACAAAAATAACAAGCTCCTAAAAAAGCAGACACTGTGCCTTTGTAATTCACATTGACAGATACATACTGTACCCTTAATAACTGTTTAACAAACAAAGAAAGATCCTTTATCTTTTGTCTAAGGACATGTCAGAGATTCTCTTTTATATTTTAATATTTAATTAGAACTAACCACCCCAGTTTCCAAATCTCCATATCACATCACAATTCTTGGGAAAACTAACCAATACATCTATCATGTTTAATCTGTGCATGCGTACATGCACAAATACGAGTAGGTATGCATGTGTGTATTAAGGAGAGAGGTCAGTGGAGAAATTTATGGCAACAGAGTTTCATGTAGATTTTCTTAATGAATAGCTATCTGGCAACATTTTTCAAGTTAAGGTCTCCAAGAGTGAATTGGAAACAAGGCACCCATGTTGATGTGCTTCTTTCTTATCCTTTGAGAGAATAATTGTTCTCCTTTTCCTTACAAGCAGCCCCAGGGGGAGTCTTAGATGACTTGGGTGATGGAAAGTATTTACAAATGTTTTCCTTCTGTCCCTAAGAAAATATTCTGGGCTATTTCCATGTTCCTTCAAATGAGTTTGGCAACAACAGGACAGGGAAGGGTTTTCATGCATAGCTTTCCAGTTGTATGCTAAATTGTCTGCAAGAATGGGAAGTGCTTTTTATTATAAAGTAGTCCTCAAGAACTGTCAGCCAGCTGCCCAGTAGTTTTGATGTTTCTGAAGATCCTCTTTCCAAGTACCTAGCATTAAAATTTGCCAACGCATGGAATTTATTATACATTCTGGAGTTGACTAAAGATATAAATTGCTTTCTGGATAATTTAATTTTTGTACTGTCTACAGGCACACCAATGCCTAATTTAAAATAATCTGTTTTGCAAAATGTTCTGTGCACTGTACATTTTCATTGCCATTAGTTGTCTGTGAGGGATTTAGGAAGGGACAATGGCTTGGAATGCAAGGCAGACGTGTCCCCTACATGTGAACCACTGTTGGAATCAGGCAGTTTACTACATTCCATATTTTGCTGAATCACCACATAATGGTTGGGATATTTATGTTTCATGTCTACATTTTATGAGGCATTTGCAGAATAAGAGGGGGCCAGGAGAAAGAACAATTTTTTTTCTTGCAGAGACAGCTATAAAGCAGTCATGCACAGCTATTGCATGATGTATTTAATTTTTCAGACTGTTCCTGTTAAAGCAATTATTCACAACATTTTTTTAAATATGACAAGGAAGACTTTATTTAAAGGGGGGCTACTATGATGGAGTTTTGTAGTAGGGGAGAGAAATCAGGCTCTACCGTGAATACAACAAGAAAAAGTGGGGATTTATAGCGAAGGAGCAAAGGAGGGGATTCAGTGCATTGAAAAATACTAAGATGTAGAGTACTTTTTTGCAAAACTTTTGCAAAACTTGCAACTTAACAGGATTTTAGCTAGGCCAGGGTAACATGATATCAAGGATGAGGGATTTTTGCTAATCTGATTCATCAGGATACTTTCTAAAACTGGAATGAGCAGGCCAAGGACAGAGCCCCAGGTCAAAGCCTAATCAGGAGACTCATAGGAACCTGACTCAAGTTCAGTCATGGGAAGACTTTTTGTCATTCTCAAAATCTGTTCTCTAGGATACCTTACTCTACCAAACTAAATATCATTTCAAATTTTGATAAAGTTTAGTGGCTAATCAAAAAGCAAATTATCTTGAAGTTGAAAATATTATTTGGGTAAAATCTCTCTTCTTTTAATCTGGTTTTGTTGATAGGGTTAATTTTCTCACCTTTGTTATGGCATGGATTTAATTTTCTAATATTTTTATTTAAACATTTCTTGTTTTTATTATAGATGCCAATGAATTAAAAATGAATTCTTTTCATGGGCCAAAAGTCTCTTTTAAAAAAGTAGGTTGAGGTCTCAACTCCCTGAATAGTGGAATAAGGATCTAGGTGAACTCATTCTCACACTAAAGTAATGAAAACACATGTAAAACAACTAAAATCAACCATTTCAGAACTCTTCAGTTAACCACAACCATAGATAGATCTCAAAATTGTATTTCCAACTGCAACTACTGTACCCTGGCAAAACAGTGGGGTCACAACTGAACATGGGTAAAGCAGCAGGGTCTGTGACATTTAAACTTGGTTATTTTCATGCCCTATCCCACGCTGCTCAGTGATATGTGAGCCAAAGCTAGTAGCTTTGCCAAAAATGGAGAGATCTGGCGGTGTCTGGAGGCACACTAAACATACTATGCACAGAGAACAGTCAAGATTTCTCAACATTTATCCATAAAGACACGTGTGCTCCAGTGTTCACTGCAGCTTTATTTACGCTGGCCAAGACATGGAAACAACGAAAATGTCCTTTGATACATGAATGGATAAAGAAATTGTAGTATATATACACAATGGAATACTATTTGGCAGTAAGAAATAGGACCATTTGTGACAACATGGATAGATCTTGAGAGTATAATGGTAAGCGAAATAAGTCAGACAGAAAAAGCAGAGAACCCTATGATTTCACTGATATGTGGTATATAAACCAAAAACAACAAAAGAACAAGACAAACAAATGAGAAACAAAAACTCATAGACACAGACAATAGTTTAGTGGTTACCAGAGGGTAAGGTGGGTGGGGGGAGGGAGATGAGGGTAAGGGGGATCAAATATATGGTGATGGAAGGAGAACTGACTCTGGGTGGTGAACACACAATGGGATTTATAGATGATGTAATACAGAATTGTACACCTGAAATCTATGTAATTTTACTAACAATTGTCCCCCAATAAATTAAAAAAGTAAAGAAAAAAAAGAATAAAAAAAATGACAACAACATCCAACCCAATACAGAATATCAATAAAGATACAGAAATTATAAAAAAAGAACTACATACATGCATCACTTAATGATGAGGACACATTCTAAGAAATGCATTAGCTTATTTTGTCTCTGTGTGAACATCATAAGAGTGTACTTACACAGACCTAGATGGTATAGCCTACTGCACACCTAGGCTGTATGGTGTAGCCTATTGTTCCTGGGCTACAAATTTGGACAGCATATTACTATACTGAATACTGTGGGCAATTGTAACACGATGGTAAGTATTTAAACATAGAAAAGGTACAGTAAAAAATATGGTATAAAACAAAAAAATGGTACACCTGTGTAGGGCACTTACCATAAATGGAGCTTGCAGGACAGAAATTGCTCTGGGTGAGTCAGTGAGTGAGTCCTGAGTGAATGTCAAGGTCTAGGACATTACTGTACACTTCTGTAGACTTTATAAACACTGTCCCACAAGCTCTCCCTCTGCTTCCTCTAACAAGGTCAGAAATAGAACTTGGAAGCTGCTCATGAACAGGGATGTGGGCTAGATTGATTGAAAATATTGAGGAGAAACTGGCTGGGTAATGCACAGATTACTGTAATAGTGTCAAGAGAGAGTGAAAGGTGGACTGGAGATCTGTAGGAATCAATCAAAATGGAAAGATAAAGGAACATAGAGGATTATCATGGTAACACGGTTTTGGTTATTGCATGTTGGATCAGTAGTCAGACTAACTTTGTGGTTATTCATGAAAAAAAGGGTGTTTAACATGGGAAGGATGTGAAACTGAGAACTCAATATTTTGACTTTGGAAATTTGTTTTTGGTTCCATTGACTCTATCTGGCATCAAGGGCTCTCTCTGGCATTGAACTGATGGAAGAAATAAAACTTATCTATGATATACATCATTACAACTTGAACACATTTCCAAAGTACAGGGACAGGCTGAATCCACACTATCACAGAAAGCTTTCACTAAAGTGACAGTGGCACTTAATACTTGTTAACATAGTTCCTGTGGATCTGTACTTTTGTGTAGGGTCTTAGATCTTCAACAACGAATTTATAGCAATGTACTCTGAAGACCACCAAGCTAGATCTAGGATATAGCAACTTTTGAATATGTAGTGCTGGGCGGGCAGGCTCTTCTGTGCTGAAACAGGTCAGTGGCCAATTGATTGGGATATAACCTATGTACTCAAAATTGAGGTGCTGTGATGAGAGGGAATCTATTGTCAAGTCTCACAGATATTGCTCCCATCAGAGAAAAAATTTGCATATACCTTATTCATCTGGGATGGAGATAATTAGACCTCACTATGGTTGGACCTCAGTAAGACATAATGGAATATTACTCAAAATTCTTCCACATCTCTATTATATATGCATTTTAATCTCTCAATTAAAAATATCCACCTTCATGAAGCAATAATTTGGTATCTTGAAAAGTGGGTCTCATCTGAGCTTGATTTCAGTAAATTGGTTTCCTGGATCAGAACTATGTGTGCCCTGATGAAGTGACTTTAATTTACTAACTCAAGCCAAGAACTTGTCTTGAGAGTCCCAAACATATGGTAGTACCACATGTCTGCATAATGAAGGAGTGACCAAAAACATTTAGAGTCAGATAGACCAGGTTTTAGATCCAACTTCATCTCTGTATGGCCTTGGACAAATCTCTTAATTCCCAGAACAACTATTTCCTCATTTGTAAATTAGGAATAATAAGGCATACTTTACTGAATTATTGTGAAGTTTGGAGATGTGTGTACACACATATAGCACACCTTAAACTTTTACTAAATGATAGTTGTTATCAATATATGTCAAATGAAGCCTTAGAATCCAAGTTATTTTCAATAACTAAACAGCACCATCAAATCAGTTTTGTCTCCCTAACTATATAAAACAATAATATTCATATAAACCCCTCAAATCTTCCAATAAATACTTACTGAGCACCCAACATATGCCTGGCACTGTGTTCCAAATTGGAACATACCAGTGAATGAAATCAGACAGCTACTCCTTATGACAGGAAAATAGTTCGATGAGAATTGGTGAAGTCCCAAGAGTATCCATATTCACGGAGGTTTGATACTTACTCTGCATCCTGTAGCTAATTCCCTCTTTGAGTTTCCATCTTCTTGACAATAAAAACCAGGAATAATTCTTCATATTTGGCTGCTAGAATAAAGTGTCAAAGGGATCTGGGCAAATGAATTCAAGAGGAGACTTCCCAACATAGCCTGGGGCAGGCCAGAGAAAATTCCTATCTGAGGACAGCAAGATCCTGGCTTTCATCAATCTCGTGCTCACCTCCCATTCCCAGACTCTCCAATGGGAAATTTTAAGTGTGATTGTGTCTTTCGTGGGCCCAGGCTCTTCCTTGATGGTCAACAGCCTTCTCTGCCCCAGATAAGATGGTCAGCAGAGTCTCATCCACTCTGGTTGTTCATATCCCTCCTTCTACACCAGTGAACTTCTTGTGACTTGCCCCCTGGGGCAGACAGTTTTTTCCTTCTTGATGGAAGTTACTTCAGTTCCTCACTCATTCTGTTGAAAAAATTTAGTCTTATACTAGAAAAAGACAATCTTCCATCTTGCACATGGCGCAGCACATCCCTTCAGATTGTGAACACTATCATTGTACCAAAGTTACCACAATTGAAGCCATCTGTAGATGTCACTCAGAAATGATGAGATGAAAATGATTCTCTCTGTCCAGTACAATGTGGGATCCTCAGGTTTCTATGCTGAGAGGTGAGATCTGCATACACAGTAATTAAGACACCAAGTTTGGGGGTCACTGCTATGCCCAAGGTGTCCCAAGCCAAATCTGGTCTATTTTTAAGAAAATGTTATCATAAAAGTTAAAGCTGAACTATCCTTCTACATTTGTAGCATCCTAGGCACCACACAAATAGCTCAGAGAACTTCCACCAGACTGCCTGCATTTCTGCTTTCCCACCACACCCAGCCCCCCAGGGCTTTCTTATGAGAACACTTCCAGCCCAGGAACTGAATTTGGCAGCTATTGAGCATAAACTCCTTTGTAAGAAGGTCATGGTGACTGTGATTTCTGGCCTGAAGATTTCAGTTTGTAATAGATGAGGTGTCTGAGGAAAGCTTCAGGGAAAAGAAAAATGAGTAAATAGGCTCTGGTCTGTACCTCCTGACACCCTTCACTTGACCTACTAGGCCTGTAGAACATTGTGGATTTTTTTGCTTCAATGGCTCCAGCATTTTTCTGTTGTTCATGGATTTGGAACATCATTTGATATATGTCAACTTCTCTCACATTACAATACCAAATTCATTGTTATAGCCATCTCTTCTTTGAATAATGCTGTCCCAAGTGGTGGGAAAACATTATCTAAATTAAAAGAAAACACCATTCCTTGAGCTACAAGCCAAGGTCTCCACAAGTCAAAAAAAAAAGCCCTTACTAAGATGTAAAATAAAATGGCAGGCAGATCTGAAATATTTTATTGTATGATATTTGAAGGAAAGTCCAACATTATCTAAGCAGAGGGTTCAAGTCATTTTCAAGCAACAATAAGCTGATGATTATTACCTATTATAGGAAAAGAGAGTTAAGCCTGTGTAATGCACAAGTCAAGGGTATTTGAGTGAGTTGACTTGAGCAAAAGAGGCAGCTGAGAGATAAAGCAAAAATAGTAAATCTAAATGTAAAGCAGAAGA
The DNA here is from genome assembly GCF_964194185.1 of Rhinolophus hipposideros. NCBI lineage: Eukaryota > Metazoa > Chordata > Mammalia > Chiroptera > Rhinolophidae > Rhinolophus > Rhinolophus hipposideros. Next base: position 65,666,580 of record NC_138061.1, read on the forward strand.
TCCAAGAAGTAGGGCATCAAAGACACTGAGTTAGAACCCTGAACAAGAAAGAGACTAAAGGTTTCGACATTAGTCAGATGAGAGTCCAGGCTGGTACATAACCTTGAAAAATTTACCTACTTAATGGAAGATCTGAGGACTTCATGTGAATAATATTGTTTTATACAGTGAGAAAGACAAAACTGTAAATGAATTATGCTGTTTAGAATTTACTGTTATTTAAAATAACTTGTAGTCTAAGGTTTCATCTGTTATGTTAATAATAGCTACCATTTAGTAAATATTTAAGGTGCTTTCTCATCTATAAAATGACAGTTGTCAACCTTATCTCATTGGGATGTCATGAGGATTGAATTAGATTATGTGTGTTACATATAAACATACAGAATGTTTAGCATTCTGAATGACACATAGTCAGTGGCGGTTACTTATAGAGGGACATTGATAATGTACAGAAGAACCAACAGATTGCAAAATACACTGTGCTGGACACAATTATGCTTTTAATACATTGCAACAGAAGGAATTACAAGGAATCCAAGTAATATCAGTAGATAAAACTCTCAGAGAATATCTGTGGCAAGCTGAACAATGCCCCGCCCAAGGATGTCCACACCTAATTCCTGGAACCTGTGACTATGTCATCTTCCATGGCAAAAGGAGATTTGAAGATGTGATTTAGATTATGGACTTTAAGATTTCCAATCAAGATGGCAGAGTAGGTAAATCCTGTGCTTACCTCCTCTTGCCACCACATCAAAATCACAACTAAACTACAGAACAACCATTATTGAGAATCGCCTGAAGTCTAGCTGAACCAAAGCCCTATGACTAAGGACATACAGAAAAAGCCACCTCAAGACTGGCAGGAGGGGCAGAAATGCAGAATGGGCTGGTCCCACACTCAGAAGTGAATATTCAAAATCAGGAGGGTATCTCGGCTGTGGAGGTCCCCACCAGGGGAGCTAGGGGTCCAGCCCCATATCAGGCTCCCCAGTCTATGGTTTTAGTACCAGGGAGTGAAAACCAGCAGAGATTGTGGCTGAGCGAGACAGTAGGCCACTGTAGTCCCAGGTATTTCCCTTAAAGGGCCCCCACACAGACTTACTTGCTGATGGATGCACCCACTCTGAGCTCCAGGGCTGGGGCAGCAGCTGAAAAGATGCCAGGACATACAGGGAAGAACCATTTTGTCTGGCTTCAAAGAAAATGCTGGAGAAGCAGCTTTCTCCCAGACAGAAAAATTGGAGGAAGCCATTGTTTCTTTGTTGAGCCCTCACCATCCTGGAACGCAGACACAGGGGACCACCATATCTGAGTCTCCATCAACCTGACTAACACTGTTCATTTACCCTGCCATGGTTATTCTGAGACACCACTCCAATCAAATTTCAGGCATACCCAAAATCTTCCAGTGGCTTTTTTGTACAACTGGCTTACATTGGAGCATGCTGCAGACTTTCCTAAAATCTCTCAAAGGTTCACAAAATCCAAACAAGCAGTACCAGCATGTCCCATAACTCAGCTTAGGGCCGAGCAACCCTAAACCCAGCACAAATGACAGCTGGCCTTGGTTCACAGCTTGGCTTCTCCAGGCACCTCAAAGCACAGTGTGAGTGGCAGCCATCTGAAGATTGCTTTGTGGCACATGCCAGGTGGCCCTCGGCAGAGCAGAGTCTGCTGCTGAACTTGGCCTGTAGTGAGACCCCTCCCAGGAGGCCCCAGGCTCACACACCCAGTGGCCAGCTTTGTACCAAGCTAGAGCATCACAGGCAGCCTTCAAGGATGAAATATTCAAAGGGTAGACTGGCTGGGCACCAGAGCCTGGCTAAAGCAAATCCTGCTAAGTAGGGTTAGCCCCTGCACCAGAACTCCTCCACTGTACTCATAGCCAATCCTCAAAACAGATGAGCCCAAGGGTCAATCCCTTCCATTGACATACAAACAGCAACCAAGGCTCAACTACAACAGGAGGGCACACACATCACACAAATGGACACACCTGGAACACCTGCCTCTAGTAAACAGGGAGACTGGGCCACTGGCTTCCCTAGGACACCTAATATATAAGGCCACTCTATTAAGACTGGGAGACATAACAACCCTACCTAATAAATAGAAACAAACACAGAGAAGCAGATAAAAATGGGAAGACAAAGAAACATGCCCCAAATAAAAGAATAGAACAAAGCTCTAGAAAAAGAACTAAACAAAATGGAGATAAGCAATCTACCAGATAAAGAGTTCAAAGCACAGGTTGTAAGGATGCTCAGTGATCTCATTGAGAACTCCAACAAAGAAATAGGAAACATAAAAAAGAACCAATAAGAAATAAAAAAATACAATAACTAAATGAACAGTACATTAGAGGAAAGCAACAGTTGATTAGATGAACAGGGGATCAAAACAGTGATTAAGAAGATCAGGTAGCAAAAAACATCCAGTGATAATAGGGAAAAAAATCCAAAAAAGTGAGAGTTTAAGGGGCCCTAGCACAACATCAAGCACACCAACATTCATATTACAGGGATACCAGAAGGAGAAGGGAGAGAGCAAGGAATTGAAAACCAATTTGAAGAAATAATGACAGAGAACTTCCCTAATCTGGTGAAGGAAATAGATGGAAGCACCGAGAGTCCCAAACAAGATGAACCCAAACAGGCCCACACCAAGACACATCATAATTAAAATGCCAAAGGTTAAAGACAAAGACAATGTTAAAAGCAGCAAGAAAAAAGCAGCTAGTTACCTACAAAGGACCTCCCAGAAGACTGTCATCTGATTTCTCAACAGAAATTTTGCAGGTCAGAAGGGGAAAAGATGGGGTAGCAATACTCATACCAGCTAAAATAGACTTTAAAACAGAGACTATAAGGTGACAGATAGCAGTCCAGTTTCATTTTTTTGCACGTAGCTATCCAATTCTGCCAGCACCATTTATTGAAGAGGCTGTCTTTCCTCCATTGTATGTTTTTAGCTTCTTTGTCAAAAATTATCTGTCCATATTTATGTGGTTTTATTTCTGGGTTCTCAATTCTATTCCATTGGTCTATGTGTCTGTTTTTCCGCCAATACCAAGCTGTTTTGATTATTGTAGCCCTAAGTACAAGCAAAAATCAGGGAGTGTGACACCTCCAGTATTGTTCTTTTTTTGTAATATTGCTTTGGCTATTCTGGGTCTTTTGTGGTTCCAAACAAATCTGATGATTTTTTGTTCTATTTCTTTAAAAAATGCCATTGGGATTTTGATGGGGATTGCATTAAATCTGTATATGGCTTTGGGTAATATGGCAATTTTAACTATGTTGATTCTTCCAATCCATGAGCACGGAATGTCTTTCTATTTCTTTGTATCTTCTTCAATTTCTTTCAAAAATGTCTTATTGTTTTCAGCATATAAATCGTTCACATCCTTGGTTAAGGTTATTCCTAGGTATTTTATTCTTTTTGCTGCAATTGCAAAAGGAATTGTTTTTTCTATCTCTTTTTCTGAGATTTCATTGTTGGTATATAGGAAAGCAATGGACTTTTGTACGTTGGTTTTGTAGCCAGCAACTTTACTGTATTCATTGATTGTTTCTAATAGCTTTTTGGTGGAGTCTTTAGGGTTTTCTATATATAGCATCATGTCATCTGCAGAGAGTGACAATTCAACTTCTTTATTCCCAATTTGGATGCCTTTTATTTCTTTCTCTTGCCTGATATCTCTGGCAAGGACTTCCAACACTATGTTGAAAAGCAGAGGTGATAGGGGACAACCTTGTCGTGTTCCTGAACGTAGAGCAAAGGGTTTCAGCTTTTCACCATTAATTATGAGATTAGCTGAGGGCTTGTCGTATATGGCCTTTATTATGTTGAGGTATTTTCCTTCTATACCAATTTTAGTAAGTGTTTTAATCATAAATGGATGTTGTATCTTATCAAATGCTTGGATCAAAGACTTAAGCATAAGACCTGACACAATAAACTGCATTGAAGAAAACATAGGTACTAAACTTATGGACCTTGGGTTCAAAGAGCATTTTATGAATTTGACTCCAAAGGCAATGGAAGTAAAAACTAAAATAAACGAATGGGATTATATGAAACTGAAAAGCTTCTGCACAGCAAAAGAAACTATTGACAAAATAATGAGGCAACCAACTGAATGGGAGAAGATTTTTGCAAACAGTGCCTCCAATAAGGGGCTAATATCCAAAATATACAAGGAACTCATGAAACTCAACAACAAAAAAACAAACAACCCAATTGAAAAATGGACAGAGAACCTGAAGAGACATTTCTCCAAAGAGGATATACAAATGGCAAATAGACATATGAAAAAATGCTCAACATCGCTAATCATCAGAGAAATGCAAATGAAAACCACAATGAGATATCACCTCACCCCAGTCAGAATGGCTTTCATCAACAAGACAAATAGTAACAAGTGTTGGAGAGGTTGTGGAGAAAGAGGAACTCTCATACACTGTTGGTGGGAATGCAGAATGGTGTAGCCCTTATGGAAGGCAGTGTGGAGGTTCCTCAAGAAATTACGAATAGAATTACCATACAACCCAGCAATCGCTCTCCTGGGTATCTACCCAAAAAATCTGAAAGCATTTCTCTATAGAGACACGTGTACTCCAATATTCATTGCAGCTTTGCTTACAGTGGCCAAGACATGGAAACAACCAAAATGTCCTTCGATAGATGAATGGATAAAGAAGTTGTGGTACATATACACAATGGAATACTATTCGGCATTAAGGAAAGATGATATAGGAGCATTTGTGACAACATGGATGGATCTTGAGAGTATAATGCTAAGTGAAATAAGTCAGACAGAAAAAGCAGAGAACCCTATGATTTCACTGATATGTGGTATATAAACCAAAAACAACAAAAGAACAAGACAAACAAATGAGAAACAAAAACTCATAAACACAGACAGTAATTTAGTGGTTACCAGAGGGTAAGGGGGTGGGGGGTGGGTGATGAGGGTTTAGGGGGATCAAATATATGGTGATGGAAGGAGAACTGACTCTGGGTGGTGAACACACAATGGGATTTATAGATGATATAATACAGAATTGTACACCTGAAATCTATGTAAATTTACTAACAATTGTCACCTCAATAAATCTAATTAATTAAAAAAAACAGAGACTATAAGAAGAGACAAAGAAAAACCTAATATTTCCATTTTTTATGTATTTATGCAAAAAAAATCCCAAACGCCACTTTAAGGGGATGTATGTATCTATATGTCCATTGCAATATTATTTACAATAGCCAAGATATGAAGGCAACCCAGGAGTCCTTAAATAGTTGAATAAAGTGGTGGTACAAATATATAATGGAATATTACTCAGCCATTAAAAAGAATGCAATCTTTCCATCTGCAACAATATGGATGGACCTAAAGCTTATTGTGCTGAGTACAGTGAGTCAGATAGAGAAAGAAAAATGTCATATTATTTCACTTATAAGTAGAATCTAAATAACAAAATAAACAAACAAAACAGAAACAAACTCATAGATACAGAGAACATTTTGATAGTTGCCAGATTGGAGGGGTGTTTGTAGTGGGTGAAAAGGGGAAGGAATTAAAAAGTACAAATTTATTTTTACACAGTAGACTTAGGGATATAGGGCATAGCATAAGGAATACAGTCAGTAATATTGTAATAACTATATATGGTGTCAAATGGGGACTAGATTTATCGAAGTGTTAGATGGGAGGGTGTTGGGAGGCAGGGTTAAAAAATGAAGGGATTAAGAAACAGAAATTGGTAGTTACAAGTCATGGGGATGTAAAGTAAAGCATAGAAAATATAATCAAGAATGTGGTAATAACTATGTATAGTGCTAAGTGGGTCAGAGGAATAACTTCTTAAATTATATAAATGTGTAACCACTATACTGTTGCAACTGAAACTAATATAAAATAATATTGAATGTCAATTGTAGTTAAAAAATTAAAAACGACAGGGGGAGCTAAAGGGGAAAAGAGAGTCGAATTTCCAGGTATAAAACAAATAAGTCTTGGGGATGTAATATACAGCATAGGAAATATAGTCAATAATATTGTGCTAACATGGTATGGTATTAGATGGTTGCTAGACCTATCATGGTGATCAATTCTTTAGGTATGTAACTGTTAAATAACTATGGTGTACACCTGAAATTACTATAATATTGTTTGTTAACTATATTTTAACAAAAGTTAAAAAATAATAATATTGTGATAAGTTTATAGCATGACAGATGATTACCAGAATTAGTGAAGTGATCATATTGTAAGGTATAAATATGTTGCATGACTATATTGTACATCTGACACTATTATAACTACGGTTATAATGTAATATTGTAAACCAACTATACTTAAATTAAAAAAATAAAGAAAGAAGATTATGAACCCTGAGATGGACATATTATTCTGCATTATTTGGTTGGGTCCAGTCTAGTTACATGAGTCCTTAATAGTGGAAGAGAGAAGCAGAAGAGTGGGTCAGAGAGATAGAACATGACCAGGACTTGACCCACCAGCATGGTTAGCTTTGAAGATGGAGGAAAGAAGCCATAAGCCAGTGAATGCATCTACCTCTAGAAATTAGGATTGACTCTCAGCTTATAGCCAGCAAGAAAATAGGAACCTCAGTATTGCAACTGCAAGGAATTGAACTCTTCCAACAATCTGAATAAGCAGGAAAGGGATTCTCCCTCTAAAAAGGTCATGCAGCTTGCTGACACTTTGATTATGGTTTGGTGAGACCTGTACCAGCCTCTGATCTACAGAACTGTAAACTAATAACTATATATTATCTTAGCCACTACATTTGTTGTAATTTGTTATGGCAGTAACAGGAGACTAATCCATACCCCAAAATAAAAGATGTTCCTTCAGAGATCAGAGAGCCAGTGTCACTGAACAGGAAAGATGAAGGGAATTAACATTATGGACATCTCCTAGGGGCCATATATTATTTTGTTTTATACTTCAAAACTCAAAATAATCCAGTGAACTATACATTCATTCCATTTTATGAGTAAACGGGTTCAGAGAGGAAAGTTAGTAAATTACACAACACTAAACTGAATCCAAAGTTCATGCTGTGAGTAGTTTATCACTCTACCTCCCTTATGCTAGATATATTAAGGAGGAATATTGTGAACACTAAAGCAATAAGTGAGGGGTTGAATTCACATATTTCTTCTAGTTTTCAAACCCTTTTTCATTAGGATGATTAGTTTTTATTTTCTTCGACTTTCCACAGAGAACTTGGCTTTGTATAAATATCTAAAGCATTACATTTCACCTTGGTGACCAAAGCTAGCTTTCTCTCACTCCACGCCTCATGCTGATGTTGTCTTTACAGACTCTTATATCTGAATATTCAAGAGACTTCAGTCAAATGCAAGAAAACAAACGTGCTGTTAATAATAGGAAAACCTTGGTTAAGAGTGTAACTCAGAAATTTTGAGGCTTGCTATACAAGGAATATCTCCAGTGGAGAATCATAAGTAATTGCAAAGTCCCAATGATATCTCTTGGCCTCACCTGATCATTGGGATCCTTCCTTATTCCTAAAGTTGGCTCAATGTTGTCATGAGAAAGCTCAGAACTTGGCTCCTCTAAAAACAGCAGAGGCAGACTGGTTCATTCAAACATCTTTCTGGGATTTCCATTCAAGATCGTGGAGTACATAAACACTGTGCTTGCTTCCTCTTATGACTACATCAAAATTACAACTAAATTACAGAGCAACCATCATTGAGAATCGCCTGCTGTCTAGCTGAACTGAAGTCCTACAACTAGGGGCATACAGAAGAAGTTACCTCAAGACTGGTTGGAGGGGCAGAGACTCCAAACAGACTGGTCCCACACCTGCATGTGACTCTTAAAAATTGGAAGGGATATCTCAGCTGTGGAGGTCTCCCTATGGAGGAAAGTGGGGTCCCAGCCCCACACCAGGCTCCCCAGCCCAGGGTTCCAATTTGGGGAGAGAAGTCCCCATAATTTCTGAAAATCAGTGGAGATAGTGGTTGGGTGAGACTGAGAGCTGCTGGAGTCCTAGCCATTACAATTAAAGGGCCCATGCACAAACTTACTCACTGATGGATGCATTTGCTCTGAGCTCCAGGGGCAGAAGCTTGAAAGGCACCAGGACATATGGAGAGGAACTGAGTTGTCTGGCATCATGGCAAGAGCTGGAGGGGCAGCTTTTTTTCCACACAGAGGTGCTGACAAATCCATCGTTTCTTTTTTGAGCTCTTCCCAGTCTTTGTGTGCAGATGTAGGTGGCCACCATATCTGAGTCTCCATTGACCTAGCTAACACCATTCTTCTGCTCCACCCTGGTGATTCCCTGAGACCCTACCACACCAAAGTTTTGGGGACTCCCAAGCCCCTTCCTGTGGGTTTTCCATACAAACATCCTGTCTTGACTCATGCTGCAGACCTTCCTAAAATCTTTCAAAGGTTCAAGAAACCCAAACAAGAAGCATCTGGCCTCAGTGTGTCCTGTACCTTTTCTAGAGCAGTCCCAAGTCTGGCACTGACAGCAGATGACCTAGCTTTCTGGCTTTTCCTCTCAAGACACCTCCAAGTCCAACCATAAAGGATCCCAAATAGCCACAGCAATCTTGAAAAATAAAACCAAAGTGGGAGGTATTGTGATATCTGACATCAAATTATACTACAAGGCTATAGTAATCAAAACAGCATGGTACTGGCATAAAAACAGACACATGGATCAATGGAACAGAATAGAGAGCCCAGAAATAAATCCATGCCTGTATGGTCATTTAATCTATGACAATGGAAGCAAGAATTTACATTGGAGTTAAGACAGTCTATTCAATAAATGGTGCTGGGAAACCAGGACAGACACATGCAAAAAAAATCAAGCTGGACCACCTGCTGACACCATATACAAGAATAAATTCAAAATTGATTAAATATTTAAATGTAAGATATGAAACCATAAAACTCCTGGAAGAAAATATGGGGAATAAAATTGCAGATATTACCCTTAGTAATATTTTTACTGACATATCCCTGTGGGCAAGAGAAGCAAAAGAAAAAAAAATAAACATATGGGATTATATCAAACTTAAAGTGTTTTCACAGCAAAGGAAACCATCAATAAAATAAAAAAGCATCCTACTGAATCGGAGAAGATATTTGTCAATGATACATCTGATAAAGGGTAAATATCCAAAATTTATAAAGAACTCATTCAACTCAACACCAAAAAAACCCCCAAACAATCCAAGAGGACATGAAGAGACATTTTTCTAAAGAGTACATACAAATGGCAAACAGAAACATAAAAAAATGCTTGGCCTCACTAATCGTTAGAGAAATGCAAATAAAAACCACAATGAGATATCACCTCACCCCTCAGAATGGCTATCATCAATAAATCAACAAACAACAAGTGCTGGTGAAAATGTGGAGGAAAAAGATTACCTTATGCACTGCTGGTAGGATTGCAGATTGGTGCAACCACTATGGAAATCAGTATGGAGTCATCTCACAATACTGGAAATGGAACTATGTTATGACCCAGCAATTCCACTCTTAGGTATCTAGCCAGAGAAATCCAAAGTACTAATTCGAAAAAATTTATGCATCCCTATGTATATTGCAGTGCTATTCACAATATCCAATACATGGAAACAACCAAAATGCCCACTGGTAGATGACTGGATTAAGAAACTGTGGTAAATTTATACAGTGGAGTATTACTTGGCCATAAAAAAGAATGAAATCTTACCATTTGCAACCATATGGATGGACCTAGAGAACATTATGCTAAGTGAAATAAGTCAGACAGAGAAAGATAAATACCAGACGATCTCACTTACTTGTGGAATCTAGAGAATACAACAAATTAACAAACTAATTGGAAATAGTCTCAGAGATATATAGAAAAAACCGAGGGTTGCTTGATGGGAGGGGAGTGGAGATGAGGGAGAAGGTGAAGGGATTAGAAAGCACAATCGGTAACCACAAAATTGCTACAGGGATACGAAAGACAGCTTGGAGAATATAATTAATAATGTTGTACAGATTTTGTAGGGTATATGATGGACACTTGTGTTACTAGGGAGACCATTTCATGGACCGTGTAGGTGCCTGACCACTGCAGGGTACACCTGAAGCTGAAGCTGAATAATAATGAATGTCAACTGTAATTCAACATATATATCGTCACAGGGTGTGGAGTATAGCATAGGGAACAGAGTCAGTGGAACTGTAACAGCTATATATGATTCAGAGAGGTAGTAGATTGGGGGAGAGGAGTTATCACTTTGTGAGGGGTATAAATACCTAACTATTACATTGTTTTGTACATATTATACTAAAAAAAAAAAAAGATACCCCAAGTCCAGGCTGGGTGGTGGCCATCTGCGGATTGCTTTGTGGCTCATGCCAGGTGGCTCCAGGCAGGGCACAGGCTATGACTGAACTTCACCTGTGGCTAGGCCCCTCCCAGGAAGCCCTGGGCTGGCACCTCTAGTGCTCAGCTTTGGAGTGAGCAGGCGCATCATTCAGCCACTGCCAAGTATGACACATCCAAAGGACAGTCTGGGCAGGCACCAGACTGCTGCTAAAGAAAATTCTGCTTTATGGAGTCAGCTCCTGCACAACAGCTCCTTTACTGTAGTCATGCCCAGTCCTCACAATCAATCAGCCTGAGGGTAAATCCCTCCCACTGAGGTGCAAACAGCAACTGAGACTCAACCACAACAGGAGGTCACACACAACCCACACAAGAGACAAACTTGGAACACCCAGCTCAGGTGTCCAGGGAGAGAGTGCCACTTAGCCTCCCAGGACACCTACCATATAAGGCCACTCTATTAAAACTGGGAGACATAGTAGCCCTACATAATACATCGAAAAAACCACAGGGAGGCAGCCAAAATGAGAGAGAAACATGTCCCAAATAAAAGGCAGAAAAAGATCCAGAAAAAGAACTGAACAAAACGGAGACAATCAATCTCCCAGATACAGAGTTGAAAACACTGGTTATAAGGATGCTCAATGATCTCACTAACTTCAACTCATATAATAAAAATCTAACTCAGATAGTAAAAATAAGGAACAGGTTTAGAGAGAGTTTAACCTTTCCATTATTGAACATAGGAGGCCAAGTCACATCTCCCTCATGTCTTGGTTCTTGGTCTTAAGAAAGTCTCCCCACACCCCTCCAAGTAAATGACTCTTGTCCTTTGATTTAGACAAGATTTGATTCTGCTATTATATAAAATACTGACTTTGTTTCCATATACATACACAAAATCTTTTTATATAGTTTGCCAAAGCATGGCATTCATGTCTCTAGTGAGCCTCAAAATAATTTAATTGAAATTCTAATTCTTATTTATATTTTAATAATTATGACATTATTTTAGTATGTATACTTATTTTTATAATAAAATTTTAACTAGATTATCAAAATAATAATTTAACTAATATTGCTTATAATAAGTTCCAAAGGGTGTTTGAGTTAAAGGAAAATACTTTTGCATTCATCCATGAAGGGGTGACTCATTAATTATGCCATAAAAAACTAAGTGTCCATTAATAGATGAATGGCTAAAGATACAGTACATATCCACAGTGGAATACTACTCACCTATAAAAAAAAAACAAAATCTTGCCATTTGAGCCAATATAGATGGACCTAACGGGTATTATGCTAAGTAAAATAAGTCAGACAGAGAAAGACAAATGCCATATGATTTCACTTACATGTAGAATCTAAAAAACAGAATGAATGAACAAACAAAACAAAAACAACTCGTAGATAAAGAGAACAAAATGATAGTTGCCAGATGGCAGGGGGTTCAGGGGATGGATAAAAAATGTAAAAGAATTAAGAAGTGCAAATTTGTAGTTGCAAAATAGTCACAGGGATATAAAGTATAGCACAGGGAATATAGTCAATAATATTGTAATTAATTATGTATGGTGCCACATGGGTACTACACTTAACGTGGTGATCACTTCATAAGGTATATAATTGTCTCATCACTATTTTGTACAACTGAAACTAATACTGTATGTCAACTATAATAATAATAATAATAATAATAATAATATAATAATAATAAAACACAAACTAGAAAACTGGGCAAAATATATGAAACATTTGCTTTTAGACACTGGACAATAGGCAGGACCAGACTATCATACCTGAATAAGTGAGAGATGATAAGCCCATTGATCACCCTGGTCTTCTGCTTGGAAGTAAGTTCTAGACCACAACACAGGAAGGAGACATTCAAAAAGGCTGGTGGTCTCGGGTTTATGAGTTGTAGCTCAGAGTTCAGAAAGGCTAAGACAGCTAGAATTTGTGGGACAACATACCATGTAGTAAGGAGTTACACAGTGAAAGTGCTCCAGAATGCTGTATTGTGTCTTTGACTGGATACCAGTATAAATGTGCATATGCTGCTGTGAGAGGCTGACCGACAACCCACCGGTGACCAACTTCCTCAGCGGGGCGGGGAGGAAGCACAAGCCTCATAATACCAGCATGGGCCTAAGAGCTGTGTCTTACACAACTAGACTGAGAAACAACGGCTTGAACTGGAGTGAGGTGGGGGAGGCAGAAAAAGGGGGGAAAAAAGAAAATGTTAAATGTGCATATGAGAAAATTTTATAAGACCAGGAGAAAAACAACTGCTAGAAAAAGAACAATTATAGGGTACCTGTGGGCTAAACAATTTCTAGAGCTTGCACAGGGCTTAGAATCTTTCCATTTTTTACTACCTAGAGTGAAAAAGATGGGTCATATAGTAAAAATCCCAAAAGGGTCACTCTTAGTAGTGGGACGAAAGCATTTCTTTAATAAACTAAGGTCCTCAAGACCTGCCCTAGAAATACTCAAAAAAAAAAAAAATAATGAGCTGCTCCATAAGTAATTTAACTACCTTACAGAAAGGCTTGACACTCATTAAAGAAATACAACAAAATCCAGAGAACTAAAAATTAAAATCCAAAATGTCTGGCACCCAATAGAAAATTACTAGACATGTATAGAAACATAAAATATGACTCATAATTAGAAGAAAAAATAATTAATATATGTCATCATCAAGAAATGATGACAGAGATGATGGGTATAGCATGGGAGACATGAAAACAACTATTACAAATATGTTCAATATGATAAAGGGTTTAAAGGAAATGTGATTATGATGCAAGATGTAAAAAAGAACCAACTGGAAATTCTAGGTGTGAAAAATGAAATATAGGAAATGAAAATTTCATGGGTGTGTATAGCTGTATATTTGATACTGCAGAATAAAAGATCAGTAGATTTGAAGACAATGCAACATAAAAAATGCAAAGTGAAGCACACTGAGGATATAGACTGATAAATAGAAGAGTTTTAGTGAGCCAAGTTGCAATATCAAATGGTCTAACAAATGGTCTAATTTGAATCCCAGAAGGGAAGGATTTAGAGGGAGGAACAAAAAAATATTTTAAAACATAAATGACAGAACAGTTTACATATTAGATGAAAACTATAAACCCAGAGGTCCAGTAAAATCAATGAACCCTAACTAAGCAGGAGAAACACAAAGAAAATCACATCAAGGCATATGATAACCACATTGCAGATAATCAGATATAAAGAGAAATTCCTAAAAGCAAGCAGAGCCGGGGGGATTACATACATAGTACCAACAATGCAAATGATAACAGATTTCTTGTCAGAAGATATACAATGAAAATACAATGAAACATTTTTTGAGTAGTGAAAGAAAAAAATAAAACTTTCAATCTAGAATATTATGCCCAGTGTAAATATATTTGTAAAGTGTAAATGTACAATGAAAACATTTTCACATAAACAGTAGCTGGAAGAATCTGTTGCCAACAGACCAGCACCAGCACTTAAAGAAATGTTAAAGAATGTTAATTAGGCAAAGGCAAAATGATACCAGATGGAAACGTCTACGCACAAGGGAATGAAGACTATCAGGACTAATACATATGTGAGCAAATACAATATTTTTATGTGGGTAGAAACAACATTTTTTCTCAATGTTGAGTTTATTTTGTGAAACATTTACTGTTTAAACCAAACAATAACATAAAATGTATTGTGGGTTTTATAATATATGTAGAAATAAATCTGATAGGAACAAAATAGCATAAAGATTGGGGCAAATAGAAGTATGTAGCTGTAAGATTCTTATATTATATATGAAGAAACGTATTTCTTGAAGGGAACTTGAAATAACTTAAAGATGCATATTATAAAACCTAGAGCAACTTTTGAAAAAAATTAAAGAGTGGTATACTTAATAAGCCAATCAATAATGGATATAAAATTTTAAAAAATAATAATTATTCCAAAAGAAAATAAGAAAAGAAAAAAAAGGAACAAAGAACACATAAAACAAATAAGAAACAAGTAGAAGTTTTAATGTAATCATACTTATAATAATAATAGTTCTTATAATTATTTTAATGAAGTGAAATTAGGCATAAATGACCTAAAAATTCATCAAAATGCAGAGATTGTCAAATCAATTTTAAAAGTATTAATTTTGTCATACATAAGTAAGTAAATAAAGCAAAAATCATGAAGATAGCACAATGATGACTAAGGTTTGGGCATTGTTTTATTAAATATAACAACTTCAGCATAAATTTAATTAAAAAGTTTGTGTGCAGTATTGAGGATTGGAGGTGAAAGTGTGGGAGGGTGCAATTTCTCAAATCACATGGGGATAAAAATCATTGCAGCCAATTCAAATCTCTTTGTGTAAATGGCTAAGATGTTTTCTCTAGTGTCACCCTCAAATACTTAGGATTTGCTCTAAGTAATCTATACATTCTTAATAAACCTTCTGATTTTGTCAATTTTCAATTATATATACTTTCTTTTGAACTTTTTCATAATTGCAGCCAACACTGCCAAGTGCAGAAATAGCATCTATAATTATACTATCTACTATGTTTATTGTTTTTAAGAGAAACATAATATTCTTGTATTACCTGTCTCATTTGCTGTCCATAACAACTCTTATAAGAATTTTCTATCCCCAAATTTCAAGTATAAAAACTGTTTCAAATAGACAGATGTCATTTGCTATTTTATCGTGGTCATGTGTCTTAAATGAGGTGTATATTCATGCTTCTGACTTTAAACCATGTCAGTTTCCATCTCACCTTTATGTTCTGCTAGAAAAAAAGATTCATGGTAAGTGTCCAATTTCTCTTTTGTTCTCCTTCTCTTAATTATATAAACATAGATTTTTCTTCCTTGTTTTAGTATTTGTAGGCCAACAGGTCCTCCTGTAAGCCTAAGCTGCGCTCCTCATCCCTTTGACATTGTGCTTACCTAAATTCAACATAACACCATGAAGACCTGAGGAATCACGCTTGAGCCTACCTTCCTTAGTCCCTTTTTGTAGGGGGCTGAAACCAAGTGGCCTAGACTCCAAGCTGGCCTTTCTGTACTAGCTGTATAACCTTGAGTCATCTATGGAACTACTCCAAGCCTCAACTTGTTCATCTATAAAGGATCTGATAGCAGAGATGTCTCCCAAGTTTTGGGGGAGAATCATTGAGATCCTTCATGCAAAGCTCTTAGCAGGGTACCTATAATAATACATACTGAAAATTGTTTCTGTTGTGTATTGTTGTCACTAAAGAAGAAATACTTTTTGTGTAAGTTCTTTTAGATTTTTTCATCCTGGTACTAGTAATTTCTAGAGATCTGGGAGCTTATCGTGGGTATAGGGCTCAGAGAAGCTTAACCTGGGACATGCAGTAGCTAGCAGCCAAAGATGGACATTCACCCTTGAAATGTGCCTAGTCTAAATTGACCAGAGTGTAAGTCTAAAATACAGTTCAGAAAAAAGAACGTAAAGTATCTGTTAATAATTCTATGTTAATTACATGTTGAAATTATCATTTTTATATATTGGGCTAAATAAAATATATTATTAAAATTAATTATTTATTTTTACTTTTGAAATATTGTTACTAGTAAATTTACAATGACATGGGGGCGTTGTTTTTATTGGAAAGCACTGGTCTAGTGCTCACTTCCTCATTAAACCACTCTAATGTGCGGTTGGTCAACTCTGTGCTACACACTGGAAATAAAGGCATCCCAACCTGTTTAGAACCTCAAGGAGAGGTTCTAGAAAATCACACAGTTTTATGACTATTAAATGGGGCAACTTATATTCAGTTACACAGGGATGAGCATATAAAATTTCATAAGTATTATTACTGTTACTATATCTGTATTAAGCACAAAGTTGTATAATTCTCTGTGCTTCAGGAGAAGTGGCATCATCTAATCTGCTCACACAGCTAATGTTTCTGGACTCTGGCATGTGCTGCACTTGGGGAGAATGGTTCTAAAACTGGCTGGCCCTGGTGGAAGGATGGTCACAGCAGGGCTGGGGAGCATCTTCCTGGGTCCATGGAAGCCAGCAATATCACCCTCTGTGATCCCCTCTAACTTTGCAGTGTGGGGCCAAGTTTATAGAAATTTGTTGATTGCTAACTTGAGTGGTGTAGAGAATGGAGGTTTTGTGTAAGGACGCTGGACATGGCTGTGCTTTCACCACATTCCCTGACAACTGACTGGCTTCTCTATTCTGTATCTCACCCCCACTGAAATTTCCAGGGACCAAAGTGTCTCCTTGTGAGGTTCAGATCACTGGTCATTTATTGGAAGTTCTCCCAAGTGCTCTCAGTGTTTACCAGCTTTCCACCAGAGCATTTCATCTTCCTTTCCCCCTCTCTGTTTCTTTACTTCTCAGTATTAGATGCTAACTAGATTTGGATGACAATTTGCCTTGCTCTGCTCCTCCCTGGCCACTGCCTGTGTTAACTCCCACAGATAAAACCTGGGCTGACAGCAGTGGAATTTATGAAGACCAGGAAGAAACGAGGTATGAAGAGTGAGACTCAGACACAGCAACCCTAGAAGTGTTGAGGCCTCTAGTTCCAGGCAAATTGCACAAACGGCAGGGCCCAGACTCTTGCAATTGCAAACACAAAATATGCCAAAGTAATTCAAAGAAAATGGTTTACCTGTCTCTGGAAGCCTAGGATTGGAAGTCTGCTGTGGGACTCATCTGTGCCCTCATCCCTCACACAGCCCCAGATCTTCCAGTGACCTCCAGGGCTGCCTCATCCTACAGTTGGGGTATTTGTTCTTGTTCAAATACCACCCAAGGAACCAAGATAAATCTTGAGCTCAAAGAGGTTTCCAGATTTTCCAGAGACTGACTTGTATAGTTTTCCTTCTGAATCAATGTAAGCTTGGTAATGCTTTCCAGATCTCCAAAAAAGGTATTTCTGTGCCTGCTGCATTGAGGCACAGAGTGAGGATGTGGGCATTGCCTCCAGGGATGTGACCGAGCCCCATGGAGTTCACATTTTCCTAGTGGAATGTGGTGCCTTCAGGGGTCAAAGGGAACTGATCGCAAGAGGCCAGAATGCTTTCTCAGTCAGACTCACTTGGCCCAGTTATACATTTATGAGCTCCACAGAGCACTTCTGTACACATGATTGGGAACACGCTTTTTGCAGCCTTGAAATATAAAGGAAAAAGTAAATACACCAAAAGAGCATTTGATTTCTGTTAGACACACACACACCTTGTATATACACACACATATGCACATATGTATTTATGTATGCATATGCACACGAACATGTGCACACGCACACACACATGTTTACACATATGTAGAAACACATGTTTGCATATGTACACAGACATGCATGTGCATACACACACATGCACACACACATGCCCTGCCTATTTCAGAATCTCTATAGACACACTGGCAATGGCTGAGGCATATTGAAACTGGGATGAAAAGTTCACTAAGTCCAATTCCTGTGGTGATTGCTTGGCTTTGACAGCTGGGCACTGTAGACGCAACACCCTCAGAGCTGGCCTATGGCAGAGACATCTGTCACACTGACTGAAGAATATACCCAGAGAGAATGATTCCTCCTGAGCAGAGGGCACTGGCCTGGCTCTCTGGAGGAGGTTTGAGTGGAGGAGGCAAATCCCAATTCCCCTCATGTCAGGTGCAGAGCTGACCCTCAAATGAAATCAGTTACACTTCAATATTGAACGCATTTGTATTTCAGAGTTGCAGTGTGTAGCCCTTTAAATGCTGCACCTGACAGGAAATGCATCCAAGGAAATATTGTCATGGGGGGAGAAGCAGAGTGACAAGAAAATGCTCCCGGTTTCCTTCCTGCCTTGGCTGTCAAAATGACAAGTTCCAAAGACAGAAAATTTGTGTTGGATACTGAGGAATATTAATACCAAAATGTAAGTTCAAGAAAAAGAGAGAAAAAATAAAAGCTATGTTCCAATCAAATGACATTTGAGAAAAACTGGAAATGGTATTTGGAAATAACTTTGAGTCTGTCCAGCTCAGCTATCTCTGCTCTCTGGACCGGAATGCCTCCCACCAGCCAAGACAATGGGCATTAAGCTGTGCAGGCAGATCGTCACCTTCCGCGTTCTGGCTGAGAGGCGTCGTGTGTATAAGTTTCATTTAACCCTTCGGCCTTTCCATAGTTGCCCAAACAACCATTCCCTTGGAAATTAGGTAAAAGCAACTTCGATGATAATGAAAAAAAACAATGTTTCATAAAAAATTGCCCAAGATTGCTGTGACTCTATTCAGCTCTTCAAAGAGACAAGTATGCCCTTCAGTGAATACAATGAGGCTTTTGCAAAATACTAATTTTTGTGTCATAATCCAGAGACTGAGTTTAGTGCACAGCAGTTCAGATTCTGATCCAATGATATCAACTGCACTTTGTAATGAAATAGAGCAGACAGCAGCCTAGCAGTTTTGGAATATGATATTTACACATCCTGGAGAACGATCAGCATCTGAATCCTGACTTTTATGTGGGGGCTAATCCTCTTTTGGCCATTGCTTCCTCTGAGTATTTTAGAGCAGGCAAAGCAATAGTGTTAGCAGGACTCGGTGAAGTAAGTGTTGTGTCAATACGTGCATTAAGCAGACCCAAACTGCACCACTCACATGTTTCAGCTTAAAGCAGCCCAGTCTACATACACCATATGGCACAGGTATGAAATCACCCAAAATATGTGTATATAGGAATTGTCAGATTATTTCCTTTTAAATCAAATACAATTTTACCTCTCAGTGGAATTTCAATTTTTATTGTTATTGGCAGAGACATGTAGTGTTCACAGTGATTGCATTTCCCTGACTCTTGAAGTTCGATTAGGCCATCTGACTATATCTGGCCAGTGAAGCACAAGGAAGAGTGACAAGCACCATTCCCGAGCTGGGGCCGTGTGAAGCCTCGGCTCCACCTTTCAACTCTCTTCCCTGCTCAGCAAGCTTCAAAATCACATTTTCCAAACAGTGTCACTCCATACAGAAGCAGTCCACCAGATCCACAACCAAGTTTATGCAAGCAAAAATAAATCTTCAGTGAGTGAAGCCAGGGACATTTAAGAGTGAAATTATTACCATCACATAGCCCGGTGTTACTTGAATAGTTTTGTTCTTTAGCTTCATACAGGAATGGGAAAGACTTACACCATGACAGGAGAACAAGAGAGGGCCCTTTCAATATCACTCTGTCATGGTGGCCACATATTTACTCATTGTCCAAGCTCTAATGGTGCATTTAAAGCAGGTGCCTTTGTTGATTCTACACCATACTTAGGGGTCAGAAGTTTGGCTCTTGCCACGGGGAGCAAGAGACAAAAAAAGGCTTAGACGCCACCTCAGCCTAGGCTTGTGAGTAACGAGGCAGAGCTGAGGCAGTACCACTCCACACACCGTTCAGCCAGTAGGCTGCGTTGGGCCAGGGACATGCTGTGGCAGGTTACGCGGAAGTGTGGTTGCTGCCTTGAGGATCCAGGGCTATCTCTCCAGCTCATTCCCAGCACAGACTGAAGTAGTAGCAGAGCATCCTTAAGAAGAACAAAATTTTCTCCTTCTACCCACACAGAACCCCAGGACCAAGAGTCTGAAAAATGGATGACAGGAACTGGAAGGAAATGCAGCAAAATAAAAGCCTTACACCAAACTGAGGTATAAGTTTAATGTATTCCTTAACAAAATCCCAACAATATATTGTGAAAACATAGAGAATCCTATTCTACAATTTATATGGAAAAGCACAGACTCTATAATTACAACATTCTTGAAAAAGAACTTTAGTAGAAGAATATCTCAGTAATCAAGAGGGTGTTATTGTTGGTGGAATAGGCAGGAGTTCAGTGGGACAGAATAAAGAATCCACAAATAACCACTCATAATCCCAGTTGATTTTTAACAAAGGTGCAAACGCAGTTTAGTGGAGAAAAGATACCCCTTTCCATAATTGGTGATGGTGCAACTGGGCATACTGGATATATTTGCAAACAACATATCTGACAAAAGACCAATTTCTAGAATATATAAAGCAATCTCAAAATTCAAAAAATATAACGTAATTAGTAAATGGGCAAAATGAACATTTCACTGAAGAGGATATACAGATGACCAATAAGTACATGAAATTATGTTCAACATCATTAGCCATTAGAAAAATGCAAATTAAAACCATAGTGAGATATCACTACACACCTATCAGAATGGCTGAAATAAAAATGCTGGCCAAACGCTGGTAAGGATGTGTAGATACTGGATCATGAATACTGGAGATGCTGGTGGGGATGTAGAATTGGACAGTCACGCTGGAAAATAGTTTGGGAATTTCTTAAAACAGCACACTTGCAGCTATCATAAACTCTAGCAATTGTACTCCTGGATATTTATCCAAAAGAAATGAAGTCTTATGGTCATGCAAGAAGATGTGTATATGTGTTTATAGCAGTTGTATTTACAATAACCAAAGTAAAACAGTCCAGATGTCCTTTGTGGGGTGAACAGTTGAACAGGCTTTGGTCCATCCACACCATGGATTGATTGCTACTCAGCAATTGAAAGGACAAAACTATTGATACACAACCAACGGCCTGGATGACCTCAAGGGAAAGATGCTGAGTGAGAAAAGCCAATCTCAAATGCTAACATACTATGATTCCATTTATAGAACATTCTCAGAATAAAATTATAGAGATGGAGAATAAATTAGTGGTTGCCAGGAGTTAGAGCTGGGGAGAGAGATGAATGTGGCTATAGAGAGAGAGAGAAAATTCCTGTCATGATGAGAAAGTTCTGAATATTGCGGTAGTGGTTACACACACCCACATTTGTGGTAAAATTGTGTAGAACATACATATGCACACACAAATGAATTCATGCAAAGCTGATGAAAGCTGAATAAGGTTTGTGGCCTCTCTAACGTCGATTTGATATTGTATGTGGTTATGTAAGATATTACTATTGGTAGAAACTAGATACAGAGCACACAGAGCCTTCCTATACGTTCTTTTCAACTTCCTTTGACTCTATAATTACTTCAAAATAAACGTTAAATACAAATCCTCTGGTTGCAGACCCATGCGGACTGCTTGCTGGGCAGACTGCAGCAGGCTGCCCACCAGCATGAGGCTGCCCTCCCTTTGTTCCCTAATTCTCTGGTGAGGATTCCAGATAGTGAGAGGGTGTGGCTCTTGGCTAATTGACACCTGGTTAAGTATGGGGCTCTTGGGTCTTAGACTTGACTTAGCGCAGAATTCATTCATGTTTTTACCATTTGTTCATTCATTAAACAATCAATCATCAAGTGTCAGGTCTGTGCTAAGACTTGGGGCACTAAAACTTGTACCCTGCCTGCAAGAGGGGCTCCAAATGGTCCTTTATTGTCATCGTGTGACATGGTGGAGACTGACAGGTGAATAAAAGTCAATGCAGGGCACTGTGGGATGCCATGCAGGGCCAACAACCTCACTAATGGGTTCAAAGGCTGAGGCCCAAAACAACAAAATTAAGTGAAGAGCAGGTAGACTGTTCGAAGGGGAGTGTTTCAGGCGGAGAAGAGACAGTGCTCCAGGTTCAGACCGAGGGACGGTGACGCAATCATGAACATGGAGGAGGTCCCTGGGAGCTGTGGTTCGAGAACAGGCTGTAAGGCCAGAGCCTCGAGCAGGAGGGGGACTGCGGCTCTGGGCAGAGGTGGCCATCCTGAGGGAACTGCCTCCGGGCAGAGCCAAACAGGAGCCATTCAAGGCCGGCCAAGTAGGATCACCCACCAGAAGGAAGCTAGATGTGGAGGGAGACTGGCTTCAGATGCAGCAGGATGGGGCTGAGGAGAGAGAGAATTCAAAAGGAAGGGTGGGAAGCAGGGCCTGAAACAGTTCCACGGGCCAGAAGTTGAGAACGACAGTAAC
Source organism: Rhinolophus hipposideros (assembly GCF_964194185.1). Lineage (NCBI taxonomy): Eukaryota > Metazoa > Chordata > Mammalia > Chiroptera > Rhinolophidae > Rhinolophus > Rhinolophus hipposideros. The sequence goes on from NC_138061.1 coordinate 65,688,917, forward strand.
TCTTCACAGTGTTTAGCCAGAGGCTGGACACAACCAGAGGAGGTCAGCAGGCAGCTGGCAAGCAGACATCAGCACCAACATCCTGGCCTACAGTTTAAAACAGGCTTTGCATATCTCACTAATTAGTGCTTTTGATTAATTAGCAGCACTACAGTTTGGTTCTTGGAGCCTCTCATTTTGAAATTACATGACTTGGCTTCCAGTCCTGGCTTTGCCAGTTACAAAAAAAGGGCAAACTACTTAATTTCTCAGATTGTCAGTGTCATGCAGGGTGTCATGCAGTGTCCCTGGTCCCGCTCCCCACATAAGAATGCAGGGCACTGTAAGGCCAAAAAGGAACACCCACGGAGCCATAGATAGGGGAGTCACACCACTATAGTCTCGCTGGTGGCTAGGCTGGAGACACAGGAAGCAGGAGACACACTATCCGCAATCCACACTCCGCCGTGGTAACTGCAATCTCGCTTGCCAGCCACCATCTTCTTGCTAGCCCCCCGATTTGCGGCAGTTATATTAGTGTATATATATATATATATATATATATATATATATATATATATATTGTTGGCCATCACTGGTTACAGCTGATGGCCAACTAGCCACAGCTGATGGCCATCCAATCACAGTTGATGGCCATTTACTACCTAAGGCAGCACCTTTCCATGTGAGGCCAAGAACCTGGAAACTGCGCTCCTGGCTCTGTCCCCACAGTCAGTTTTCTTGCTCATACAATAAACATAATATTAACCTATGTCATAATATTGTTTTGAAGACTACATAAGATCATGAGTAAAGGGCTTTTCAGAGTGCCAGGTATAGAGTAAGTAACACAAATATTACTACAATTACTACAATTACAATTACTCTATTATTATTATTATTAATTATTATCATTTGACTTGATAATCTTCCAAATGTCTTCCTCTTTGTTTCTACAGCAACCCTCTTTGGAGAGGCAAGCTTTCTCAGGTCAGGTCACTAATCCTGCCCATCCTCCTAGATAGATCAGGTACCCGGAGAACCAACTTCAGTGCACACACAGTAGAGAACTTTCCAAGCTCTCTAGTGTAGGGTCAGGGCAGCCAGATCTGTTTCTAATGTAAGCTATTCTTTCCTTCAGCCTTTTTATGGGCCTGGGTACAGTTCAAGTCCTTTATCCTCCTTTCCTCCTGTAGTCTTTGTTTTACTCTTTGGAAGTGAGATACTATAAAGATACGTTCCCCCAGAGTGCACTAAATCAGGAAAGCAAGGAAAGGCATTTCATAGCACTGAAGAATATCCTTTGATTTTTTTCCAGGACCACATTTTTTTTCCCCTCCAGTTTGCTTTGTCTCTTGGTTGAAGGATTTTTTAAAAAATCACACAAAAGGCCCCATGTATCTTTTGAAAGGTAAAATAGAACCAGCTGAGCCTAATCAACTTGCAGAGGTGCCATAAATACCTGCCTGGCTATAAAAACACAATCTCTCTGATATGACAAAGGAGAAGTGAGAGCTGTTGCTCTCTGTGGGAATACAGCCTCCAAACCCAGGATAAACACTTCTCAAACTTGCCGTGTGCTCATGCCTGTCAGAGCTCAGTGGCTGGGCTGAGGATTAGGAAGAGAACCTTAAACGAGGATTCCCAGAAGGCCCACGCCTTGGTTCAGGTGCTGCCTTAGGACTGGAGTGTCCCAGCATACGTGATGGAGAGACATGGACAGCCTGTGGAAGGCAGGCAGCCTAGCATAGAGTGTCGAGATGACGTTGTCATGGGAGGTTATCCCCTTTCCTGATTTAAAAACAAAGATCTTAACTATGTGTCTAGTGCCATCTCCACTGATTTTGGCCAACTGATTGCAGTTGGCTAAACTGATTCACAAGCCCCTGTTTTTGCCTTAAAGCTTTCGTCCCTCAGTGTCTGCATATATATAGGCTTTTCCTTCCTTTGGAATGCTCACAGTTGAGCACTCTGGTTCCTCAGACATCAGTAGATAACCAATGAAAAATATCAGGTACATAATAACTTCTCAATGAAAGTCAGCATCCTCCCACCCCTCCGGAGAGGACTTCTGCCCTCTTCTGCCCTGTAGAAAGACACAACTTTCTTGATTTTCCTTCAACTTCTATTTCCTCTTCTGCTCTGTCTTTTTAAAAGGTATATATACATATTCATTATGTGTTATGGATATAAAGCCATTGAGGAATGTCAGAACAGTGCGCAGATTGGATAGAAGCTAGTCTAGTGGCTTGGGTTCCCTAAAAGAGGCAGACCTACCTGAAACAAACCTGAAGAGACTTGGCTTTTTCAGGTGCACACCCAAAGTAAAATGTCCTTGCCTATATCCTTTGTACCTGTTGAGAGCCACTGCACAGCCTAGTCATATATGTTGTCAATCCTTGTCAGAGAAAAGAGATGCATTTTTCTCTTGGGCTCTAAGGGTCCCATTTAGGCTTAAACTGATTCTTTCGTTCTATTGATGATCTGGTCACCTTACATGGACTCGCATGCAACCTGTCACTCAGGATGCTTTGAGATTCATCCTAGAAAATACTCCAGCTTGCAATCCCAGGGGAAGAGACTCCTCTAGATCCTTGCCTCCATCCTGGCTATGTCACTTGTCAGCTATATCACCCTGGAATGTCAAAGCAGCTGTTATTACAACATTGGTTGGCACCAATGCAAAATAGGAGCATGCTGACATACCCAGAGACAAGACAGGAAACAGATCATAGGTAACTTCCTGCATCCTGAATGGCTTCCATTCCTTCTTGGCCCTTGGAATCAAGGCCATTTTCTTAGTTACAGAAACTGGTCTATGAAATCAAAACATTAACTATGTCTGGATGGGAGCTGTGAGTGTGTGTGTGTGTGTGTGTGTGTGTGTGTGTGTGTGTGTGAGAGAGAGAGAGAGAGAGAGAGAGAGAGAGAGAGAGAGAATACAGGGTCCTGAGTCATCTTTACATTCCTTTACAGAAAAAAATACTCCCATAGACACTTTCATTTTAAGTGGTTTACTATTAAACAACACTAGTAGAAGAAATAGCAAAAATAACAAGCCTGGGGAAGGGACAAACGATCCTAATCTCCTTCCAAGATCACTCTGGAGCTGTCCTCACTTTCACTCTCTGCTCTCATTCCTAACATCAGGGTTCATCAAATCTCACTCCCACCCTTATTGATTTCTGTCTGCTCCGTAGGTCACAGTGGCACCAGAAACTCAGAAGATCAAACAACAGAAGGCACAGCTTGCCTTGACGGCTCAGATATAGTTTGGAGGCCCTAGTTGCCAGGCACTGTCCATATCTCTGGGCCTTAGTGGCTCTTCCAAGCTCTTCCCTCTCAGGAGTCTCCTCATATCCTTCATGGCATCCCACTCTGTCCAAGAGGCAGTGGTTCCCCAGTCATGCAACTCATCAGAGAATCTGGCCAGAAAGCAGGATTTAGAAGCAGGAGTAAGAATCTGGCCAGGAAACAGCAGGAGGGTGGTTTCCATAAAGGAGTTGGATTTAGAGCACCAGAAGGGAGAGTGCTTAGAGTTTTAGTATCCTCTCAACAGTGTGTAGCCCTGGAGGGATACAGTGCAGAGAGCCTCAGCGGAGTCCAGACTCCAGATCAGGGCCAATGAGGCAAGTCTTTTTCCTCCATGGTCGCAGCAAGAATGGCTCCTCTTGTGCACAAGAAAACATTCTCTGTTGTCTCAGAGTTCTCTTATCTCACCAGTCAGTGCCTCAGGTTTCTTATCTGTAAAATGGACAAAACAATCTGTGTTCATGTTGTTGGTCCAACCTCCATAGCTCAGGATTGGGCTGTGATCAATTCCTTCAGCCCCATAGATAGGGTTACCAAGCACAGCATAGAAATAAGGGTGTCAAAAAGTTGCATCAGAACATAATGACAGTGTAATAGTAATAATCTTATCCAAAATTTAATAAAGATATGATAGCTATTACTTTTGAGAGCTTACGATATATGCCAGCCATGGGTGCTTGTTCTTTATATGAACTATCTCATTTTGTCCTTATAACAACCCTATGCAGGGTATATAATATTACTTTAATAATTTTACAGATGAGAAAATTGATAGTTTCAATGAGTGGGCACAATGAAAAGCAGCTATTAATATTACCGTCATCATTGCCATCATCATTACCATTATGTTCTCCTTCATCTTCTTTTTTTCTTCTCTTTCCCTTCCCATCCTTCAATTCTTCTTATTTCTTTTTTTCACAGTTCTTTTTTTCACAGGATATTTTCACAACTTGAAAATATCCAAGTTGACTGAGATATTACAGCTAAAGAAGTTTCTGATATCCTGCATGACATAATTAAGACAATAATGGAATGAGAGTTGAAGATGGTGGGTTTTAGCACCTAGAGAATCAGAGGGGAGACTTGTCAAGCTGGAAAGCATAAAGAGAATTTTTTGAGGTGAAGTCCCAGACAATAACCCTTTCCTCTTGACATGGCCTATGCAAAGGAGTAAACAAAGAAGCATAAGGTGGCTACAATAGTTATCTCTTTTGAACAACCTAATTCAGATGGTCTGATAGTTTTGAAATTCTTTGGAAAGTGTTTGTGGGAATGAGAGGTGGGGTGCAGGAGTTAGTCCCACCTTGACTTCTACCTGCCTTGACCTAATGAAATTCATCCACACTGTCTGCATGTTTCTGTGGGCTCCACCTCTCAATGTACATTTGGGGTTGAACCTGGCCACACCCTGAGAGGTCCTGACCCCCTGCCAAAGATTCTGTGGGCACCATTGGAAGATATACAAATCTAGAAGTCAAGGATTCTCAGGTCTGCCACCTACTAGCAGTGTGACTTTGGGCAGATCATCTCAACCCCCTAATCTCCAGAATGAAACATAAGAAGAATGTTTTAAATTGGCAGAGCAAATAAGTGGGACAGGTATCACTTTTACCACTCTCATTTCTAAGGCTATTGGCACTAATTGATCATTGCATTTTTTTTCCTACTGAGTCCTGCCCAGGCCTTTGGAGTCCTCCTCAATACAGTCATCCACCAGCAGCTGAGTGAAGTTGGCAAACAAGGAAACTTCTCTGTCATGCAGGTCTTCTGTAGCTATCCCAATTTATTAGTCCCAGAATTACCATGAATGTGGCATTTGATGTTCTTCTGTTCACTGGTTTCCAGGGGGAAAAATACTGCAAAGTCCCCACAGGGCTGCGGGGACAGCATATAACACAGCTGAACCCAACACTCACGGCAGAGACCTTGGGGATAAAACTGAGGGAAGAAGGCTGAAAACGGTGGTTTAAGACCTCACTGTCAAACAGAGAATGGAAGCCTTAGGCACTGAGACTAGCTGCCCCCTCCTTACCCTCCCAGAGCTCACCCACCCTCACCTGCCCAGTGCTAGAAGTGGAACAGTAGCAGTGTCAGATCAAAAGAACAGAATTTTTGCAGTTCTGAGAACTGTGGTCCGCAGATACAGATTCGCAGCCCAACTATTTCCGGCAGAGGGGAGGGAGCTGTTGAAGCAGGACTGGCTGTGGTGGTGGTCACTACCATTGCTCTGAATCTGGTTCAGGAAGAGCTTTGGAACTTCACAAGCTCTCCACATCCCCCCACGGAGGAGGTGCCCTATGACCCAGGTGAACTCTTCACAAAGGAGAAGCCTGCCTTTCAGGGAATCCCCCTATTTTGTGAGAAGCCGGAATTGTGCAGAGAAAATATAAGACTACAGTCTGTGAGAGAATAAAAGGTTGTATTCGGAGAGAAAATAAAATATTCTACCAACACCTACTGGAAAACAAAAGGAAGACCTCTTTCTATCAACCTGCTGCAGAACCTACTCCTGTAGATGTCTAGGAAGAGAAATAATAAATCATTAATTGCCATGAATAACCAACGTAACAAAAAAGCTCAGGAAGGAAATGAAAATATACAGAAAGTGAACTTAAAGACATGGAAATATGTGACTTAAATTACAGAGAACTCAAGAATGCAGTTCTTAAAAAACTCAACAAGATGCAAGAAAACAGACAGGCAGTTTAAAGAACTCAGAAACAGAATCAAAGAACAAAATGAATATTTTACCAAAGAGATTGAAATTTTTAAAAAGAACCAAACAAAATTTCTGGAGATTAAGAACTCAATAAAAAAATAAATTAAAATAATAGAAAAAAAAAGAAAAATGAAATAGCCAGCTTAGGTAGTAGAGTTGACCAGATGGAGGAAAGAATCAGTGACCTCGAAGATAGAAATCTGGAAATGACATGGATGGAAGAAGAAAAAGACTTGAGACTTAAAAGAAATGAAAAAACTCTACAAGAACTTTCTGACTCCATTATAAACAGAAATATAAGAATAATGGGCATACCAGAAGGAGAAGAAAGAAAAAAGGGAACAGAGAGTATATTCAAACAAATAGTTGATGAGAACACCCCCAAACTTGTGGAAAGAACTGGATCCTTGAATCCAAGAAGCAAATAGAACACTTAATTACCTTAACCCCAACAGGCCTTCTCCAAGACATATTGTATTGAAGCTGTCAAAAATTAATGTCAAAGAAAGAATCCTCAAGGCAACCATGGAAAAGAAGACGGTAACGTACAAAGAAAAGCCCATTAGATTATCATCAGATTTTTCAGCAGAAACTCTACAAGCCAGGAGGGAGTGGAAACAAATATTCAAAATGTTGAAAGCGAGAAATTATGAGCCAAGGATAATATATCCAACAAAGATATCTTTTAGATATGAAGGAGGATTAGAGACCTTTCCAGATATACAGAAGCTCAGGAAATTTTCTAACACACGACCTACACTACAAGAAATACTGAAGGAGGCTATTTGACCAGCATAAATAGGGATAATTTGTGACAACCAAACATAAAAGGGCGGAGAGTGAAGGCCTGAACCGGAATATGGGAATGGAGAAAGCAAGCATGCTGAAGAAAATGGAATACTCTAAATATCAAATTTTCTTTTACATAAACTTAATGGTAATGACTCAAAAAAAAATCCAGAACTGAAATATATACTGTAATAAAAGAAAAAACAGAGGGAAAAATCATAGAACACCACCACACAGAAATAATAGACAACAACAAAAATGCAAAGAAACAATGGAGACCCAGTCTTACTAGAACACCAAAATAGAATGATAGGAAATCCTCACATATCAATAATCACCCTAAATGTAAATGGACTGAGCTAACCAATGAAAAGTCACAGAATAGCATATTGGATCAAAAAACTGAACCCAACCACATGCTGTCTCCAAGAGACACATCTCAGCTACAAGGACAAACATAAACTCAAAGTGACAGGGAGGAAATTGACACTCTTAGCAAATGGTATCCAGGGGAAAGCAGGAGTATCCATACTGATATCAGATGAAACAGACTTCAGGATGAAAATGGTAACAAGAGACAAAGATGGACATTTCATAATGGTAAAGGGGACTATACAACAAGAAGACATGACAGTCATCAATATTTATAACTCTAATCTGGGAGCACCAAAATATACCAAGCAACTGTTAACAGGATGAAAAGGAGAAATTGACCAAAGCACAATTATAAATACATAATTGACAGCTATGGGTAGATCATCTAAACAGAAAATAAATAATGAAATAGCAGCCCTAAATGACACATTAGATGAAATAGACATAATTGACAATTACAGAGCACTTCATCCTAGAACATAAGACTATACATTTTTTTCTAGCATACATGGAACATTCTCAAGGATAGACCATATATCGGGACATAAAACTGGCCTCAGCAAATTTAAGAATATTGAAATCATACCAAGCATATTCTCTGATCACAAGGTTTTAAATTGGATATCAACTGCAAAAAGAAAGCAGGAAAAAAATCACAAATATGTGGAGATTAAACAACATACTTTTAATGAATGGCCAGGTTGAAGAAAAAATACGAGGAGAGAACAAAATATACATAGAAACAAATGAAAATGAAAATGCATCTTACCAAATTATTGGGTTGCAGTGAAAGCAGTTTTAAGAGGGAAATTTATATCATTATAGGCCTATCTCAAGAAACAGAAAAATCCCAGAAAATAACCTAATGTTACACCTTAAAGAACAAATGAAACCCAAGGTCAGCAGAAGAAAGGAAATAATAAAAATCAGAGCAGAACTAAATGAAATAGACAACAAAAAGACAATAGAAAAAATTAATGTGACAAAGAGCTGGTTCTTTGAAAAGATTAAGGAAACTGACAAACCCTTGACTAGGCTCACTAAGATAAAAAGAGAGAAGACACTAATAAACAAAATCAGAAATGAAAGAGGGGCAGTTATCATGGATGCCACAGAAATACAAAGCATCATGCAAGAATACTATGAAGGACTATATGCCACCAAATTCAATAACGTAGAAGAAATGGACAAGTTCTTAGAAACATATAGCCTTCCAAGGCTGAGCCATGAAGAACTGGAAAATCCAAACAGACCGATCACCAGTAACGAAATTGAATCAGTCATCCAAAACCTTCCCAAAAGCAAAAGTCTGGGACCAGATGGCTTCACTAGTGAATTCTACCAAACCTCCAAAGAGGAACTAATACCAATCCTGCTCAAACTCTTCCGAAAAATTGAAGAAGAGACAGTACTTCCTAACTCATTTTATGAGGCCAACATTACCCTGATACCACAACCTGGTAAGGACAACACAAAAAAGAGAATTACAGACTAATATCTATGATGAATACAGATGCAAAAATCCTAAACAAAATTCTAGCTAATTGAATGCAACAATACATTAAAACGATTATTCATCACGACCAAGTAGGATTCATTCCAGGGGCACAAGAATCGTTCAACATACACAAATCCATCAATGTGATACATCACATAAAATATACATATATATAGGACAAAAATCATATGATTATATCAATTGATGCAGAAAAAGCATTTGACAAGATACAACATCCATTTAGGATTAAAACACTTAATAAAATAAGTATAGAAGGAAAATAACTTAGCATAATAAAGGCCATATATGACAAGCCCTCAGCTAATCTCATAATTAATGGTGAAAAGCTGAAGCCCTTTGCTCTATGTTCAGGAGCACGACAAGGTTGTCCCCTATCACCTCTGCTTTTCAACATAGTATTGGAAGTCCTTGCCAGAGCAATCAGACAAGAGAAAGAAATAAAAGGCATCCAAATTGGGAATGAAGAAGTTAAATTGTCACTCTTTGCAGATGACATGATGCTATATATAGAAAACCCTAAAGACTCCACCAAAAAGCTATTAGAAACAATCAATGAACACAGTAAAGTGGCTGGCTACAAAATCAACGTACAAACGTCCATTGCTTTCCTATATACCAACAATGAAATCTCAGAAAGAGAAATACAAAAACAATTCCTTTTGCAATTGCAGCAAAAAGAATAAAATACCTAGGAAAAAACTTAACCAAGGATGTGAAAGCCCTACGTGCTAAAAAACTACAAGACATTTTCAAAAGAAATTGAAGAAGACAGAAAGAAATGGTAAAACATTCCATGTTCCTGGATTGGAAGAATCAACATTGATTAAAATGGCCACATTACCCAAAGCAATATACAGATTTAATGCAATTTCCATCAAAATCCCAATGGCATTTTAAAAAAAGAAATTGGAGATATATTTCAATTGTTGAGGTCCCCCCTGATGATGAGGGGTCCCAGCCCCACACCAGGATTCCAGTGCTAGAAAAAGAAGTCCCCATATCTTCTGTCTGTGAAAGCCAGTGCAGATTGTGGTTGAGTGAGATGGAGGGTGACTGTAGTCCCAGGAGTTCCTCTTAAAGGGACTGTGCATGGACTTATTCACCGATGGACTCACTCATTCTGAGCTCCAGCACTGGGGCAGCAGTTCAAAAGGTGCCAGGGACGTACGAAGCAAAACTGAATTGTCTGGTTTCAGGGCGAGGACTGAAGGGGCAGCTTTCTCCCAGGCAGAAGTGCTGGCAGAAGCATTGTTCCTTTGTTGAGCTCTCCCCTCATCCAGTGTGCAGACACAGGAAACCACCATAGCTGAGTCTCCATTAATCAGGCTAACACCATTCATTGGCTATGTTCTGTTGATTCCCTAAGACACCACTCTGCCTAACTTTTGGACACAACCAAGCCACTTCCAGTGGCTATTCTGTACAAAGAGCCTGCCTTGGCTCATGCTGGGGGCTTTCCTAAAATCTCTCAAAGTTTCACAAAACTGGACAAGCAGCATCTGGCTTTGGCATGTCCCATACATCTTGCTGGGGAATCCCTAAGCCCAGAACCAGTGGCAGCCAGACTCAGGTCATGGCTCTTTAGGCACCTCTAAGCTCAGTGCAAGTGGCAGCCATTTGTGGATTGCTTTGTGGCTCCTGACAGTGAACCAGAAGTGGCCTGCACCAAGCTCCTCCCAAGAGGCCTCAAAACCAACATACCCAGTGGCCAGCTTCAAATCACACCAGAGCACCTTCACAAATGACACACCCAAAGGACAGAGTCTCAGCAAGCATGAAAACCCCGCTAAGCAAACCCTTCTCTGTAGTGTCAACCCCATGTCCAACAGTTCCTCCACTATAGTCATGATCAGTCCTCACAACAAATCAGCCTGAGGGTCAATCCCTCCCACTGACATGCCAACAGTAATCAAAGTTAAACGACAACAGGACACACACAAGCCACACAATGGACACACCTGAAGCTCCCAGCTCAGGTGATCAGGGACACTGTGCCAGTGGGCCCCACAGAATACCTATTACATAAGAGCACTCTACCAAGACTGGGAGAAATAGCAGCTCTATGCAACATATAAAAACAAACACAGGGAGGCAGACAAAATGAGGAGACAAAGAAACATGTGCCAAATGAAAGAATAAAACAAAACTCCAGAAAAAGAACTAAACAAAATGGAGACAAGCAATTTACTAGATGCAGAGTTCAAAATACTGGTTAAAAGAACGTGTAATAATCTCAGGGAGAACTTCACCAAAGAGATAGAAAACAAACAAAAAAAAATGGAGAGAGAAAACATGACAAAGAACAAATCAGAAATTAGGAATACAAAACTAAAATGAAGAATACATTAGAGAGAATCAACAGTAGATTAGGTGAAACAGAGGATCAAATCAGTGATTTGAAAGAGAAGGCAGTAGAAGTACCCAATCAAAACAGCAAAAAGAATTTTAAAGAATTAAGATAGTTTAAGATGCCTCTGGGACAACATCAAGTATACAATCATTTGCATCATAGGGGTACTAGAAGGAGAAGAGAGAGAACAAGGAATTGAAAACCTATTTGAAGAAATAATGGTGGAAAACTTCCCTAACCTGGTGAAGGAAATAGACAGAAGCTCAGGAAGCAAGGAATGTACCAAACAAGATGAATCCAAGCAGGGCTACACCAAGACATATCATAATTAAAATGTTAAAGTTAAAAAAAAAAGAAAGAATCTTAGAAGCAGCAAGAGAAAAGCAATCAGTTACCTACAAATGAGCTCCCACAGGCTGTCAGATGATTTCTCAGCAGAAACTTTGCAAGCTAGAAGGGATTGGCATGAAATATTCAAAGTGATGAGAAGTAAGCACCTACAACCAAGATTACTCTACCCAGCAAGGCTATCACTTAGAATTGAAGGAGAAATAAAGAGCTCCCCAGACAAGAAAAAACTGAAGGAGTTCATGAACACCAAACCAGTATTATAAGAAACGTTAGAGGGACTTCTAGGAGGAGGAGGAGGAGGAGGAGGAGGAGGAGGAGGAGGAGGAGGAGGAGGAGGAGGAGAAGGAGGAGGAGGGGGAGGAGGAGAAGGAGAAGAAGAAGAAGAGGAAGAAGAATGAACAAAAAGATCAAAACTACGAATAATAAAATAGCAATAACTACATATCTATCAACTATTACTTTAAATGTAAATGGGTTAAATGCTCCAATTAAAAGGTAGTGTGGCTGAATGGATAAGAAAACAAGGCCCTCAATCACTTCTTGCTTTACCCAAAAATGAAGAGAATATTAAAAGGAAGACATTTGGATGACACTCAGGACATCAAGGATAATACGACAACAGCTCTGATGGACATTTCAGAAAAAGAGTTCCAAAATTGCTTTGAAGGGTGGAATGGGCGCTGGCATTGGTACATAGCTTCCCAAGGGGAGTACTTCAAAGGTGATCATAGTGACATTCAGCATTGAGGTATGTAGCACTTTTTCTAGGATGAATTCACAAACTTAATTGTCCAACCTCGTGTGTGTGTGTGTACTGTTGTTTTTATAATATGTAGAAATATAATATATTGACAATAATAGCACAAAGAAAGCAAGTGGAAACAAAACTATATTGGAGTTAGGACATTGCACCAGGTGGTAACTCAAATCCATAGAAACAATTGAAGAAAGCCAGAAATGGTTTAAAAAAGTTTAATAAAAGACACTCTATAAATACACTTGCATTCCTTTTTTTCTTTCAGCTTCTTTAAATACATAAAAATAATTATATGAGGCATTATTTTGTTTGTCACCTGTCAATATGTAAGATATATAATAAATTATAATAACCACAAAACAAAAAACACAAAACAAAAAACAAAAAACACAAGACAAAAAACTGGGGAAGGAAATGTGATTATGTAGGAATAAAGTTTCTATATCTCACTGGAACTCAGCATATTTTCAAAGTGGCTTCTGATAAGATTTACATTATAAACCTTATAGCAACCATTAAGGAAATAACTAAAAAATAAAGTAAAATATTATTAAGTGAATTAAACAGTTATACTAGATAATATAAAAGAAGGAAGTAAATAAGAAACAGATTATCTAAAAAAAAACTTATTACATATATAAAAAAGAAAAGCAACACAGGAGGTAAATCCAACCATATCATTAATATAATATTAAATGTGAATGGATTAAACAATCCAGTCAAAGGGAAGAGACTATCACACTTATTTAACAAAAAAATCAACCGTATTCTCTATGTACAAGAGACACAGTTTAGATTTAATAATACGAATAAGTTGAAAGTAAAAGAGTGGAAAGATATATACCATGCAAACAGTAACCATAAAGCAGCCAAAGTGTCTATAATAATATCAGACACAATAGATTTTAAATTTAAAAACAAGTTACTAGAGGTAAAAAGGGGCATTTATGCAGAGTAAAGGACTAATATTTCAAGAAGATATGACAAATATAGACATATAGTTACCAGCAAGACAGCAACAAAATACATGAAGCAAATCTGAAAGAATTTAAGGGGAAATAGATAATTGAAACATAATAAATGGAAACTTTAATAATGAATTTTGAATAATAGATAGAACTAGTCAAATGATAAACAAGACTGTAGATGACTTGAACAACTAACTATAAGCAACCCAATTACCAATGAGAGCAGAATATACTTCTTCTCAAGTACACATGGAACATTCTTCTTATGTAACTATTTGTGGTCATAAAACCACACACGCAAATTAAAAAAAACAAAACTGAAATCATACAAAGTATTTTCTTATACCACAGTGGACTAAAACTAGAAATCGATAAGTGAAGGAAATCTGGGGATTTTTCAAATATGTGGAATTAGACAACACACTTCTGAATAACCAGTGGCTCAAAGAAATCAAAAGGAAAATTAGAAAATACTTTGAGATGAATGAAAACGAAAACTCAATATACCAAAACTTTTGGAATGCAACATTAATGGGAAATTATAGCTGTAAATGTCTACATTAAAAAAAAAAAAAGATCTCAAATCAATAATCTAAGTTGCCACCTTAAGGAAAAATAAAAAGGAAACAAATTAAACCCAGAGCAAGCAAAAGGAAGGGACTAATAAAGATTGGAGCATACTCTTTAAATAAAATAGGGAATAAAAAATAGAGAAAATAAACAGAACAAAAAGTTGGTTGTTTGAAAAAGCCAACAAAATTGACTATTTTAGCTAAATTGACCAAGAAAAAAGATAAAAAGACTTAGATTACTAAAATCATGACTAAATGATTTTAGGCATTGCTAAGAACCTTATAGATATGAAAAGGTTGGTAAGAGAACACTAAGAACAATTATATGTCAACAAATTGAATAATACGATAAAATGGAAAGAATCCCACCTTTAAACCCAGAACACTTACAAATCCTGATGTGGAAATGCCAGCACTACCATATAAGTCAGAATTGGGCTTATTGTGGCTCCTGGAGTTCTTGAGTAGCTCTGCTCATAGGCACCTCTTATTATGCCTAAGTCTCCCCTTTAACACATAACACCTTGCCATGTTCTTGTTCATTCCCCAAAAGGATGGTCCCAGGCCTCTAAACTGCAGACCCTCCTTGATGCTGGCAATAGACATTTTTTTTTGTGTGTGCTCTGTCTGCCTTTTTGGGGCAGCTTCTTCTTGTGAGACTTCCCTAATGCTGTCAGCCTGGCCATGCTCTTACTGGATGTCACTTATACCAGGTTTGGGGCCACCTAATGGAAGTTATAATTCAAATTGTGACTGGTTGCCATCTGTGCTGGGCTTGGATCTGCTTGGCAGGAGCTATAATTCTTGCCAAGGCCTGCCACCACTTGTGTGTGATTTGAAGACCTGTGAGAAAGGCTGCAGCAAAAGCCTGGGGCAGTTACCACTCATGAGAGGTTTGTGGTCCTTTGAGTGAATCTGTAGCATGAGCCAATGCAGGCCACACCTGTGGATGAGCCTCTGCAATAGGCTCCGGCTGGGTGAGCGATTTGGCTGGGCAGGCCCCCAGGGAATCACCTGGGCAGTGTGAACAGTGTTAGCCAGCTAATGGAGAGCACAGATTTGGTGCTCATCTGCACTGGGCTTGCTGGGTGGGAGGAGAGTTCAACAGAGGAACAATAGCACCTGCCAGAGTTTCTTTCCCTGGAGAGAGTTGTCCTGAATCCTGCCCCTCTGGCCGTCCACCTGAAGTTAGTCAGTTTAGTTCCTCCTCTTATGTCCCTGGTATGTTTTGTACTGCTGCCCCTGCACTGGGCTTAGAGTGAATGTGTTGGTAAATGAGTGAATCTGTGTACAGACCTTTTAAGAGTAGCACCTCAGTCTCTAGAGCCTTTTGTTTCCTCAGATGCAATTCCCACTGTTTTTCACAGCCAGATATTATAAGAATTCCTCTTTCTGGCATTGGAGCCCTAGGCTGAGGATCCCAGTTTGGCGCTGGGACCCCTCACTCCTCATGGGTGACCTCTGCAGTCAAGATATCCCTCTGTTTCTCCGTTGCGACATCAATGGTGTGGGACCTGACTGGTCTGCATCTTCACCCCTCCTACCAGTCTCTACGTGGCTTCTTCTTTATACCACTAGTTATAGGAATTCTGTTCCACTGGTCTTCAGGTGGTTCTCATGATGGTTGTTCTATAACTTAGTTATAATTTCAATGTGATTGTGGAAGGAGGCAATCTCAGAGTTTACCTACTCTAACATCTTGACCAGAAAACTGAATGCAGTAGTTTTAACTAGTGAAAGAGTGAAAGCTAATTTTCATTCTCTTCCCACAGGACATTTAGTGAGCCTTTGTGTTCCAGCTTCTGGGGTCTTTTTCCTCAGTCAATATCAGAGCTTTTGCATTTGGAATTGGAAGTTCTGGGAACATGGGGCCATATTCACTCAAGAAAACAATCAGTTGCTGAGAGTTGGATGCCTCCCCATCAGATGGTCTATGTTGCTCCGGCCCAGTGGTTCAATTAGATCTGTGTCAGCATTTTGATCATTGGCTGCTTATCCAGAACAACGTGTCTGAATAGCCTCAGGAGAAAAAGCAATGGAAAATTTTGTACTCCAAGAATAAAATATAGGCATGGCAAACCATAGAAGTGGGTTGGATTTCAAAAGATGGAGAACAAAGGAACTGTGGGTTCAAAATAGCAGGGTCAGAAACTTATATGTCTGCATGCTGAGCCCCACAGCCTTGGGAGCTGTAGTGAAGGAGGTGGCTGCGTTTGGCCTTGCTGGTAATCAGTGAAAATGAACATATGTGGGAGGCCTAAAAATGGGCATCTCTGTGGTAGAGGGCACATCT
The DNA here is from genome assembly GCF_964194185.1 of Rhinolophus hipposideros. Lineage (NCBI taxonomy): Eukaryota > Metazoa > Chordata > Mammalia > Chiroptera > Rhinolophidae > Rhinolophus > Rhinolophus hipposideros. The sequence continues at coordinate 65,704,901 of NC_138061.1, forward strand.
ATGAATGATTGACTACACACTAAATGTCCATCTTCAAATAATACCAAGGAGAGGAGAACATTCCTACCAATCAAATGATTATGTATTCTCCTAGGTTTAATTTTTCATAAAAAATTATAGGAAAATTATATTTCTTGTGCTTAAGTGTCAGGGAGGAATTCTAGTCGTTTAGAAGATAAAACCACAATACCATTTCCATGGTTTTATCAAGATGTGACACATGTATTCTTTCTTTTATTTTCAAATGTAGTTGGCATCCTTGCAATTTGTAAGTATCTGTCATCTTAATGGAAAAGGAATTGGATTCTGATGATGATCATGCAAGTATGTAGAATTCTCCTTTTTATTCTTACTTTACAAGTGAGAATTCTGACACTTAGACAAACATAGTGACTTGCCCCAAATCAAACAGCGTGTAAATGCTGAGGTGTGCACTCAAATTCAAGCCTTTTCCTAACCTCATTAACTAATACAGAAAATAGTAAACTGTGTTGTTAAGCCTGAAGTCTTGGGTCCCAGAATGCCCTCTGATTTGCTCTGTGAGCCTGCGCCTTCATACCCCTTCCTCAATATTCCATCAGATATAGAAGGCAAAGTGCTCACTTGTTCCCAATACATCCCTGGCAGGTAACAGCAAGTTTCAGTGGAGTTAAATCTTAGCTCTACCACTTATTAGCTGTGTACTTTTGAGCAAGTTTTTTAAACTCTTAAAGTTTCCATTTCCTCAGATATAAAATGGATTTTTAACAAGAACAATCTCAGAAATCTGTTGTAAAGATTATAAACAATGATTTCATAGTAGTGGGGGCACAGTAGACACTCACAGAAAGTAGTTGTTTTGCAACTTGAAGCTAGGAGTAAAAATTATTTTCTGATTTCATTTGTCAGATGACTGAAGAGCTCAACCATTAAATGTAGTAAAAAAGGAGAAGCCTGTGGATGCATGCACGGTCCTGGGCCTCTCTTTGTCAGCCTGCAGAAGGGGATTCTAAGTGAACCTGAGAGCTGTTAACATTGACATATGATGAAACCCTAAAAACTTTGTTTCACATGCAGTGGTTCATTATGAACAGAACATAATGACTTCATTTGAATGGGGGCTAATAGTGAACAGATGGGTTGGCAAGGCAAAGACCACAAAATGCTGTCTCCAAAAATGTAGTTATGTTCTGTATACCCTGAATCATGGTCTCACTTTCTGATTCCTGTAAGTGTTAACTGAGACTAAAGAAGATGGCTGACAGGAAATGGATCATGGCCAAAGAAGGTGTTTATATTTCTGCAACACTGAGATATTGCCACTAGATGCCCCTAGTAGGATGAAAATGAGGTGTATGAAAAGGAAATGGGGGCAGGACATAGCCCTCAAAACATCTAAGAAGCATATACATGGGTATGGGTTTTTTCAAATTGATTCTCATGCTGCTATAAGGACCCAACAAGGAAGAAGAAAGTGAACATTTACTGAACTAGTATCTGGACATTCATTATATTAGATTTCACACACACACACACACACACACACACACACACACACACACACACACAACATATACACACTTTTTTATAACATCAACCACTTCCAAGATGATTATCATTTTATTTGGTTTTTTTGTTTGTTTGTTTTGTATTTTTTATTTGGTTTGGTTTTGTTGGCACAAAAATTATATTGAATTTTTTTGTCAATCCCAGTGGTATGGAGTTTGGAGCAGAATTTAGAAACTAGATAATCAGTAGAAATAGCAGAAGGCTGTATACTCTGAGACCCTACTAAATTTTTATAAAATTAATTATTACTCAATTGCATGCACATTTATATATGATGCAATTTTATGTTTAGGTCAATATGGGACAAAACAGAGACAAAATAATAGAAATTAAATATAGGAGAATCACTCAAATTTAAATGCAAGGTATCAGCAGAAATTTGCCTTTCTCAATACAAAGGGCATAAAATTGGGGTGTTTAAGGAAGACCTCACTTACATTGATTTGCATTATTAAAACTGACAAAAATCTTAGGGTTGGAGAGCATTGGCCTCATATTATTAGGAAATTGAAGATCAAAACAAAAAAAGAAAAAGCAGTAAGTAGGAAAATCAGCATTTGAATCCAATTCTTTTTAATTAGGAACAATCTGACTTATCAGGACCACAAAACTTCCTACCCTATTGGCCTGGGAACACGACTACATTGCATAAGACTTGACCATATGGGTATATTTTATTCCCATGGTAGAAGCCACTGATCCTGACATAGTCTACCTCTTAAGCTGCTTTCTTCTTAACACATTAAAGAAACACATTAAAAGTTTCTTTTAAAAAATTGACACCTACTAATTATAAAAAAAACTTCAAATACAAAAAAAATATATATTTAAAAAGTGTGTCAGACAAAATCCCAAATAAGGACATTATTTTTATAAAGAGTTGATGACCGTCATTATTGGCATTTTCCTATATAGGTACCAACTAGAGAATTCTATAAAATTGATGTCAACATTTAAATCAACATATTTATTATGAAACTATAAATTTTCCCGAGATTAATCTATATACAATGCAATTACACTAGAAAGTTCCACAGAATTCATTACAGATTTGACAGACTGCTTCTAAATATTATGTGTAAAAGTATATAGCCCCAAATAGCCAAACAGTAGAGAAGGTAGAGAATGTACTCCACCAGATATTAAAGGTTCTAAAGATTTTAGCAAAATAGAGCCCAGGCTGTTATGGTCTAGAGATGTGCAAATATACAACAAATTTTCCAAGGAAAAAATAAAACCTATACTATGTCATGCACAATAGTCAGTTCCAAATGAACTAAAACATAAACACAGAAAAGTATAAATCTAATAAACATATACATAGGTTACATTTAACACATAAGATGGGAGGAAGATTTTCTTAAAAAACAAAACAAAACAAAACAAAACAAAACACAAAACTACAAACCATTAAGTAAAACTTAGTAAATTTACCTATATTATAATTGAAAACAGATAGTACTTCTGGCTATGGTAAAGAATTGTGAGAAGTATCCAAGATAGCAAAATAGATAAATGCTGTGCTTGCCTCCTCTAGTGACCACATTAAAATTACCACTAAATTATAGAACAATCAACCTGGAGAACCATCTGACGTCTAGCTGAAAAGAAGTTTTGTAACTAAGGATGTAGAGAACTCACTTCAAGACTGGTAGGAGGGGCGGAGACACAGAACAGGCCAGCCCATGCCTCCGTGTGGTGGTTGAGAATTGGGAGAAACATATTGAGTGCAGAGGTGCCCCCAAAGAGGAGTGAGTGTCCCACACTGGGCTCCCCAGCCTGGAGTAAGGTGCCAAAAAGAGGAGTCACCAAAACATCTGGCTGTGAAAAACAGTGGGGATTTTGTCGGTTTGAAACGGAAGGCTGCAGGAAATCCGGACATCCTCCTAAAGTGCCCACGCACAGACACCTGCTTGCAGGCATTTGCTCTGGTCTCTACCAGAGAGAGAGTAACTCTGGAGGCATCAGAGAAATTTGGGGAGAGAATGAGTTATGTGCCTTCAAGGTGAGGACCAGAGGGGCAGCCAACATTTTCTCTGTGTAGAGTCCTCCTTTCTTGCAGCAGGGAAAGAGGCACCATCTTTCCTATGTTGAGCCCCCCCCTCACATGGCCAAATGCGAATCTGAATTGGCCTGGTGAGCTCCATTCACTCCACCCTGGTGACTCCCTACCCAGCTCAAACAATGCTGGAGGCACTTTCTCAGCAAGCCGCAGGCCTGCCTACATTGCACTCTTATTTGGACAACTCTCAGGGGTCTGCAAGCCCCAGGCAGGGAACAGCTGGCCTTGGTGTGCTCTGAGACTTTTGCTGAGTAGGTCCAGGCTCAGCACTGGCAGCAAACCAGAATCTACAGTAACCTGGTAACCACTACTTGTCCCAACCTGGTGACTCCCTGAAATCCCGCCTTGCCCAACTCTTGTACTACACAAGGCCCTATCAGTGGCTGAGCCTTACAGGAGCTGGCAGGCAGCAATAGGCCTCATGATGCCTTGGAATTGTTGAGCTACCCCAGGCTTGGTACTTGTGGCAGCCATCCTCAGCTTGCAGCATGGCCCCTCCAACATGCCTCCAGGTGCAGCATAGAAAGTGATGAACCATGGATTGCTTGTAGTCATTAGCCGGTAATCCCTGGCTGGTCACAGGCAGTGGTTGACCTGGGCCTGCACTGAATCCCTTCCCAAGATGCCCCAGAACCAACATAGTTGGAGGTCAGTTTGTAACCACAGCCAAACATCACCCAATTAGCCCCACAAGTGGCACACTTAAAGGGCAGTATCAACAGACACCAGAACCCCCCTGGGATGAATCATTCTCATAAAGTAGCTTTTAAGCTGTGGATGTGGCCAAACCCCACAGCAGTCAGCTTGAGGGTCAATCCTACCCACTGATTTGCCAATAGGAATCAAGTCTCAACTATATCAGTAGGGCAAACATAACCCACACAAGGGACACTCCTGGAGTACCCAGAGCAGGTGATGAGGGAGATTGTGCCACTGGGCCCCACAGGGTACCTACTACATAAGGCCACCCAGCCAAGGCTGAGAGATGTACCAGATATATCTAATACATAGAAGCAAACACAGAGAGGGAGCTAAAATGAGGAAACAAAGAAATATGTCCCAAATAAAAGAACAGCAGAAAACTCCAGAAAAGAAACTAAACAAAATGGAGGCAAGCAACCTACCAGAGACAGAATTAAAAACAATGGCTGTGAGGATGCTCAAGAAACTTAGTGAGAACTTCAACAAAGAGATAACAAGCATAAAATGAATATACAAACCATAAATAAAGAACCAGTCAACAGTGAAGAATACAATAACTGAAGTGAAGAATGTACTAGAAAGAAACACCAGCAGACTTGATTTAGCAGAAGATAGAATCAGCAACTTAGAAGACAAAGTTGCAGAAAACACCCAAACAGAGCAGCAGAATGAAAAAAGCAAAACAAAAAAAACAAAACAAAACAAAACAACAACAACAACTACAACAAAAACACACAAAATAACAACGAATTTTAAAACTAAGGATATTTTAAAAGATTTGTGAGACAACATCAAATGTAACAACATTTACACTATTGGGTACTAGAAGTAAGAGAGAGAAAAGGATTGAGAACTTATTTGAGAAAATAATGACTGAGAACTTTCCTAGCTTAGCAAAGGAAATAAACATACAAGCCCAAGAAAAACAGAGAGTCTCAAACAAGATGAACCCAAACAGGCCCATACCAAGACACATCATAATTAAAATGGCAAAGCTTAAAGATAAGGAGAGTATCCTAAAAGCAACACGAGAAAGACAACTGGTAACTTATAAATGAGCTCCCATAAGTTTGCCAGCTGATTTCTTAATGGAAACTTTGCAGGAAAGAAGGGATTGACATGAATTACTCAAAGTAATGAAAAGCAAGGACTTACAATTAAGACTACTCTACCCATCAAGGCTATCATTTAAAATTGAAAGAGAGATAAAGAGCTTCCCAGATGAGAAAAAGCTAAAGGAGTTCAACACCACAAAATCAGTATTATAAGAAATGTTAAAGGAACTTATTTACAAAGAAGAAGAAGCAGAGGGAAAAAGAGAACATAACGATGAATAACAAAATGGCAATAACTACGTATCTATCAACAATCACTTTAAATGTAAATAGATAAAATGCTACAATCAAAAGACATAGGGTAGTAGCTGAATAAAAAACAAACAAACAAAAAAACAAACAAACAAAAACAACAACAAAAAACAAGACTCTTACATATATTGTCTACAACATATCCACATGAGATCGAAAGACACACACAGACTGAAAGTAAAGGGATGGAAATATATATTTCATAGAAATGAAAATAAAATTTAAAAAATGGGGTAGCAAACTTATATCAGACAAAATAGACTTTAAAACTATAATAAGAGACAAAGTAGGACATTATATATGATAAAGGGATCAATCCAACAAGAGAATGTAACAACTATAAATGTTTATGCACCAACACAGGAGCACTCAAATATATAAAGCAAATATTGACCAATGTAAAGGGAGAGAACAACAGTGATTCAGTCATAGTAGGGGGAATTTATAACCCCATTGACACCAATAGACAGATCTGAAAGACAGTAAATCAAGATGGAAATAGCAGCCTTAAAAGACACATTAGACCAAATAGATTTAATTAATGTTTTTGGAACATTCCACCCCAATGCAGCAGAGTATACATGCTTTTCAAGAACATTTTCCAAGATAGATCACATGTTAGGGCATTAAATAAGCCTCCATAAATTTAAGGTCAAAATAATATCAAGCATCTTTTCTGACCACAATGGAATGAAACTAGAAATCAATTATAATAAAAAAACCCCAAAAAACTGAAAAACACAAACGCCCGGAGGCTAAATAACATGCTATTAACAATTAATAGCTTAACACTGAGATCAAGAAAAAAATCAAAAGATACACAGACAATTAAAAATAAAAACACAATGATGCCAAATCTATGGGACACAGTGAAAGCACTCCTTTGAGGAAATTTCAAAGCAATACAGCATTACCTTTAAAATAAGAAAAATCTCAAATAAACAATCTAACTTTACACTGAAGGAACTAGAAAAAGAACAGCAAAGCCCAAAGTGTGTAAAAGGAAGGGAATAATGAAGTTTCAGAGCAGAAATAAATGGAATAGAATTTAAATCAATGAAACCAAGTGCTGCTTCTTGGAGAAGATAACCAAAATTGATAAAATTTCAACCAGACAGAGAGAGAGAGAGAGAGAGAGAGAGAGAGAGAGAGAGAGAGAGAGAGAGAAGAGAGAGAGAGAGAGAGAGAGAGAGAGAGAGAGAGAGAGAGAGAGCCCAAATAAATAAAATCAGAAATGAAAGAGGAGATGTGACAACTGACACCACAGAAATACAAAGGATAATGAGAAAATACTATGAACAATTATATGCCAACAAATTGGACGACCTGGAAGAAGTGGATAAATTCCTAGAAACATACAATCTTCCAAGATTGAATCAAAAAGAAAGAGAAAATCTAAACAGACTGATTACTACTAAGAGAATTGAATCAGTAATCAAATAACTCCAAAGAAACAAAAGTCCTTGACTAGAGGGCTTCACCACTGAATTTTACCAAACATTCAAAGAAGAATTAACACGTATCTTTCTTAAACTATTCCAAAAAATTCAAGAGGAGTGAAAGCTCCCAAGCTCCTTTTATGAGGCCACCATTACCCTGGTTCCAAAACCAGGCAAAGAAATTACAACAAAAGAAAATTATAGATTGACATCCCTGATGTACATAGGTGCAAAAGTGCTTCACAAAATATAAGCAATCAAATTCAGCAATTCATTAAATAGATCATACCATATTGAAGTGGCATTTATTCCTGGGATGCAAGTTTGGTTCAATATCTGCAAATTAATTAATGTGATACACCATATAAACAAAACAAAAAAAATAATCACATGGTCTTATCAATAGATGCAGAAAAAGTGTTTGACAAAATAGAGCATCAATTTATAATAAAAACTCTCAGCAAAGTGGGATTAGAGGGAACGTACCTCAATATAATAAAGGCCATACATGACATACCCACGGTTAACGTCATACTTAATGGAGGAAAGCTAAAAGCATTCTCCTTAAGATCAGGAACTAGACAAGGTTGCCTACTTTCACCACTTGTATTCAACATAGTGCTGGGAGTCCTAGCAGTCAGAAAAAAAAAGAAGTAAAAGGCATCCAAATTAGAAAGGAAGAAGTAGAATGGTCATTATTTGCAGATGACATGATACTATATATAGAGAACCTCAATGATTTTACCAAAAACAATCAGAACTGAAGCATGAATTCAGTAAAGTAACAGGACACAAAATTAATATTCAGAAATCAGTTGCATTTTTACACACCAGTAATGAACTTTCAGAAAAACAAATTAAGAAAACAATCCCATTTACAATTGCACCAAAAAAAAAAAAAAAAAAAAACTAACTAGGAATAAATTTAACCAAGGAGGTAAAAACCTGTATTTGGAAAAATATAGGCACTGAAGAAAGAAATTGAGGAAGATACAAATCAATGGAAGTATACATTGTGCTCAAGGACAAGAAGAATTAACATCATTAAAATGTCCATATTACCCAAAGCAATCTATAGATTCATCACTATCAAAATATAAATGACATTTTTCACAGAACTAGAAAAAATAATCCTAAAATTTATATGGAACCACAAAAACCCCCTGTTAGCCACAGCAATTTTGAGAAAGAAGATGAAAGTGGGAAGTATCACACTACTTGATATCAAACTATACATACTACAAGGCTATTGTAATAAAAAAAGCACAGTACTGTCATAAAAAACAGTACCCAGAAAAAAAAAAAACATGGCTATATGGTCATTTAATACATGACAAAGGAGGCAGGAACTTATAGTGGAGGTAAAGACAGTTTCTTCAACAAATGGTGTTGGGAAAAGTGGACAAATACATGCAAAAAAATGCAACTGGACCACCTTTTTACACATATACAAGAATAAACTTAAAGTGGATTAAAGATTTAAATGTAAGAACAGAAACCATAAAACTCCTAGACGAAAACATAGGCAGTAAATTCTCTAACATTTCTCTTAGTGATATTTTTTCTGATCTATTTCTCAAGCAAGAGACACCAAAGGAAAAAATAAACAGACAAAACTATATAAAACTAAAAGGTGTTTGCACAGCAAAGGAAGCCATCAATAAAAATGAAAAGGCATGTTACTGAATGGGAGAAGATATTTGTCAATGATACATGCAATAAGGGTTTAATATTAAACTTTATGAAGAACTCACACAACTCAACACCAAAACACAATCAGGGCCTGAATACACATTTGAAATTTCTCCAAAGAGGTTATACAGATGGCCAACAGACACATGAGAAGATGCTCAATATTACTAACCATCAGGGAAATGCAAAATAAAACCAAAACGATATACCACCTCTCACCTGTCACGATGGCTACCTTCAATAAATCAACAAACAAAAAGTGTTGGCAAGAATGTGGAGAAAAGGGAACCCTCATAAACAGAACTGGATCCTCAAATATAAGAAGCAAATACAACACTTAATTACCTCAATCAAAACAGGCCTTCTCCAAGACACATTGTATTGAAGCTGTCTAAAATCAATGACAAAGAAAGAATCCACAGGGCAGCCAGGAAAAAGAAGACAGTAACCTACAAAGGAAAGCTCATTAGATTATCATTAGATTTTTCAGCAGAAACTCTACAAACCAGGAGGGAGTGGAACCAAATATTCAAACTATTGAAAGAGAGAAATTAGGAGCCAAGAATAATATATCCAACAAAGATATCCTTTAGATATGAAGGAGGAATAAAGACCTTCCCAGACATACAGACACAGAGGGAATATTCTAATATATGACCTACACTACAAGAAATACTAAAGGAGGCTATTCGACCACCATCAACAGGGACAATTTGTGGCAACCAAAACATAAAAAGGGGAAGAGTAAAGGCCAGAAGCAGAATATGGGAATGGAGAAAGTAAGTGAGCTGAAGAAAAAGGAATACTCTAAATATCAAACTTTCTTTTACGTAAACTTAAAGGTAACCACTCAAAGAAAATCCAGAACTGAAATACATACTGTAATAAAAGAAGAAATAGAGGGAAATATCATAGAACACGACCACACAGAAATAATAGACAACAAAAACGCAAAGAAACAATGGAGACACAGCCTTACCAGAAAACTAAAGATAGAATGACAGGAAATCCTCACATATCAATAATCACCCTAAATGTAAATGGACTGAACTCACCAATAAAGAGACAAAGAGTAGCAGATTGGATCAGAAAACTAAACCCAACCATATGCTGACTCCAAGAGACACATCTCAGCTACAAAGACAAGCATAGACTCAAAGTGAAAGGGTGGAAATTGACACTCCAAGCAAATGGAACCCAGAGAAAATCAGGTGTAGCCATAATGATATCCGATGAAACAGACTTCAGGGTGAAAAAGATAACAAGAGACAAAGATGGACATTTCATAATAGTAAAGGGGACTATACAACAAGAACACATAACAGTCATCAATATTTATGCCCCCGAAATATACCAAGCAACTACTAACAGGACTAAGGCAGAAATTGACCAAAATACAATTATACTAGGGGACTTAAATACATCATTGACAGCTATGGATAGATCATCCAAACACAAAATAAATAATGAAATAGCAGCCCTAAATGACACATTAGATGAAATGGACATCATTGACATATATAGAGCAGTTCATCCTAAAACATCAGACTATATATTCTTTTCTAGTGTACATGGAACATTTGCAAGGATAGACCATATATTGGGACATAAAATCAGCCTCAGCAAATTTAAGAAGATTGGAATCATACCAAGCATATTCTCTGACCACAAGGCTTTGAAATTGGATATCAACCGCAAAAAGAAAGCAGGAAAAAACACAAATACGTGGAGATTAAACAACATACTTTTAAAGAACGACTGGGTCAAAAAAGAAATTAGAGGAGAGATCAAAAGATACATAGAAACAACTGACAATGAAAATACATCCTACCAAAATTTTTGGGATGCCGCGAAAGCAGTTTTAAGAGGGAAATTTATATCATTACAGGCCTATCTCAAGAAACAAGAAAAATCCCAAATAAATAACCTCATGTTACACCTTAAAGAACTAGAAAAAGAAGAACAAGCGAAACCCAAGGTCAGCAGAAGAAAGCAGATAACAAAAATCAGAGCAGAACTAAATGAAATAGAGAACAAAAAGACAATAGAAAAAATTAATATGACAAAGAGCTGGTTCTTTGAAAAGATTAACAAAATTGACAAACCCTTGGCTAGACTCACTAAGATAAAAAGAGAGAAGACACTAATTAACAAAATCAGAAATGAAAAAGGGGAAGTTATCACGGACACCACAGAAATACAAAGCATTATCCAAGAATACTATGAAGGATTATATGACACCAAATTCAATAACTTAGAAGAAATGGACAAGTTCTTAGAAACATATAGCCTTCCAAGGCTGAATCATGAAGAACTGGAAAATCTAAACAGGCCGATCACCAGTAACGAAATTGAACCAGTCATCCAAAACCTTCCCAAAAGCAAAAGTCTGGGACCAGATGGCTTCACCAGTGAATTCTATCAAACCTTCAAAGAGGATCTAATACCAATCCTGCTCAAACTCTTTCAAAAAATTGAAGAAGAGTCAGTACTCCCTAACTCATTTTATGAGGCCAACATTACCCTGATACCAAAACCTGGTAAGGACAACACAAAAAAAGAAAACTACAGACCAATATCTCTGATGAATACAGATGCTAAAATCCTAAACAAAATTCTAGCAAATCGAATACAACAATGCATGAAAAAGATTATTCATCACGACCAAGTGGGGTTCATCCCCGGGGCACAAGGATGGTTCAACATGTACAAATCCATCAATGTGATACATCACATAAAGAAAATAAAGGACAAAAATCATATGATTCTATCAATTGATGCAGAGAAAGCATTTGATAAGATACAACATCCATTTATGATTAAAACACTTAATAAAATTGGTATAGAAGGAAAATACTTCAACATAATAAAGGCCATATACGACAAGCCCTCAGCTAATCTCATAATTAATGGTGAAAAGCTGAAGCCCTTTGCTCTACATTCAGGAACACGACAAGTTTGTCCCCTATCACCTCTGCTTTTCAACATAGTGTTGGAAGTCCTTGCCAGAGCAATCAGGCAAGAGAAAGAAATAAAAGGCATTCAAATTGGGAATGAAGAAGTTAAATTGTCACTCTTTGCAGATGACATGATGCTATATATAGAAAACCCTAAAGACTCCACCAAAAAGCTATTAGAAACAATCAACGAATACAGTAAAGTTGCTGGCTACAAAATCAACGTACAAACGTCCATTGCTTTCCTATATACCAACAATGAAATCTCAGAAAAAGAGAGAAAAAACAATTCCTTTTGCAATTGCAGCAAAAAGAATAAAATACCTAGGAATAAACTTAACCAAGGATGTGAAGGATTTATATGCTGAAAACTATAAGACAGTTTTGAAAGAAATTGAAGAAGACACAAAGAAATGGAAAGACATTCCGTGCTTATGGATTGGTAGAATCAACATAGTTAAAATGGCCATATTACCCAAAGCAATATACAGATTTAATGCAATCCCCATCAAAATCCCAATGGCATTTTTTAAAAAAAATAGAACATAAAATCATCAGATTTGTTTGGAACCACAAATAACCCCGAATAGCCAAAGCAATCTTAAAAAAAAGAACAATACTGGAGGTATCACACTCCCTGACTTTAGCTTGTACTACAGGTCTACAATAATCAAAACAGCATGGTATTTGCAGAAAAGCAGACACGTAGACCAATGGAATAGAATTGAGAACCCATAAATAAAACCACATAACGTGGACAGATAATTTTTGACAAAGAAGCAAAAGACACACAATGGAGAAAAGATTATAAATGATCATGAATGGTGCTGGGAGAATTGGCTAGCCACATGCAAAAGAATGAAACTGGACTGCTATCTGTCACCATGTACCAAAATTAATTCAAAATGGAACAAAGACTTAAGCATAAGACCTGACACAATAAACTGTATAGAAAAAAAACATAGGTACTAAACTTATGGACCTTGGGTTCAAAGAGCATTTTATGAATTTGACTCCAAAGGCAATGGAAGTAAAAAGTGAAGTAAATGAATGGGACTATATCAAACTTAAAATCTTCTGCCCAGCAAAATAAACCATGGACAAAATAAAGAGGCAACCAACTGAATGGGAGAAGATTTTTGCAAAGAGCGCCTCTAATAAGGGGCGAAATCCAAAATGTAGAAGGAACTCATGAAACTCAACAACAAAAAAACAAACAACCAAATTGAAAAATGGGCAGAGAAATGAAGAGACATTTCTCCAAAGAGGACATACAAATGGCAAATAGACATATGAAAAACTGCTCAACATCACTAATCATCAGAGAAATTCAAATAAAAACCACAATGAGATATCACCTTGCCACAGTCAAAATGGCTATCATCAACAAGACAAATAGTAACAAGTGTTGGAGAGGCTGTGGAGAAAAAGGAACCCTCATATACTGTTGGTGGGAATGCAGACTGGTGCAGCTGCTATGGAAGGCAGTGTGGAGGTTCATTAAAAAATTACGAATAGGATTACCATATGACCCAGCAATCCCTCTCCTGTGTATCTACCCCCAAAATTTGAAAACATTTATACATAAAGACACGTGTGCTCCAATGTTCATTGCAGCTTTATTTAAGGTGGCCAAGACATGGAAACAACCAAAATGTCCTTCGATAGATGAATGGATAATGAAGTTGTGGTATATATACACAATGGAATACTATTCGGCGGTAAGAAAAGATGATATAGGACCGTTTGTGACAACATGGATGGATCTTGAGAGTATAATGCTAAGTGAAATAAGTCAGACAGAAAAAGCAGAGAACCATATGATTTCACTGACATGTGGTATATACAACAAAACCAACAAAAGAACAAGACAAACAAATGAGAAACAAAAACTCATAGACACAGACAATAGTTTAGTGGTTACCAGAGGGTAAGGGGGGTGGGAGGAGGGAGATGAGGGTAAAGGGGGATCAAATATATGGTGATGGAAGGAGAACTGTCTCTGGGTGGTGAACACACAGTGTGATTTATAGATGATGTGATATAGAATTTTACACCTGAAATCTATTAATTTTACTAACAATTGTCACCCCAATAAATTAAAAAAATGGTACATATGTAAAAAAAAAAAAAGAAGGAAAATGGAACCCTCGTGTACTGTTGGTGGAATTGCAAATTGGTGCAGCCTCTCTGGAAAACACTTTGGAGGTTCCCTCAGGAACCTTATGACCAGCAATTCCACTTCTGAGTATTTATCTGAAGAAATCCAAAACACTAATTTGAAAAGGTAAACAAGGTGTGATCAAGCAATATGGTGAATATTTAAATTAAAAAAAATATCTTACAATAAAAGACACATTGCCATTAATTCCCCTCAAAATACTCCCCTTGCTTCAAATACACTTATCCCATCATTCTTGCCACTTTCTGAAGCAGTTCTGGAAGTCCTCTTTCATGAATGTTCTTAGTTGTGCTGTCGTGGCTGCCTTGATGTGCTGAATCATTTGACTTTGCGGAAGACCCAGAAATCACATGATGACAGATTAGTGAAAAAGGTGGATGAGGACACACCATTATGTTTTAATTTGATAGCAAGTGCTGTACCAGAAGTGATGTGTGACACGGAGTATTGTCATGATAGAGGATGATTTACAGCACACTTTAAAACACACCTTCTCTCAACCTTGGCTCACATCCGACTGCACCAAACAAGCTGAAACTTGTCACACACTGTTACTAAGGTTTGATGAACCACTTCCCATATTGAAGATCCCTGCCTTTCCGTTGGATGGCACTCAGCAGCAGCATTCACCATATTTTGTGATCACAATGGAAAGGCTCTGTATCACACATCACTTCTGGTATATGGAAATTTATGTCAAACAAAAACATCATGATGTGTTCTCATCCATCTTATTCACCAAATCTGGCATTGTGAGCCTTCTGGCTCTTTGCCAAAGTCAAATTACCATGAAAGATAAACATTTTGAATCTAGTCAGGACATCAAGGCAGCCACAAAAGCGCAACTAAAGACACTCACGAAAGAGGACTTCCAGAATTTCTTCAGAAAGTGGCAAGTATGATGGAATAAGTGTGTTGGAAGTGAGGGGGAACATTTTAAGGGAAATTAGCAATAATGTGTGTTTTTCTGTATTTTTTTTTAAAAAATTAAACATTCACCGTATTGTTGAATCACACCTTCTATGTACCTCTACATTCATTGCAGCACTATTTACAATAGTCAACGCATGGAAGCAACCCAAGTAGCCACGAACAGAAGATTTAATAAAGAAGTGGTACATATATACAATGGGATATTACTCGGCCATATAAAAGAACAACAAGAATGGATGTAGAGGGTATTATGCTAAATGAAATAAGGCAGACTGAGAAAGACAAATATCATATGATCTCACTATATGTGGAATCTAAAGAACAACATAAACAGACAAACAAAACAGAACTGACTCTTGGATTCAGCAAACAATCTGATGATTGCTAGAGGGTAAGGATTTTGAGGAACTGAGTGAAGACGTTGAAAAGATTAAGAATACAAATTGGTAGTTACAAAATAGTCATAGGGATGTAAAGTACAGCATAGAGAATATAATCAGTAATGTTGTAACAACTATGTATAGTACCAGGTGGGTACTAGACTAATGGGGGGGAATCACTGCATAAATTATATAAATGTCTAACTACTATGTTATACACCTGAAACTAATATAAAGTAATACTGAATGTCAATTGTAACTGAAATAAATAATTTTGAAAAAAATGATTGTAAACTCTCCCTACCCCCCCCCAAAAAAAAAATCATGTTCAAAGATGAGCAAAATTGTGCAAACCAATATTTCATACCTCTGGAGAGTGACAAAAGGTAATCATCAAGTAATCATAAAGAACTGTTGAAACTTTGGGTAAAAACGATGGGAGTCTGAGGCTACTTGTCTGGGGCTTCTTCCATTCTTCCTATTCCCAGCTCAGTTGCAGTAGTTTTACAAGAGCAAGACTGACCATAAGAACTAGTAACTTTGCTGACAGGGGTGGTTGGCTAACGTGATTTGGAGTAAAATTCTTGGCTGATGATGTCAGTAAAGAAAGAGAAAAGAAAAGAAAAGAAAAGAAAAGAAGAAAAGAAAACACTATGTAGGAAAAAAATAAGAAAAAGACCCATAACTCTGTGAGCCTAAGATTGTTAATCGTGGTTGTAATGAGTGGGAGACCAACCAGAAAAACTTAAGATGAATACCGTGCAAATTAGAGAGCCATGGAAGGGTTAGATAAACTCTACATACATCTTTGGAAGACAGGGAAACTACACATGTACTTGAAAGACCTAGAGGGCTCAGGGAAAGGAAAAGCCAGGGTTAGACCTGAGAACTCCCTGAACTTTGATTGTGCCCTCTGCTTCCCACACTCAGATGACACGCAGAGAGTGGAAGCCTTACATTTTGGGCATAGACTTACATTTGAGCTCATACTTTTTCTCCATTGTTATTTGATCACTAAGCTATTCAGACACAGAGACATTCCTCAGGAAACCATTAGTGGTCACTGGTTGTCAGGGAGTCTACAGATAAGCCTAGGTAAGTTAGTAAACAAAGAAACAAAAACTCAAGTTTCAGAATCCAGAGTTGCTATAATACATTGTCTTAAAGGTCCATTCATTTCTAAATTGACATGCAATTGTGACATGCAAATAAACAGAAAACTATGACCTATATTTAGAGGGGAAAAAAAGCAATCAGTATAAATTGACTCCAAGTGGTCCTATATTTTGCTTTGGGCACAAAAAGACTTCCAGCTATTATATATTAAAAGATGAAAAGAACTGGTGTTTAAAAATTAAAGGGAAAGTAATGACATTAACTCTACAAATAAGGTATCTTTATAAAGAGTATCAATTACAAAAAGGAAGCAAGTGGAAATTTCAATAGCTGACAAAAATAATTAAATAATTTCAAAATCATATTTGAAATAGAATAATCAGTGAACTTGATGATTGATTTGTAGAAATTATCTGATGTGAAAAATAAAGAGAAAATTATTGAGGAAAAATGGACAGAGACTCGGACACCTGTGAGACAGTATGAAACAGTCCATCTGCGCATCCGTAAGACCCCTCTGGACACTCAGGAAAAGGTGGCTCTCTCCCGTCCAATATTAGTGGTCACCCATCAGGCATGGCCAGTGGTTTTCACATGCCTTCTACTGCAATTCCATCATTCTTTTTTTTTTTAGAAATTAAAATAAATAATGTATTATTTTATTGACGCATATTTTATTTAGTATTCCTTTTCAATATGTCACTTGATACATACTATTTGCCACTGACCACATTTACATGGCTTTTGCCTCA
Organism: Rhinolophus hipposideros; assembly: GCF_964194185.1. NCBI lineage: Eukaryota > Metazoa > Chordata > Mammalia > Chiroptera > Rhinolophidae > Rhinolophus > Rhinolophus hipposideros. The sequence goes on from NC_138061.1 coordinate 65,722,031, forward strand.
CTATGTTTCTGCTTTTTTTGTCATTTTATTTTTTAAAAGCAGTTTTAGGTTCACAAAAAGATTGGGATAAGGGTGCACAAACTTTCCGTCCACCCCACTCCCACACACGTACAGCCTCCCCCATTGTAAAATTTCCCACTAGGGAGGTACGTTTGCTGCAACAGATGAACCTGCGCTGACACATGATAATCACCCAAAGTCCACAGTTTACGTTATGGTTCACTCTCGGTGGTGCACATGCTGCGGTTTTGGACAAGTGTATAATGACATGTATCCATAATTATGGTATAATATAGAGTATTTTCACTGTCTTAAAAATCTGCTGTGCTCCACCTTTTCTTTCCTGCTCTCTCCTCAACCCTGACAACCACTGATCTTTTTACTGTCTCCATGGTTTTGCCTTTTCCAGAATGTCATGTGGTCGGGATCATGTAGCCTTTTCAGATTGGTTTCTTTCATTTGGTAATATGCATTTAGATTTCCTCCATGTCTTTTTATGGCTCAGTAGCTCACTTCTTTTTAGTGTTAAATAATATTCCATTGTCTGGATATGCCCTAATTTATTCATCCATTTACCAACTGGAAGGACATCTGGGTTACGTCCAAGTTTTGGCAATTGTGAATAAATCTGCTATAAGCATTCATGTGCAGGTTTTTGTGTGAATATAAGTTTCTAACTCTTTTGGGTAAATACTGAGGAGTGCAATTGCTGGATCAAATGGTAAGAATATGTTTAGTTTTGTAAGATACTACCTACCTGTCTTCCAAAGTCTCTGTAATATTTTGTATTTCCAACAGCAACAGATAAGAATTCCTGATGCTCCACATTCTCACCAGCATTTGGTGGTGTTATTGTTTTGGATTTGGGCCAGTCTAATAGATGTACAGTTGTATCTCATTGTTTTAATTGGGAATTCCCTAATGACATAAGACGTGGAGCATCTTTCATATGCTTATTTGCCATCAGAATATCTTCAGCAAAGTGTTTATTAAGATCTTTCGCACATATTCAAAATCAGATTGTTTTCTTATTGCTGATTTTTATGAATTCTGGATATATTTTGGATAACTGTCCTTTACCAGGTCTGGTATTACAAAGGTTTTCTTTCAGTCTGCAACTTGTTTTCCCATTCTCTTAACATTGTCTTTCACAAAGCAGAAGTTTTTAATTTTAATGAAGTCCAGCTTATCAATTATTTCTTTAATGTATCATGTTCTTGGTATTTTACCTAACAAGTCATTGCCATACCCACAGTCACATAGGTTTCCTCCTATATTATCTTTTAGGAGTTTTATAGTTTTGTATTTTACATTTAGGTCTTTGATCCATTTTGAATTAATTTTCATGAAGAGTGCCAGGTCTGTTTCAATTCATTTTTTTTTTTTTGCATGTGAATGTCTAATTGTTCCAACATCATTTGCTGAAGACTAAATTTGTTTTATTGTACTGCATTTGCTCCTTTATCAAAGATCAATTGGCTATATTTATGTGAGTCTATTTCTATGCTCTTTATTCTGTTCCATTGATCTATTTGTCTGTTCTCTTGCTAGTACCACACTGTCTTGATTACTGTAGTTTCATAGTATATAAGTCTTGAAATCAAGTAGTGTCAGTACTTTAACTTTATTATCTTCCTTCAATATTGTTTTAGCTATTCTGGGTCTTTCCCTCCTCCATATAAACTTTAGAATCAGTTTGTCAATATCTATAACATAATTTCCTGGGGTTTTGCGTTGTAGTTTTTCTTGTTGATCTTGAACATATTTTGTTAGATTAATATGGACGCATTTCATTTTGGGGGTTGCTTATGTAAATGACATTTTGTTTTTAAATTAAATGTTTTTTTCTTTTTCTTTTTTTTTGTTTTATTTTATTTTATTTTTACATCCCTCACACCGTGAACCCCCTTCCCCCCATCCACCACCACCCCAACCTCACACCGAGCCATCACATTATACACATAAAATTATAGTTGGCATTCATTAATGTCCAGCCTCTGGTGTACAATATCATGACCAGGCATCCACAGCATCCCTGAGGTGGTCTCCCAAACAGGCCACATGTCCATCAGACACCCAACAAAATCCCCAAACACTATTGAATAAGTTCCCCAAAGTAATTCTCAAAAAACACTGAGGCCATCCTGTGGTCACCAGCCGCCCTCCAATCCCTTCACCCTTTCCCCCATCCCTTACCCCCTCCCCCCCGCCCATCTAACAACTCTCATTTTTTTGTGTCCCCAAAACTGTTTCTGATGAGTTCATACACATATTCTTTTCTTTATATTCCGCATATAAGTGAGATCATATGGTACTTTTCTTTCTCTTTCTGACTTATTTCACTTAACATAATGTTCTCTAGATCCATCCATGTTGTTGCAAATGGTAAGATTTCTTTTTTCTTTATGGCTGCGTAGTACTCCATTGTATAAATGTACCACAATTTCTTAATCCAGTCATTGACCGATGAGCATTTCGGTTGTTTCCATATCTTGGCTATTGTGTAAAGTGCTGCAATAAACATAGGAGTGCATACAGATTTTTGAATTGGAGTTTTGGATTTCTCCGGGTAGATGCCTAGGAGTGGAATTACTGGATCATAGGGTAGTTCTATCTTCAGATTCCTGAGATACCTCCATACTGTTTTCCATAGTGGCTGCACTAATCTGCAATCCCACCAACAGTGCACTAGCGTTCCCTTTTCTCCACATCCGCGCCAGCATTTGTCATTTGTTGATTTATTTTTATTTTTTTTTTTTTATTAATTAATTTATTTATTAGTTTCAGGTGTACAAAACAAGGTAATACTTAGACGTTCATCATTTATATCCCTCATACTGTGAACCCCCCTCCCCCCATCCACTATCCCTCCGACCTCACACTGAACCATCACATTATATATATAAAATTATAGTTGGCATTCATTAATGTTTAGCTTCTGATGTACAATGCCATGATCAGGTATCCACAGTATCCCTGAGGTGGTCTCCCAAATAGGACGCATGTCCATCGGATACCCAACAAAATCTTTACAACATTATAGAATACCTTCCCCAAATTAATTTTCAAAAGAAAAACCCTTTACACAATAGCCAAGATATGGAAACAACCAAAATGCCCATCGGTAGATGACTGGATTAAGAAGCTGTGGTACATTTATACAATGGAGTATTACGCAGCCATAAAGAAGAAAGAAATCTTATCATTTGCAGCAACATGGATGGATCTAGAGAACATTATGTTAAGTGAAATAAGTCATTTGTTGATTTATTGATGATAGCCATTTTGACTGGGGTGAGGTGGTATCTCATTGTGGTTTTTATTTGCATTTCTCTGATGGTTAGTGAGGTTGAGCACTTCTTCATATGTCCTCTTGCCTTCTGTATGTCCTTTTTAGAAAAATGTCTCCTCAAGTCCTCTGCCCATTTTTTAATTGGATTGTTTGTTTTTTTGGAGTTGAGTTGAGTAAGTTTTTTATAGATTTGTGATATTAATCCCTTATCAGATATATCATTGGCAAATATCTTTTCCCATTCAGTAGGATCCCTTTTTGTTTTATTGATGGTTTCCTTTGCTGTGAAAAAACTTTTTAGTTTGATGTAATCCCACATGTTTATTTTTTCTCTTACTTCCCTCGCGCGAGGGGATATATCAGTGAAAATCTTACTCCGGGTAATGTCCATGAAGTTTCTTCCTATATTTTCTTCAAGATATTTTATGGTTTCAGATGTTACATTTAAGTCTTTAAGCCATTTTGAATTTATTTTTGTATATGGTGTGAAGAGGTGGTCCAGCTTCATTTTCTTGCATGTGTCTCTCCAGGTTTCCCAACAGCACTTATTGAACAGACTGTCTTTACCCCATCGTACATTCTTGCTTCCATTGTCGTAGATTAGATGGGCATATAGGCATGGATTTACGTCTGGACTCTCTATTCTGTTCCATTGATCTATGTGTCTATTTTTATGCCAGTACCATGCTGTTTTGATTACTGTAGCCTTGTAGTATAGTTTGAAATCAGGTATCGTTATACCTCCCACTTTGTTCTTATTTCTCAAGATAGCTGAGGCTATCTGGGGTCTTTTATGGTCCCATATAAATTTCAGGATTATATGTTCTATTTCTGTGAAAAACGTCGTTGGTAGTTTGATAGGAATTGCATTGAATATGTATATTGCCTTAGGCAGTATGGACATTTTAACTATATTAATTCTTCCTATCCATGAACATGGAATGTGTTTCCATCTATTTATGTCTTCTTTCATTTCTTTCTTCAGTGTTTTATAATTTTCTGAGTACAGATCTTTTACATCTTTGGTTAGATTTATTCCCAGATATTTTATAGTCTTTGGAGCAATTGTAAATGGAATTGTTTTTTTGATTTCTCCTTCTGATATTTTATCATTGGTATATACAAATACAACTGATTTACGAATATTAATTTGGTATCCTGCTACTTTACTAAATTCATCTATCAGTTCTAATAGTTTCTTGGTGGAGTTTTCAGGGTTCTCTCTATATAGTATCATATCATCTGCATATAGTGATAATTTTACTTCCTCCTTACCAATTTGGATGCCTTTTATTTCTTTCTCTTGTCTGATTGCTGTGGCTAGAACTTCCAGCGCTATGTTGAATAGAAGTGGAGAAAGTGGGCAACCTTGTTTTGTTCCTGATCTTAGGGGGAATGGTTTTAGCTTTTCCCCATTGAGTATGATGTTAGCTGTGGGTTTGTCATATATGGCCTTTATTATGTTAAGATATGATCCCTCTATTCCCACTTTCTTAAGGGTTTTTATCATAAAAGGTTGCTGTATTTTATCAAATGCTTTTTCTGCATCTATTGATATAATCATGTGATTTTTATTTTTATTTTGTTAATGTGGTGTATCACATTAATTGATTTGCGGATGTTGAACCACCCCTGCATACCAGGGATGAATCCCACTTGATCATGGTGTATGATCTTTTTAATGTATTGCTGAAATCTGTTCGCTAATATTTTGTTGAGAATTTTTGCATCTATGTTCATTAGAGATATCGGCCTGTAGTTTTCTTTTTTTGTGGTGTCTTTGTCTGCTTTTGGTATCAGGGTGATAGTGGCTTCGTAAAAAGTGTTTGGGAGTCTTCCTTCCTTCTGGATGTTTTGGAAGAGCTTGAGGAGAATAGGTGATAATTCTTTTTTGAATGTTTTGAAAAATTCACCTGTAAAGCCATCTGGTCCAGGGCTTTTGTTTGTTGGGAGATTATTGATTACTGATTCAATTTCCCTGGTGGTAATCAGACTGTTCAGGCTTTCTGTTTCTTCTTGAGTTAGCCTTGGAAGGTTGTGCGTCTCTAGGAAATTGTTCATTTCTTCCAGATTGCCAAATTTGTTGGCATATAGTTGCTCATAGTAATTTCTTAAAATTTTTTGTATTTCTGTGGTGTCTGTTGTCACTTCTCCTCTTTCATTTCTGATTTTATTAATTCGGGTCCTCTCTCTCCTTTTTTTAATGAGTCTGGCTAAAGGTTTGTCAATTTTGTTTATCTTCTCTAAGAACCAGCTCTTGGATTCATTGATCTTTTGTATTGTTTTTCTGGTTTCTATTTCATTTATTTCTGCTCTGATCCTTATTATCTCCTTCCTTGTGCTCCCTTTGGGTTTATTTTGCTGTTCTTTTTCCAGATCCCTTAAGTGTGAAGATAAACTGTCAATTAGTGATGTTTCTTGTTTCTTTAGGTAGGCCTGCAGTGCTATGAACTTCCCTCTTAGGACTGCTTCTGCAGCATCCCATAGATTTTGGGTCATCGTGTTCTCATTCTCATTTGTCTCGAGATATCTTTTGATTTCTTCTTTGTTCTGCTGCTTGACCCATTCATTATTTAATAACATGTTATTCAGCTTCCATGAATTGGTGTGTCTTCCTGGTTTTTTTTCCCTGTAGTTCATTTCTAATTTCATAGCACTGTGGTCAGAGAAGACAATTGATATGATTTCAATTTTCTAAAATTTATCAAGGCTTGTTTTGTGTCCTAACATATGGTCTATCTTGGAAAATGTTCCATGTGCACTTGAGAAGAACGTGTATTCTGCAGCATTGGAGTGAAATGCTCTGAAAATATCAATTAAATCCAACTGCTCCAAAGTATCATTTAAGGCTGTTGTTTCCATATTGATTTTCTGTCTGGAGGACCTGTCCCTTGTTGTCAGAGGTGTGTTGAAGTCCCCTACTATGATAGTGTTGCTATTGATCTCTGTCTTTATGTCCATCAGTACCTGTTTTATATATTTAGGTGCGCCTATGTTAGGTGCATAGATGTTTACTAGGGTTATGTCCTCTTGTCGGATTGATCCCGTTATTATTATATAGTGCCCATCTTTGTCTTTTAATACGTTCTTCATTTTAAAGTCTATTTTGTCAGATATAAGTATTGCAACTCCAGCTTTTTTCTCACTTCCATTTGCATGAAATATCTTACTCCAACCTTTCACTTTCAGCCTGTGTGTCTTTTGATCTGAGATGAGTCTCTTGTATACAGCATATACAAGGTTCTTGCTTCCTTATCCACTCAGCCACCCTATGTCTCTTGATTGCAGCATTTAATCCGTTTACATTTAAAGTGATTATTGATAGGTACATAGTTATTGCCATTTTTAAATTTGTAGTAAATTGTTTTTATCTTTCTTCTATTTACAGAAGTCCTTTTAGTATTTCTTGCAATGCTGGCTTTGTTGTAATAAATTCTTTTAGTTTGTTCTTTTCTGGGAAGCTCTTTATCTCTCCATCAACTTTAAATGATAGCCTTGCTGGATAAAGCAATCTAGGTTGTAGGCCTTTGTGTTCCATCACTTTGAGTATATCCTGCCACTCCCTCCTGGCCTTCAATGTTTCTGTAGAAAAGTCATTTGATAGCCGTATGGGAGTTCCCTTGTACGTAACCTTCTGCCTTTCTCTTGCTGCTTTCAAGATTCTTTCTTTGTCTTTAAGCTTTGCCATTTTAACTATAATGTGTCTTGGTGTGGGCCTGTTTGGGTTTATCCTGGTTGGAACTCTCTGCAGTTCCTGGGCTTGTATGTTGGTTTCCTTCATCAGGTTAGGGAAGTTTTCGGACATTATTACCTCAAATATGTTCTCAATCCCTTGCTTCCTCTCTTCGCCTTCTGGTATTCCTATGATGCGCATGTTGTTGCGCTTGATGTCATCTCAGAGGTGTCTTAAACCATCTTCATTGTTTTTTATTCTTTTTTCTGTCTGTTGTTCTGTTTGGGTGATCTCTGCTAACTTGTCTTCTAAGTCGCTGATTCGATCCTCTGCTTCATCTAACCTGCTGGTCATTCCTTAAAGTGAGTTCTTAATTTCGGTAATTGTGTTCTTTAGTTCTAGCTGGTTGTTCGTTAAGATTTCTACATTTTTTTTTAGTTCTAACTGGTTGTTCTTTATGATTTCTATATCGTTCTTTATGTCTTCTCTAAGCTCCTTAAACGTTCTTATCACCAGTGTTCTGAACTCTGTCTCTGACAGGTTGGTTGCCTCTGCTTCATTTGGTTCCAGTTGTGGAGGTTTCTTCTGTTCTTTTATTTGGGACATGTTTCTTTGTCTTCCCATTCTGACTGACTCTCTGTGTTTGCTTTGATGTATTAGGAAGATCCCCTAGAGCTCTTAGTTCTTGCTGGGTTATCTTATGTAGTATGTGTCCTTTATATTTGACTTGGACTACTTCGTTCTTCTCCTCTGCATGTGCTCCACAGGTGGTTCGTGTGTTTACTTTATTGTCCTGTTCAAGAATAACTTTAATTGCTTTTTGCTTGTGAGTAGGTTGGTTTAACTCCTAGGCTGTCTAGTTGTGAAACTTGGCTCTGCCCACCGCAGGGTGTTCTGCTGGGTGAGGGTTGGCCACTTAAATGAGGTTTGGCCTCTATGGGCTCTTGTGCCTTCAGAGGATTCCCTCTGGGTGTGTGACTTGTTGGTCAAACCCGGTAATACTCTGGTTTGGTCCAGAGTTGGCTTCTGGATATGTTGAATCTTGTGCCTCTTAAGCTGGGCCCTGTTAGGGCAGTTTCAGCACAAATCAAGTTACCAAGTACAACAACAACAACAACAAAGAAAACAAATCAAGTACATTCACATGTAAAATACAACCGACAATCCCCACTCAACATAGGCAAAGATATCAAAGAAAAAAAGGCAGAACAAAGCAAATCACAACAAGCAGAAAAAAAAACACCAAGCAAAGCAAAACAGAAAGCAGCATCAGTCTTAGCTTAAGCCCACCAAGTAATCTCCAGGTTGTCCTCCGCTGTGCCAAAGAGTTCCCTGCCTATTGCGCAGGCAGCGCTGGTCACCTGGTGCCCAGAGTGAATTTGGGAGTGTAGATTTAAATGCGAGGGGCTGAGGGGTCTGGATGACAGTTTTCAGGGAGACCGTGCAGTTTCTGTCCTTTCCTGCACAAATGCACGCTGAGAGTAGCTCCACCAGCGCTGTGCCCAGTGCTCCTGAATCTTAGGGCCCTCCTTCCGTGGGTGTGTGGGAGGGGGCAGGCGGGAGATCTCTAAGCTGCTGAAAGCTGGGAGCTGCATCTGCCGCTTACTGCTGAACTCAGGGAGTGCTTCCAAGGTTGCCCTTGCCCTGCCCCAGGCCAGCCAGACAGGGGGGGGGCTGGGGATGGAGAGGTCTTCTCTCTCCCAGGCCAGCCACGTCACACTCCTCCCGCAGGCCTGAAAAGGTGGTGGCTGGGGGTGTGGGAGTCTCCTCTCTCCTCATCCAGCGAAAATCCCCTCCTCCCAGCCTCTTCTGAAGGTCAGAGCTGGCTGTCAATCTTCCGAGGGCCTGAGCACAAACGCCCCTCTGTAATCTGACACTACTCCTCAGTTCAGGCAGTTTAAGTCTCTGGAAGGGCGGGGGGAGGATTCGAAAAGCATGGTGAGAGGCCCAGGTGTGGTGGTTGAGTTCTTTGTCTGCCCTAGGGCCCATGAGATGCCCGCCCCGGCGGGAGCGATCAGCTGTGGGACACAGGGAAAGAGCCCACCTCCTGGACCCTGCGCTTTCCGCTGCACCCTGGGCTCCCGTGGGACTCTAGAGCCCTGGGTGCTGCCTGCAACTGCTGCTGTGGGCACGCTACAGGGCCACGGCTCTACCGTGTGGGGTGGGGAGAGCGCGGTGCGTTTCCTCTTGCCCTCCTCGCTCCTCCCCTGCTTGCCCAACTAGCGCACCCCAAAGCAAACCTTCCAGGAGTCTCTGCTCTGTCCTGAGATTCGCGCATGGGTCGCCGTCTGGCCTGGGCTCTTCCACGAGTCTGCGCTCCGTCCTGGGCGCCGCGGTGGCGGTTGCCAGCGGGCCGTGGAGGGGGGAGCGTGCTTCCACTTCGCTGTCCTGCCTCCTCCCCTGCTCGCAATCAGCGCTCACCTTCAGGTAATTCCTCCACGAGTCTGCGTGTTCTATATCTCCCTGTGTCTTTAGAGCTGCGGTTTGCTGCCGCTGCTGCAGTCGCCGCCGGCCTAATTTAAAATTTTATGTGTTTATTGTTTGTATACAGGAAAGCAACTGACATTGGTATATTAACCTTGTAGCGTTCAACCTTGCTGTAATCTCTTATTAGATCTAGGAGTTATTTTCTTGATTATTTTGCATTTTCTGCATAGAAGATCATGTTACCTGTCAACAAAGACACTTTTGTTTCTTCCTTCCCAGTCTGTATAACTTTTAATTTTCTTTTCCTGTCTTATTGCATTATTAGTACTTCTAGTACGGTGTTGAAAAGGAGTAGTAAGAGGAAACATACTTGCCTTGTTTCTGATCTTAGCATCAAAGCTTCTGTTTTCTCACCATTAAGTATATTGTTAGCTATAGTTTTATGTATATATTCTTCATGAAGTTGAGGGAGTTCCACTCTATTTTGAGTTTAGTGAGAGATTTTATTACAAATGGTTGTTGGATTTTGTCAAATGCTATTTCTGCCTCTTTTGATGTACTCATGTAATTTGTTTTAGCCTATTGATGTGATTACATGAATTGCTTTTCCAGTGTTGAACCAGCCTTTTATGTCTGGGGTAAATCCCATTTGGTTGTGATGTATACCTTTTTATACATTGTTGAATTTGATTTAATAATACTTTGTTAAGGATTTTTGAAACTATGTTCATGAGAGATATTGGTGTGAAATTTTCTTTTCTTGTAATGTTTTTCTTTGCCTGATATTGGTACTAGGGCAATGCTGGCCTCATACAATGAGTTAGGAAGTATTCCTTTTGCTACTATTCTCTGAAAGAGATTATAGAAATGATATAATTTATTCCGTAAATATTTGCTAGGACTCACCAGTAAATTTTTGTGAGTTTTTTGAATACTTTCTCATGAAGTACAACCTGCAGAATTGAGCTTTATACTAAAGAAATATTCTTGTGGGTATCCTTTACAAATAATTATTGTGTACTTCTATTCCTTTTCCTTTGTTCTAGGTTTTCTAAAATTGAGGCATACTGAGGTATCAGTGTCTATCATTTTCTTTCCTTTTCTGATGCCTTAAGAAACAGGAATGAACAAAAGGAGCTATCTTACCAAAAAAACAGGTAGACTTGAAATGGCCATGGTTCAGAAAGGGCTGTGTAAGGGAAGATGAAACTGTTCTAATAGGAATGTAGCTTTTCTGTTTTACCACAGTATTTGCCTTTCTAAGCTCTTAAATCACCTGGAGAGAAGAAAATATTCAGAAAATAAAATATTTTAAAAATATATAAACAAATTCCATTACTCAGTATAAAATGTTTATTTTTGTATAGAAGGTTTGAGTTAGTGTGCAAATGGCATACAACCAGGAACTTCACTTTGCTTTAAAGAAAAAAAAAAAGAGAACATAAGGTTTTTCTCCATTATGTTATGTAGAGAAGCAGCAAACTTTATTGGAAAGTTTGCTGTAAAGAAATTTGTGGTTAGTCCCCAGAAGTTTCACTTGAATGTAAATAATAAACATTAAGTTTATTCTTTTAAAAAACACCATTTTACACATATAAGATTGACAAAAAATATTTTAAAATCTAACACTGCCAAGTATTGGCAAATAAATATTGAAATAGGAGTATTCACACTCTGTTGTAGGAAGGTAAATTGTTATAAGCACTTGAAAAACAATATGGTGATATCTAATTAATGAGAAGATCCACTTAACAGCTCTCTATGACCCAGTGATTCCTCTCCTCGAAAAATACCTATACACACACTCAGTAGAAACATTAAATACTGGCACCAGCATGTCTGAGAGCACAAACTTGAAGACAGTTTAAGTTTCCATCAGCAAAAGAAATTATAACTAAATTTTGATGAACTCTTTAATATAACATTTTCCAGCAGTGAAAACAAATGAATTAGATCTACAATTATCAACAAACATAGATCTCAGAAACATAATATGAGTTAAAAAGCTGGTTTCAGAAATGTATGTACAGAATTATTTCATTTACAAAATGTTTAAATATATAGAAAACAAGATGATACGTTCTGGAAATACACACATATATGTGGTAAAATTAAAAAAGAATACATGGAATAACAAATAACATCATAAGAAGAATGGTTACCTCTGGGAGAAGGGAAGGAATGAGAATGAGGATGGGCATACCAAAGGGTTCAACAATATTTGCAGTGTTTTATTAGTCTGAATGGTTCATCCGTAAATATTGAATTATCCTTTATACCTTCTGTAGACCTGAAATACTTCATAAAAGCTTTATAAAAGGAAAACTCTGTCATGTAGTCAAATAAAATTAGGCCAATTTGAAACTGAGATTCTTAAAAATATTAATAAAATTTCAGTTTATGTACAAAATTACAAGTATTTAGAAATCCAAAGTTTCAATGAAAGTCAAAAATTAAATAATTTCTAACCTAGGGGGAGCCAAACACATGGCAAACTATATACTTTATTGTTTCATAGCAGCACTACTTTAGCTGATAAACAGAAATTCCCAACATTGTCTTTCGGGACATCACTTCTCAGAACTTCTCAGACCCTTCAGAGAAATTTTAGTGATATCAGTGTTTTTATTAAATATTCAGTGTTGTTAGAATATGACCTATTTTTTATATCTTATAACAATATCATTTGACTTCATTAACTGATGGGTAATATTGAAGTCCCAAAAACAATGTAGTAAAAATAAATAACTTTTGAACAAAATTTCTGTGTAATAAAATATTTTAAAGAAGACCGAGTATTGCTGTGATACTATTAAGGCAGTATATTTCAAAATACTAGAAATAATGAGAAAATAATAAGTAGCATTTAATCTGTATACCATTTAATTTACTAAACATATTGTATAGTAATAAAATGGCACATTATCATTAACCTCTCAGTTACATTATGCATTTTAATTCATATAGCCACCTCCTGTTCAGTCCCATTAATGACATTCAAGTCACAGAAATATCTGGCTACACTGAACCTTCATTCCAATAAGGCAATAAGTGGTTGGAACTGAGTAGAGGCTGACCCTTCAGATGGAGTGTGCATTCTCCATTAATCACACTCTTTACCAGTTCCTACTACTTAAACTATGGGTGCCCAAACTTAAGCTTGGATCAGAATTATCTGTAGGGCTTGTTAAAACATAGGTTGCAAAACTCTACCTCAGAGTTTTGATTTAACAGGCCAGGATGAAGCCTGAGAATTTGCATTTCCAACATGGTCCGAAGTGATGTTGATGCTGCTGATGCTTGTAACTGATGGCTTAGAGCTGCCTGTTCCATTATTTACCTTTCCTACAAAATTCCTCTTGGTATTTAAGTTTTTGCCTCCTAGTCCAGACCATACAGAAAATGCAACAGAATTTACAAACAATTTACCTTCTTAATATATTAGAATAGTTGGCCCTGTAGTAATGTTATTTACTACATAGGTGTTTTAGTATACTTTCCCGAGTGGTAGACAAATCATGAAGTTATTCCCTATAATTCTGAATAACAACCTGGAGCACACTCCTGGGAGCAGGTCTCACATATTGTACATTACCCATTGTATACACTGAGGAGGGGGACAGAATTAAGAACTCTGTGCTTTAATACTCTATATGCTCTAAGGGTGGCCGTATTTTGGGATTTGTATAAGTAATTCAAGTTCTTTTCCTCATGGGAAATTTGGCATTATAATATGCCCTCACATTTATCATTGAAGAAATTAAAGGAGATCATGTGTGCCCATATTGGAACTCAATACACATTAATTGCCATTTCCCATCTCTCTTCTCCTCTGGTTGAAGAGGAGGGAATTTTGGAACATAGCATAGGGGATACAGTAGTCGAGAGGCATTTTGCCTTCGAGGATGGAAAGGACTGAGATTTGCCAACATATTTATTTCCAAAGTTTACATTGTACAGTCTCCCTCTTCACTCTCTCTCACCCACATAAGTGAGAACATTTGGAGACAGGTGATGACTCTTTTAAAGTTGCTGTAGGTAGCCTTAAGAATGGAAGTATATAATACTCTAGTTCAGGGCTGTCTGATAAAACCACCTGTAATAGTGGAGAGGTTTATACCTGGGCTGTAAACATAGTTGCCATTAGCTATGTGTGGCTCTTGAGCACTTGAAATGTGGCTAGTGTGACTGAAGAACTGAATTTAAAAAATTTAAATGTAAATAGCTACATGGGGCTAGTAGCTATTGTATTGGGGAGTACAGGTCTAAAGTTTAAGGTAAATTGGATAGGTCTAGATTCAAATCCGGCTTTTGTAGCTCTAGTATCTCATGCAAATTTCTCCCCGAGTGCAACACCACTCTTCCTGCCCCCTTGTAGTTGTCAAGAGAAAGAAATACAGTAATAATGTAAAGTGTTGAGCATAGTGTTTTAGCTCTTGCTTCCAAAACAGGAAGTGCTCAATGAATATCGACTGCCTAGTGGAGTCCTAATACTAATTACTAGTTTGAATACTGATAAAATTTCTTCTTTTGAGTTGTCCATGAAAGAAAAGTAAATGAATTCTGTGGAAATATTACCCAATATATTGTTTAGATTACAGCCAGTTGACTGTGTGTGAGGATTTGAGGGATCTATGTCAGAACTTTGTCATCCAGACATTACATGGGATTGGTTTGCCTTTAAGCAACTGGATCCTGGACTTTGTGATTGTTTTGAAGAAAAAAAAACAACAAAAAACTTGTTTCGTGTAGGTTTACAGTAAGGGTTAATATATGCAGTAAAATTGATTTTGCATGAACTAATTTGAGGACATGCTCCTTCACTCCTTCATAGTTGCTGGCCCATGCCTTGCTAGAACATTTACACATTTGTTAAATAGTGTGAATCTTTGTTCTCTGCCTTAGATTCTATGCTGTGTGATTGTGTGTGACATTGAAGTGGAGGCAGAAACTGTCCTGAGAGTGGGAGAGTCCATAGGGTTTACCTCAAATCACTTCAATCATGTTGACAGAGGTAACGTTAGTCTGAAAGTCTCGGACTCCTTATCTGTCTAATGGAGAGTCAAATGCAACATGATACTGTCTGCTTTTGAGAAATACAGAGGCCATTCAATGAATCATGAGGATGAGGTGCATGGAGCACTAATGACAAGAAAGTATGTAACAGGAAAAGAAGGTGCAGTACATTTTATTCAACTGTTCCATGCGGCCCTGTGGATGGATTCTTCCCGAGAGAGCGTAATGGTAGAGCATTCTTTTAGTTGTAGATGTGAAATCAGTGTACCTTCTAGCTGAATATTTTTCCTGGCTTTGTTCATATGAAGCACAGATGTTTTACAAATCATCTTTATATTAAGGTTGAGATAACCCAGCTAGGTTTAAAGATGGTCACATTTTTCCAATTATGCTGTTTCCCAAGCAGTGCACCCTAGAAGAGAATTGGCTTCGGAAGATGCTTCCAACCATGATGCCCAGGGCCCCCAATCCAGCAGCATCTGGGAAACAGAGTGTAGCCTGTCCATCCTCTGATACAGAGGAAGTAGGTACTAGTCCCACACTTTATGCAGAGTCTCCTAAGGGGTGGCACTTCCTTTCACACGGGGAAAATCAGGAGACTTGGCCATGGACAGCTTCAGGGAAAGTCCTGTTAAAATGAACCCCCTTGAGCAAGTTCTTGCTGCTGCTCTCATGAGTCAAAAATTGGCCAAGGCCTGGGTCTTGCAAGCCCAGCACAGAAGGGCCTGCATTGGACCAGCTACCAGTTGGGCTTATTGGTTTCATATGGGCAGGCAGAAGTTAGGAGGAAACTAGTTGTCTATTGGTATGGCTGGCAGCATCTTTATCCATCAAGAAAGTCCTCTGAGGTTGATTGCTATATGGTGTAGCCACAGACTGAGCTCAGGTCTAGGTTGCTTTGGTACCAACTGACTTTTGTGGTGTTCCAGCCCCTTCCCAAGCACCTTCCTCTGCGGCCTTCGGTATCACAGTCTAACATGTTTTCGAGTAAGTAAGAGATGCCATTGTGCTTGGTAAAGGAGCAAAGGTTGTCTAAAGTGACTGGCACTGGGAATACACATATGCTTTGGAAGAGAAACTTTCTCCCTTGATGGCAGAAAGATGCTCTTGTACACATTATACTAAGAACACAATAATCCCAAACCAGTATGTTTTATTTTTTTTATTTTTTCTTTTTTTTCTTTTTATTTTTTATTTATTTATTTATTTTATTATTTTATTTTTTATTAATTTATTTATTTATTAGTTTCAGGTGTACAAAATGAGGTAATACTTAGACGTTCATCATTTATATCCCTCATACTGTGAACCTCCCTCCCCCCATCCACTATCCCTCCGACCTCACACTGAACCATCACATTATATATATAAAATTATAGTTGGCATTCATTAATGTTTAGCTTCTGGTGTACAATGCCATGATCAGGTATCCACAGTATCGCTGAGGTGGTCTCCCAAATAGGACGCATGTCCATCGGATACCCAACAAAATCTTTACAACATTATAGAATACCTTCCCCAAATTAATTTTCAAAAAAAACCCTGAGGCCATCTTGTGGTTACCAGCTGCTTCCAAATCCCTTCACCTTTCCCCTCATCCCCAACCCCCTCCCACACACCCATCTAACCACTCTCGGTTTTTTCTCTGCGTCCCCAAAACTGTCTCTGATTAGTTCATTCACATAGTCTTTCCTTTAGATTCCATATATAAGTGAGAAACAACAAATGCTGGCGCGGATGTGGAGAAAAGGGAACGCTAATGCACTGTTGGTGGGACTGCAGATTAGTGCAGCCACTATGGAAAACAGTATGGAGGTATCTCAGGAATCTGAAAATGGAACTACCCTATGATCCAGTAATTCCACTCCTAGGCATCTACCCGGAGAAATCCAAAACTCCAATTCAAAAATCTGTATGCACTCCTATGTTTATTGCAGCACTTTACACAATAGCCAAGATATGGAAACAACCAAAATGCCCATCGGTAGATGACTGGATTAAGAAGCTGTGGTACATTTATACAATGGAGTATTATGCAGCCATAAAGAAGAAAGAAATCTTATCATTTGCAGCAACATGGATGGATCTAGAGAACATTATGTTAACCAAACCAGTATGTTTTAAATTACTCAATTTTAAATGCCTGTTTGTATGAAGACTTATACCAGTCCAGTCTGAAGGATGGTTGAGCAAGCCGCTGCGATTGTTTGCAGTCTGAGCTTCAAATGGAGCAAACACAGTGCCCAGGCCTGCTCATCTGATGCTACAATCCATTTTCACTGGTTTTCCAGGGCTGACTGCATGAACATAAACATGTGATCACTCAAACAAACACACACACACACACACACACACACACGCCTCTTCTCAAAAAGATAAGTGATAATCTAGAAACATAGAGATCCACAGAAAAAAGCATGTATGTATGTATGTATGTATGTATGTATGTATGTATGTATATACTTATATTCCCCAAAGTGAAAGGTCTTTAGAAATTCAGCACTTGGTCTATTCTGCCAACCAGGACCCTGAACCAGAACCTGTCTGAACCTCTGTACTCGGGTAAACGATACAAGAGCCAACTCTCATTTGGGCATTTTGGAAGCAGGAAACAACTTCAGCTTGGAAAACATTTATCTGTAAAGACTAGTGTGCTCTAATGTTCATTACAGCTTTATTTATGGTGGCCAAGATATGGAAACCAAAGTGTCCTTCGATAGATGAATGGATAAAGAAGTTGTGGTATATATACACAATGGAATACTATTTCGCGGTAAGAAAAGATGAAATAAGAACATTTGTCACAACATGGATGGGTCTTGAGAGTATAATGCTAAGTGAAATAAGTCAGACAGAAAAAGCAGAGAACCATATGATTTCACTGATATGTGGGATATAAAACTGAAAACAACCAAAGAACAAGACAAACAAATGAAGGACCAAAAACTCATAGACACAGACAATAGTTTAGGGGTTACCAGACTGTAAGGGGTTGGGGGGCTCTAGAAGAGGGCAAACGGGGTCTAATATATGGTGATGGAAAGAGAACTGACTCTGGGTGGTGAACACACAATGTGAGATATAGATGATGTAATACAGAATTGTATACCTGAAATCTGTGTAACTACTAAAAATTGTCACCTCAATAAACTTTAATTAAAAAACAAACAAACAAAAAACACTTCCATTCTGTACTCATTACAGTTTTAAAGATCTCATAGTCAGTTTATCACCTCACATACCCTCAGGTACATGATTGAACTGATGCACAAAATAGACTCAAATATTTGCTCAAGGTCATCTACCCATGACCAGAAATCATTGTGTTGACTCCAAATCTAGTGAGTTCTCCCCACACTGTGCAACATGCCTGTAGACTGGTATAATCTCATTAGAGGGGATTCATGATCTTGTGATGTCAAAGTTGGAAGGCCCCGCAGCATCTCCTCCTACCTGCCCCTCATTTCAGAGAGGGTACAAGAGTCCCAAGAAATTCTGTGGTTTGGACAAGTTCACAGGAAAACAAGCAACAGAAGAGTGACCACAAGGCAGGTCCAGGAATTCAGAGGCCAGGTCTGTGACTTGTTTTAGGCATATCCACTCATCTTCATCTTAACTTTTATTTTTTGAAAAAATAAATGGGGTCACAGCTGCCAAAAGTCTATTCCTTCAGGGGCACTTTTGTTTCTCCAAAATGATAAGCATATCGGTTTGCAACAGACATTGGACAGTCAGAGGCCTGGAAGATCCAGTGAGATTATTAAAGAGCACACTAACTTGTGTTTCTTTTTAATAAACTTTTTTATCTTACAAACAGGAAATTAAATTTTGCTGACCAGTTCAGGGTTCCAAACCAGATAGACTCTATTAATAAGAGGAATGTGAGTGAACAAGGCTCTAGTGGCGAAGTACTAGGATGTTCTCGGTTTATAAGACACAATAGGTCATGTTCAAAGTACGTGTCATACTGCTTTCCATCTTTCATTTGTCTAATTAGTGCATTCTCCCTTCCTCTTCTGTATGCAAAGTTAGAAGCTCTTACTGGCTGAGGTGAGAAAAACAAGGCTGGAACTCAGAAGGAAACGCTCCGTGGTCCAGCTGGACTTGTCTGTGGCAGTTCTGTGCTTTAGAAGTATCTGGCAAGCTACAAAAATGACCCATTTTGAGGCACCACCTGTAGGTAAGGCCCTGGCATGGATATCATCTAAAGCTCACCCCAATAAAATTCGTGTGCAACCAGTGTGGACAGTCACCAGGCCAGAGACACACCTTTGCTCTTTTGACTTTTCACTCTTGCTGTGGGTCTTGCCATATGCTAGGACCTGGGGTGCATGCTGAGGACAGAGATGTAAACCCCACAGATTCCTACATGTTGCTGTGATTGAACAAATGGTGCAGTTCCTGGGACAGAACAAGATGGTCATGCTCACCTTTCAAATCCACTGTTCCAAGTCTGGGACTGCTGAGTTGACTCTGTATTGTGTTCAGTCCCCTCTAAACCCTGGGCTTTACAGCATTTCTGTCTCTGGTTCTACCACTTAAGGTGTTTAGATCACTTGGACCTGTGTGCAGCAGCTGGCTCTGCTGCCTTAGTTTCCTCAACAGTAAATTACGGCATCACTAGTATCAATCGCTTCTCTTGAGGATTAAGAGCCCAGACCAGGCTGGTGAATGGAAAAGCATTCAGCAAACATCAGCTGATTTTAATCAAATGTCCTCCTGCATTAAAATGGTCTTGGTCTTTTCTCCTCATTGCTCAGAAGAATCCAGACCACTGACTCATCTTCCCGTCCTGTAATGTGGCTTTCTCTTCTTTAAGGTACATAAGATCCATCAACTGTGTTACCCTGTTGGATGAGAACATTGTCTGGTGTCTGCAAGCCCCATGGGTCAGGAGACCCTTACTGTTTGAAGTCCAAAGATTTGGATCTTTGAGTGGTGGGTTTATAACAGATCGTATGTTTTATTTATTATTTATTTATCATTAGTTTCAGGTATACAAAACAATGTAATAGTTAGACATTTACATTCCTCACAAAGTGATAACCCTGCCCCGCCCAGTCTACTATCCCCCTGACATCATATATAGCAGTTACAATTCCATTGACTCTATTCCCTATACTGTACTCCACATCCCGTGGCAATATATATACTTAATTATAGTTGACATTCAATATTATTCAACTTCAGTTTCAGGAGTACAGCACAGTGGTCAGAGGTCTACACAGTCCATGAAGTGGTCTCCCTAATTGGACAAGTGCCCATCTGAAACCCTACAAAATATTTACAACATTATTGATTATATTCCCCAAACTGTCTTTCATATCCCCATGGCAATATTGTGGCTACTACTTTGTACTTTTTAATCCCTTTACCTTCTCCCCATCCCTATACTCTTCCCATCTAGCAACCATCAAGTTTTTCCCCCTTATATCTCTGAGTCTATTTCCATTTTGTTCATTTATTCTGTTCTTTAGATTCCACGTATAAATGAGATCATACATAATTTGTCTTTCTCCATCTGATTTATTTCACTTAGCATAATATTCTCCAGGTCCATCCATGTCATTGCAAATGGTAAGATTTCATTCTTCTTTATGGCCGAGTAATACTCCATTGTATAAATGTACCACAGTCTCTTTATCCAATCATCTACCAATAAATATTTTAGCTGTTTCCATGTCTTGGCTATTGTGAATAGTGTTGCAATAAACATAGTATTGTATATATTTTTTTGAATTAGTGTTTTGGATTTCTCTGGATGGATATCCAAGAGTGGAATTGATGGCTCATAAGGTAGTTTCATTTTCAATTTTTTGAGATACTTCCATACTGTTTTCCATAGTGAGTGCAACAATCTGCAATACCACTAGCAGTGCACAAGGGTTCCCTTTTCTCCACATCATCGCCAACAGCACGGTATTGGCATACAAACAGACACATAGATCAATGGAACAGAATGGAGAACCCAGAATTAAATCCATACCTATATGGTCATTTAATCTATGACAATGGAAGCAAGAATTTACACTGGGGTAAAGACAGTATATTTAATAAATGGTGCTAGAAAAACTAGATAGACACAGGCAAAAAAATGAAGTTGGACTGCTACCTTATGTTATATGTGAGAATAAATTCAAAATGGATTAAAGACTTAAAGGTAAGATCCGAAGTCATAAAACTCCTAGAAGAAAATATAGGAAGTAAATTTGCAGACAATACCCTTAGTAATATTTTTACTGATATATCTCCTAGGGCAAGGAAAGAAAAATAAATAAATACATAAATAAATAAATAAATAAATAAATGAATGAATGAATGAATAAATAAATAAATAAATAAATATACATATGGGATTACATCAAACTAAAGAGTTTTTTCACAGCAAAGGAAACCATCAATAAAACAAAAAGGAATCCTACTGAATGGGAGAAGATATTTGCCAATGATACATCTGATAAGGGGTAGATATCCAAAATTTATTAAAAAACTCATACAAATCAACATCAATAAAAAAAACAAACAACCCAATTAAAAAATGGACAGAGGACATAAAGAGACATTTCTCTAAAGAGAAGATACAGGTGGCCAACAGACCTATGAAAAAATACTCGATGTCACTAATCATTATCAAAATGCAAATAAAACCCACGATGTATGTTTCTCTTTTTAATCACAAGTTTTGTAGTCGAAGGAGGCTTAATCCCACTCACACAGGATTCTCTCTGACAAATGATTGAACAATGTCTCCTTGAAAAATTAAAGTGCTAGAAGACTCCTTACTTCACACAGTACACTCATTTCATTATTGGACAATTCTAATTGTCCTCTTTTTATAAAGGTCTTCTTTGTATTGAGCAAAATCTGTCTCCTATCGAACCTCTCCTTTTATCCTGGCTCTTCCCTGTCACTCTCAAAGCTCTTTTGAAGTCAGAACGGCAGATGAGCTCCATCTCCATTGCTCCTGAGTGGCAGTGGCTCTCTGGTGTGGTGACGTACATCAGGAGGCTACCTGTGGCTTCTCGGGAAACAGACATGGGGCTCCTCAGCCACACCTGGACACAGACCTGGGGAGGAAAGTACGCAGACCACAGCTGATTATAGTCTAACCCTATTCTCATGTTTTCTGAGTCTTTTATTTTCAAAATTAAACATCTTGATTTCTTCATGAATGCTTTCTCTGCATTTCCATTTTATTTATTTTATTTTATTTTATTATTTTATTTTGCTGTTTTCAACAATATGAATCTCAGTTTAGTTCTGACTAGTGCAGGTATCTCCCATTTAGTCAGGAAAGTCCTCATCCATAACATTTGATGCCCAACTCTGTTTGGGGGAGTACCTCCGCCTTGCTGAATTTCATCATCTTACATTCTGTTTCTTTATTTTGGCTTTGGACACCATTCTGTAGCCTTTTCTGTTGTTCACTGTATTCTCTCCCCCTCCCTACTTGAAAATGTCTGCAAATGTCATCACCTTGGTGTCAACCTTCTTGTCCAAGACACTGAGAAGTTTCTGGGTTTATCTTCCAGGCTTTCCATCAGCACCCTCTCCCCACACCATGCCTTTTACACCACTCTTATGTTCTTAACTAACTCTAACATAAGATTCCATCCAGTCTTTGTAAATTATAACCCTTCCTGTGGTGTTTGCATTTTAATAAAGTGCTCTGGAGGCCCTAATGTTATTTCAGGCAGCAGCACAAGAATTGAAAAGTACTGGGACATGCGAGAAGAGTGGGTCAGGTGGATTGCTCAGGCGGTTAGGAGCATAGCCAAGAGAGCTTATGTGCAAAGTTCTAAGACCCACCAGGGTGCTGAAATGTGTCTGTGAGCAGTGGGCCAACATTCCAAACTCACAAGATGACTCATGGTGGCCTGAATGGTCCCCACTGCCCCTCTAATTGTGCTCAGCTGGATGATCCTTGCTGCGTGATCCTCCCACGTCTTCACTGACAGTTCCCAATTCCTATGTGTAGGTATGGGTAGGGTTAGCAGGGGCATCTTAGAGCACCCCTCAACTCCACCAGCCAGAGACTTGCTGTGGGTGAGCTTCTGACATTTAGCATGATGCTACTATTTTCATGAGCCCACCCACACCTTACATGATTGCAGGGCAATTGAGCATGACTCCACACCCAGCTGCCAGCCCTGAGCTGGGGGTAGTAGGTATCGCACCTCTCCCCAAAGTTTCCTTTTCGTGAGTTTAAGGAAACCTGACCTAATCATCTATACTACATTTTAATTGTAATTTCAACTAACGAAGAAATAAAATCCTAAATTAAAAATCAGATAAGACTGTTGTTTAATTGTTTCTAACTCATAAAACACCAGCCTTTGGATAGCCTCATCCCAGAGGTTCAAGACTATAACTAATTTTATTGAAGATAAGAGTGTGGTATAAGCAGATAACTATGCTCTGAAAATTAGGATGCCGGGAGTCTAATCTCAGCATTAAAATTTAGTAGTAACCTAGAGCCCAGGCCTCAAGCCAGGAGCTATGGAGAGGAGGGGTCCAAACCATGATGAATGGGTGGCTTACAGAGATTAGAGACTAAAGCAAACCAAGAGGGAGGAGAGGAGCTGAGATCAGGGACCCAAGACACTGGTAACATGCCAGGGAAACCACATCATTCTGGAAAGTTCATCTCCATGCGAAAGTGGGAACAAAACAATGATAGCTACACTCAGGCCAAGCAAAGATGTGCGAGCTGCTTCATTCAGCATGGGGTGTATGGCAACCGCATGACTGTGGTGACCATGATGTCTCCGTTGTCTACAACGCACAAACCCCTCTTCATAAATGGGACATAATTTTGATGTCACAGACGTGGGCTTCCCACTCATTGTGTGACCCTGGGGAAGTCAATAAACTTATCCAAGCCACAGTCAACTCATTTGAAAAATGAGGAAGATGGGCCAGAAATTGCATTCCCTCTGCATCCCTAAAATGACTCTAATTTTATTGAAAGGACTATTCAAGTATATTAGCATGCCAGAAACGTATATTCAAGTTAACTTAACTAAAATATAATACTAAGTCACCAGGGAGTTTATTCTGGATGCACAACCCAGTTGCTTTTTGGATCACTGAGTCTCAGAAGAGCATTAAAGTAATCCACATGGTGGAGTCCAGCTCAGAATCTATACCATGAAGCCATTCTGTTCAATTCATAATGAAATCATCCTTATTTTGGGAATGCTTCCCAGGGCCAGGATAAAGAGAAGACATACTGATGTTGATGGCAAGTTAGGTGTGTTTAGAGGAGGATTTTCCCCGGAAATCAGAATAACCCATCTTGGAACTCTCCTCTGGAAGAAATTTGGGACATTCAGACTAAAAACCAATATTTTGGCCAAAGTGTGCAGTCCGAGTTCTTATGCCGCCAAATGTGAAACTGTTCTGAGATCCAGACAGGAGCAGAGACCCCCAGATCCATGATTTCTCCTTCATTCTCTCTTTTTTTTGACTGTCCTAAATTGTTTATTAAGTAAGAATTTTACAAACATTACTCATATTAGCGGTAACGGTGGAGCTGGAGAGTATTGCGCCTTCTCCAAGGTGCAGGGCGGGAACCACCAATAGTATGGTGGAACTTGTGGCCCTTTCCAAGGCCACGGCTCTTGCGGCCTGCAGATGTCAGCCCGCGCATCTCCCTGTGCTTGTGGACAGGTTTGGTGATCCATTGGGTGTCAGGATTCCGTCTGATAGCCTTATGGAATGGATCAATGAGGATAACCTCAACGAATTTGTACGTGGACTCTTCACCAACCAAGTAAGAATTCAGGACTCTCAGAGCCCCACAGTGGCGACCAGCTCACTCCTCGGCAACAGACTGAAGGCTTCGAGCAAACTTTAGCTGGTTAGCACCGTGATGGACAGGCTTGCCATAGGTGGCACCCTTAGGAACTGGGCGTTTGCGGCCACCACAGCGCACACGAATCTGATATATGACATACCCTTGCTTGGCTTTGTATCGCAGCCTGCGCCCTTTATGGGGCTGAGTGGGGCGGGGGCCCTGTGGAGCGCGGAGAGCTGGTGGTACTGCCAGCGGTGCACCCTGAGAAGAAACCGCATTACGTGGGACTGTTTCTTCCTCCATGGCTCCTGGATATACTTGTAAGCACCCAGCTTGGCTTACCTGATGGCTGAGGCCAGACCCACTCTCTTTTTTTTTTAACCCTTCTGTTTTCTAGTGAATTACAGAAACTCTCTTAGAATGGCAGACAACACCTGGCCTGATGAAATAGAATTGGGTATGACAAACTTATGCACATAGAATTAAGGACATATCAGAATTCAGAGCTCTTAGAGGATAGAACATTGAACCCCTTTGACCAGGGACGAGGAGAAAAAAAAAAGCCAGGAAAGCTACAAAGCAATAGCAGAGTCAAAGTCAAGGGCCCAGAGCCACAAGGGGACCTGCTCTCACTCCTAAGGAGAGGTTTCTGAGGACCTTGGGGGCACTGTTGCTTGGACAGCAAGTAGCATCAGAACAGCAGCCCTTTTCTTATGGCAGAGTAGTATTCCACTGTACATATGTACCACGTTTTCTTTATACAATCATCTGTCGAAGGACACTTTGATTGTTTCCATGTTTTGGCTACCATAAATAAAGCTGCAATGAACATTGGAGCACCTATATATTTATGGATAAATGTTTTCAGATTTTTGGGGTATATACCGAGGAGAAGGATTGCTGGGTCATATGACAATTCTATACTTAAGTTTTTGAGAAACCTCCACACTGCCTTCCATAGTGGCTGCACAAAAGATGAAATAATGCCATTTGCAACAACATGGATGGATCTTGAGATTATTATGCTAAGCAAAATAAGTCAGACAGAGAGTGACGTCATAGGAATGGTGGCAGCGGGGCACATTTTCTGAGTTCTCCTCCGGATCTTATTACAAACGGGACATATAATCCATCAAACAACTCTTTGCTCATCACACAGAACAGCTAAGAGACTCCTAAGAGACTCGTGGAAGGATTACTTGAAGGTGCGCAAATTGGGTGAGCAGGGGAAGAAGGAAGGGAGCGGAGTGGAAACGCGCGGTCTCCTGGTGGAATCAGGCTGGCGGCAGCGGCTGCGGCAGCGGCAGCGGCGGTAAACCGCAGCTCTAAAGACACAGGGAGATATAGAACACCGAGAAGTCCTTTGCTAATCACGCAGTACAGCTGGGAGACTCAAGGAGGAATTACCTGAAGGTGTGCATGGATTGCAAGCAGGGGAGGAGGCAGGACAGTGAAGTGGAAGCGCGCTACCCCCACCCTCGCGGAGCCGAGGCCAGCGGCAACCGCCGCTGTGGCGTCCAGGACGACTGAGCGCAGACTAGTGGAAGGTTTGCTTTGGAGTGCGCTAGTTGGGCAAGCGGGGGAGGAAAGAGGGGCGCGAAGTGAAAACACACATTCAGCAATACATTAAAAAGATCATACACCATGATCAAGTGGGATTCATCCCTGGTATGCAGGGGTGGTTCAACATCTGCAAATCAATTAATGTGATACACCACATTAACAAAATGAAAAATAAAAATCACATGATTATATCAATAGATGCAGAAAAAGCATTTGATAAAATACAGCAACCTTTTATGATAAAAACCCTTAAGAAAGTGGGCATAGAGGGATCATATCTTAACATAATAAAGGCCATATATGACAAACCCACAGCTAACATCATACTCAATGGGGAAAAGCTAAAACCATTCCCCCTAAGATCAGGAACAAGACAAGGTTGCCCACTTTCTCCACTTCTATTCAACTTAGTGCTGGAAGTTCTAGCCACAGCAATCAGACAAGAGAAAGAAATGAAAGGCATCCAAATTGGTAAGGAGGAAGTAAAATTATCATTATATGCAGATGATATGATACTATATAGAGAGAACCCTAAAGACTCCACCAAGAAACTATTAGAACTGATAGATGAATTTAGTAAAGTAGCAGGATATAAAATTAATATTCGGAAATCAGTTGCATTTTGTATATAGCAATGATAAAATATCAGAAGGAGAAATTAAAAAAACAATTCCATTTACAATTGCTCCAAAGACTGTAAAATATCTGGGAATAAATTTAACCAAAGATGTAAAAGATCTGTACTCAGAAAATTATACAACACTGAAGAAAGAAATGAAAGAAGACATAAATAGATGGAAACACATTCCATGTTCATGGATAGGAAGAATTAATATAGTTAAAATGTCCATACTGCCTAAGGTAATATACATATTCAACGCAATTCCTATCAAACTACCAACGACGTTTTTCACAGAAATAGAACATATAATCCTAAAATTTATATGGGAACATAAAAGACCCAGGATAGCCTCAGCAATCTTGAGAAATAAGAACAAAGTGGGAGGTATAACGATACCTGATTTCAAACTATACTACAAAGCTACAGTAATCAAAACAGCATGGTACTGGCACAAAAATAGACACATAGATCAATGGAACAGAATAGAGAGTCCAGACGTAAATCCATGCCTATATGCCCATCTAATCTACGACAATGGAAGCAAGAATGTATGATGGGGTAAAGACAGTCTGTTCAATAAGTGCTGTTGGGAAACCTGGAGAGACACATGCAAGAAAATGAAGCTGGACCACCTCCTTACACCATATACAAAAACAAATTCAAAATGGCTTAAAGACTTAAATGTAAGATCTGAAACCATAAAATATCTTGAAGAAAATATAGGAAGAAACTTCATGGACATTACCCGGAGTAAGATTTTCACTGATATATCCTCTTGCGCGAGGGAAGTAAGAGAAAAAATCAACATGTGGGATTACATCAAACTAAAAAGTTTTTTCACAGCAAAGGAAACCATCAATAAAACAAAAAGGGATCCTACTGAATGGGAAAAGATATTTGCCAATGATATATCTGATAAGGGATTAATATCACAAATCTATAAAAAGCTTACTCAACTCAACTCCAAAAAAACAAACAACCCAATTAAAAAATGGGCAGAGGACTTGAGGAGACATTTTTCTAAAAAGGACATACAGAAGGCAAGAAGACATGAAGAAATGCTCAACCTCACTAACCATCAGAGAAATGCAAATAAAAACCACAATGAGATACCACCTCACCCCAGTCAAAATGACTATCATCAATAAATCAACAAACAACAAATGCTGGCGCGAATGTGGAGAATTGAACGCTAGTGCACTGTTGGTGGGATTGCAGATTAGTGCAGCCACTATGGAAAACAGTATGGAGGTATGTCAGGAATCTGAAAATGGAACTACCCTATGATCCAGTAATTCCACTCCTAGGCATCTACCCAGAGAAATCCAAAACTCCAATTCAAAAATCTGTATGCACTCCTATGTTTATTGCAGCACTTTACACAATAGCCAAGATATGGAAACAACCGAAATGCCCATCGGTAGACGACTGGATTAAGAAGCTGTGGTACATTTATACAATGGAGTATTACGCAGCCATAAAGAAGAAAGAAATCTTATCATTTGCAGCAACATGGATGGATCTAGAGAACATTTTGTTAAGCGAAATAAGTCAGAAAGAGAAAGACAAGTACCATATGATCTCACTTATATGTGGAATCTAAAGAAAAGAATATGTGAATGAACTAATCAGAAACAGTTTTGGGGACACAAAGAAAAAACCGAGAGTTGTTAGATGGGTGTGTGGGGGGGTTGGGGATAAGGGGAAAGGTGAAGGGATTTGGAAGCAGCTGGTAACCACAAGATGGCCTCAGGGTTTTTTGAAAATTGAGTTGGGGAAGGTATTCAATAATGTTGTAAAGATTTTGTTGGGTATCCGATGGACATGCGTCCTATTTGGGAGACCACCTCAGGGATACTGTGGATACCTGATCATGGCATTGTACACCAGAAGCTAAACATTAATGAATGCCAACTATAATTTTATATATATAATGTGATGGCTCAGTGTGAGGTCGGAGGGATAGTGGATGGGGGGAGGGGGGTTCACAGTGTGAGGGATATAAATGATGAACGTCTAAGTATTACCTTGTCTTGTACACCTGAAACTAATAAATAAACAAATAAATAAATAAATAAATAAATAAGTCAGACAGAAAAAGTCAAGAACCATATGATTTCACTGATGTATGGGACATAAAAACGAAAACAACAAAGGAATAAGACAAAAAAATAAAGAAACAAAAACTCATAGACACAGACAATAGTTTAGTGGTTACCAGAGGTTGAAGGGGTGTGGGGTGTGGGAGATGAGGGCAAAAGGGGTCAAATATATGGTGATGGAAGGAGAACTGACTCTGGGTGGTGAACACACAATGTGATATATAGATGACGTATTACAAAATTGTATACTTGAAACCTATGTAACTTTATTAACCATTGTCACCCCAATAAACTTTAATTAAAACAAAACAAACTAAAAAAAACAGTAGCCCTTACCTCATCCAAGTCAGAAACATTATTTTCCCCAAAGCTTTTATATCTACTTGGAATTAATTACTCTGCTAATCTCTTCTTTAGTATTTAGTATACTTTTTCCTGATAAAATACGTCTTCAGTAAAGAAAAAATGAAAAAAATATATAAAAAGTATTACAAGAATCAGCTATAATTCTAATATTCAAAGAAAAACTGAAGGATGCAATATTATAGATACTCTTTCAGGAGATATGAAAATTATGTACTACTGCATTTTCTTAACTAGAATTTAGCATGCCATGTCTCTCGACATATTCTATTTTTTCTGCAAAACTCAGTAATGTTTTAAATTTTTCATATATTGATTCCATATTTGTCTCTATGTATTCATCCCAAGTCCCTTCTCTCTTTTTCTTTATTCTTTTCCTTTTCTATTTTAAGGTGGATCTTCATTACAGGATCTTTCTCATTTATGATGCAAAGAAAACTCATGAATTTTGTATATTTGTTTTAATTTAGCCACTAGATTGAATTTTATTATTAATTCAAATACATCAGTCAATTATTATGTTTTCAGCATATGTGAATGATATGTTTTTCTTCTTCTTTGTAATGATGACAACCTTTAGCTTCATTTCATATGTAGTGGCTAGCACTTTTTTGTCATTATTTTGCCTTTAATTGAAATAACTCTCAAATTGTACCATTGTATTGTACAATTGGTTCAAATATTACTTTCAAGTTAGTATCTGCTACCACTTTAAAGAATGTATCCATTTAGTCATAGTTTTTCTAAATTTTAAAAAATAGTTTAAAATCAATAATGGACATTAAATCTTAAATGCTTTCTTCACATCTACTGAAATAATTATATGGTTTCCCCTTCCTCTTGAATTTCCTGTTGTGATGCATTATATTAATTTCCCCCCATACTGTCTTCCTTAAAATACTGGGATAAATGTTTTCATTAGTTAGGAGGCCTAGAGTACTTTCTGGATCCCCTGACTCCTGCCAGTGGATAGAGAAAAAAAGAGAACATGGAGACCAGTACACCAACTCGGGTAGCTGGTGACACTCCTTACCACACACATTCCATTGGTGAGAACTAGTCACATGGTTCCATCTAAGATACAAGGGAGGCTGGGAAATGCAGTGCAGCTGTGGGCACAGGTGGGAAAAAAATGAGGTTTGGTAAACAAACAACATGATCTCTTGTACAACTTTCATAGTATGTATTATTCTTTGAATTATTTGTTAGAATCTATTTCTAGTATTCCAGTTATAACATTGCATATTGATTCAAAACCAAAGCTGGCTAGTCATTTTTTTCTGTCTGTGATATCTTTGTAAGATTTTTTTATTAGCCATGATTTGCAAGGCTTTCCCCATGCTCCCCAATTTATTGTTCTATATTCTGTATGAACTAGGTTATTTGTTTCAGAGCTCTTCAATTATTTTCTGTTAGAACTTTATGTCCAGATTGATTATTATTTAAATGTTATTATTTTACATAATTAATGATTATTTAATAAACTTTCAAAAATAATTATTTATACTGAGCACTAAACAAGTGAGTTCCGACCTTTCCACCAGTGTTTATTGTGAATTCCTTATTGTGAATTCTATGCAAATACTTGTACATGGATTCATCTCCCAGTTGGCTGGTATGTCCTGCTTTAGTTTCATAATTTTGGGGGATTTTCATAAATAAAAATGTAAGTTTCTTGCAGAAGTAAACAATTTGTCTAGGCATGATTATTCTAATTCTTTTAACATGATTTTTCCCTTTAAAACTACACTCTTCAAATGTCTTTTTTCAGAATTGCAAGAAGTTTGAAGCCAGACTTTTTGTTCCATTAGAATTTTCTTCTTCTTCTTTTTCTTCCTCTCCCTTTCTTTTCTCTTCCTCCTCCTCTTCCCACTTCTTTCTCTCCCTTTTACTTCCTTCTCCTTCTCCTTCTCCTCTTCTTTTTTCTTCTTTTTCCTTTCTTGGATGCTTCTGGAATTCTTTATTCTTGAAAAAAAATTCTCAGTAAATACTCAGGCACAGGATTATTTTAATTAATTTTTCTAGTACTTAGTGAATTTTCTCTGACTAAGGTTTCTTTAGTTCAGTTTAGTTTATTCAGTTCGATGAAGTTGTCTTTGTTCCTTATAGCATCCATTAACTGCATTGATTCTGTTTTCTTTTCATGGGTTTCCTTTTAAATATATATTCTGAGTCTTTCTTCCATCTCTGTGTTAATTGAATATAACAGAAAGTCCAACTTAAAAATTAGATTAAATAGTAAATGAAATATATTAGTTCTATCTCTGAAAATCTAGAGGGAGTTCATGCTTTATTCAAGGAATGAGAAGAGTCCCTGTTTCTGTCAATTCGTTTGGCTCTATTCTCCTTCTTATGTTGCCTTCATCTCCACGCTAACTTCTCAGATGTTATCAAGATGGCTTTCAGCATCTTTCAGGGTTATAATCTTCCATATTCACATCCTGGCAAACCTCTCTCACAATCACTGAAAAGAAATCTTAATCTCCCTAACCAGGTCATGGTGAATCACATGCTCATCCCAGAAATAATCACTGTGGAAAGATGTGGTTAGTTGTATATCCACACTATCCACACAAGTGGGCTGCCCCACAAGAAGCAACTGCATCATCCCTCTTGAAACTCTCACATCTTTAGTCTAATTTTCATGTATTTATCCTTCTCTGGTTTTTGGATAAATTTCTCAAATTAATTCTCTTAGACTCTTTAAATTCTCTGTGATTGTGGAGGTAAGTGGTGTGGATTATACTTCTAATTTCCATTTGAGTTTTAAAAAGTATATCTCATATTATTACTCATTCAGGAATATGACTCAGAATTTTATTTCTTTTTCCCTAATTGGAGAGGCAGTTTGTCTGACTCTTCAGGGAGGGTTGCGTTTTTTTGATCTCAAGCATCTTTCACAGGCTCAGTGACTTTTTTTAAAAAAAATTTACCCATACAACCCTACACACATTTAAAAAAACTTTATATTGTTTTCAATAACTGATCTAATATAATATTTCTCATAATTTCCTGACCTGAGAAGTATTGAGGATGTTGGGGAAGGTTGATTAATATCTGCCACTTAGCAGCATCTAAATCTCTTATCTCAAAATATATTTAGGGCAAGTATTGGGTTTTTCTTATTTCCTCTCATCCCCACTACTCCCAGAATATGGTGTTTGGGTCTTTGTGGGAGTGTGGCTGTGTGTCCTTGTGGCCCTGGAGAGAAATAGGACTTCATGCCTGCATATGGAGTCGGAGCATGCCTCTACATTGGCCTCTGTCTTGCCAAATCCCTGGTTTTGCAATGGGTTCCACCTGGTCTTCAAGCCTGTAATGACACTCAATGTCACTAATCATAAAACCTATTATGACCTCCTTTGAATGCTATACCAACCCTTGGCATCCTTCTCTTTTTAATCCCAGGTCTCTGCTGGTCTTCGAGTTCCATTCAACATGGCCCCTCCCCAGGAATTGCAAACTCTTCTGGACCCCTGCCTGCTGTATGGAAGTTATGGGAAGTCAGCAACATCACCACTGGCTACTTATCCAGGCATTTCCCTCTGCCAGTGTTACACCAAATCTTCAACACCATTTTGGCCATGTGTCCAGTCGAATGAAGAGTTTTTCCATCATGCTACACCCAGAGAGGTGGCTCAATATTCTTCTCAGGCTTTCTCAAACTTCTCTAAATTTTTATAGCTCTTTTCCACTGATTTGGGCAATCCTACACCATGGTGCATCTCTGAAACTCATCTGCCTCCTATACCCACCAGGGAAAGAAGGATGGGATATCCACCTCTCTTACTCTATAGCGCTATGTGTCATGTATCGAGATCTCTACTTTCTGTGCTTATAATATAATTGCTGATTATTCTATCAGGTCTGACTCTTGGTAAAGAGTCACAAATAACCATGAAATATATTCATATCCCCCAAATTGCTCATTGAAAAGGAAGACACTTGATTTCTGGATTTCTGCTTATGTATGCCATGTTTTGGAAAGAATCCTCACAGAGTAGATTTTCTTCCCCTGTTCCTTCTAGCCAATCCTTGCTGCTCTGAGATGGGAGTATTATAAGTTCTCCCTGGTGTCTTTTTTTAGATGAAAGAAATTGGAGTTAGTCTTCTGCCTTTCTCAATCTAGACACATCTGCTCTATTTCTAGGAAAAAATTTCTATGTGTGGATGGTACTCCATTTCATTGCCAATGGTAGTGTCTTCTGTTTTTATATTCTGCTAATCTTTCTATAGAAATCTGGAAATGGTGGATCTAGATATCAGGGTTCACTTTACCATATTATTTACAAATCTGAAAGTATTTAATAAATTTTAAAGCCATGGAAAAGTGTAATAAATCACTGTTTGATTTTTCAAATGATTTTACCCTTTGTCTACAATGATGACATTTTCCCACACTGTCAGCAAAGTTGTTTTCCAATAGTGTGTTTGTTGAGTACTTCCTTGCCTGGTTTCTCTTATGACCAACAATATCATGTACTCGTATTTAGATAGTGGGAGATAGCATAGCAAGGACTATGGGGCAGGATGTGTTTTAGTATTTGATGCCTAGGATTCACACCTTTGCAGCAATGGGCCACTCAGACTGTGCCTGAGACCATCACATGTGGAATGAGCTGGCGTAACAGACTGGAATATAACATGTACAGTAGTTAGCTTTGATCCAAATATTTGCCCTCACTCTTGCTAGCTGTCTGACTCCTGGCAAGTTGTTTAATTTCTCTAAACTTCATTTCCTCTCTCTATAAAGCACATATAATAAGAACATCTTCCTCCTACTCGTGGTAAAACACTAGTTTTACCACTAGCAGTATGCATTCTAGTAATGGTAACTCTTATTATCACTACGGGTATAGTGGTAGTAATAGCACTAATACTAGTAGTGAAACTCCATGGAAAATCCTCTTGTCTTGCCAAAATCAAATTTACTGCCATGTAAGCTGAACATAATTGCATTCCACTGCAAACATGTTAGGGATAAGCAACGACTTCCTTAACAACAGTCTTCTTGAGAATTAGGAAGATGGAGCTTCCCAAAGAAAGCTCTCCCGCTCAGTGGGAATTCGTTAGCTAGAGATTGGAGTGGTTCTTAGGGGGACAGCTGACCCTCAACATACGCTGGAGCAACAGGGCCCTTTTATGGCTGACAATTGGCTTTTGCCCAAGTGGCCCATGAAATGTATCGGTCAAACATTTGTTTTACGCTGCTTTTAAAAGAGGGCTCTAAATGTTGCCGAATAACTTAAAGTCTAAGCTGTTACATGTGGAGGAGACCACCCATGCATGCATAGGTTTTCTCTTTTAGAAGCAGGAGCACATTCCAAAGCTGTACTTGATATGTCTTGCCAGCCTAGCGTCTCCTGGCTGTTAATATAAACTATTTCTTGAACACTGGACTCCACACTCACTTGCTTAAACTGGGATTTTAAAATTTTCCCTATAAATGGAAGACCATAAATAAAAAGTCAGATATTGATTTGGTGTTTTTTTCAGCCAGCCTAAGACAGCAGACAAGGTGTGAGCAAGGTGGTTATTGCTGATCATGTTGGCAGTGCTCCCAGTCACAGAACATGATTCTGCAGTCAGGTCTAGTGGGGTGAGGACATTGTCAGGATGCGTTACTATGGCAACCCTGAGGCTATGATGATTAAAGGAAGTTGGCCCATGCTCAGTGGGCTTATGGCCTTATACAGGAGTGTAAACAGAGTGCTATGGAGCAGAGAGGAGAAAGCAACTGGTCCTGTCTAACAACCTTGGGGTGGATTTCCTAGAGATGGTGAAGTTATGTCTGGGCCTTGACAGAGAAATTGAATATCACCAGGATAAGAATAATGAAACCTTATGAAAAGATAGCATCATTTAAAGAAAACAAGTGTGTGTATAATAAATTTAAAATGATGTTGGCCAAATAGTACAACTATCTACTGTAATTGTTCTAACCATGTAATTTTTTTAAAGATACAAACTAAGTATATGTTAATTTTTGATTTTACAGTATTTAGTGTATGACTAATCTTTTTTATTATTATTTATTTATTTTTATTAGTTTCAGGTGCACAAGACAAAGTAATACTTAGACGTTTATCATTTATATCCCTCACACTGTGGACACCCCTCCCCCCATCCACTATCTTTCTGACATGGCACCAAGCCATCACATTTCCACTGTATCCACTCCCAATGCTGTACTCCACCTCTTGTAAGTATACACACACACACACACACACACACACACACACACACACACACACACATATATATAAATTATAGTTGGCATTCATTATTGTTCAGCTTCAGGTGTACAGTGCATTAATCAGGCATCTACATCATCCCTGAGGTGGTCTCCCAAATGGGACACGTGTCCATCGGATACCCTACAAAATCTTTACAACATTATTGATTACATTCCCCAAATTAATTTTCAAAACCCCATGGCCATCTTGTGGTTTCTAATCCCCTCACCTTCCCTCTTATCCCCAGCCCCCCGCCGATCTAACAACCCTCAGTTTTTCCTCTTTGTCTCCCAAACTGTTTCTGATTAGTTCATTCACTTATTCTCTTCTTCAGATTCCGCATATAAGTGAGATCATATGGTACTTGTCTTTCTCTGTCTGACTTATTTCACTTAACATAATGATCTCTAGGTCCATCCATGTTGTTGCAAATGGTAAGATTTCTTTCTTCTTTATGGCTGTGTAATACTCCATTGTATAAATGTACCACAGTTTCTTAATCCAGTCATCGACCGATGGGCATTTTGGTTGTTTCCATGTCTTGGCTATTGTGTATAGTGCTGCAATAAACATAGGAGTGCATACAGATTTTTGAATTGGAGTTTTGGATTTCTCCAGATAGATGCCTAGGAGTGGAATTACTGGATCATGGGGTAGTTCAATTTCAGATTTTTGAGATACCTCCATACTGTTTTCCATAGTGGCTGCACTAATCTGCAATCCCACCAACAGTGCACTAGCGTTCCCTTTACTCCACATCCTCACCAGCACTTGTTGTTTGTTGATTTATTGATGATAGCCATTTTGACTGGGGTGAGGTGGTATCTCATTATGGTTTTTATTTGCACTTCTCTGATGGTTAGTGAGGTTGAGCATTTCTTCATATGTCTGTTTGCCATCTGTATGTCCTTTTTAGAATAATGTCTCTTCAAGTCCTCTGCCCATTTTTAAATTGGGTTGTTTGTTTTTTGGAGTTGAGTTGAGTGAGTTTTTTATAGATTTGTGATATTAACCCCTTATCAGATATGTCATTGGCAAATATCTTTTCCCATTCAGTAGGATCCCTTTTTGTTTTATTGATGGTTTCCTTTGCTGTGAAAAAACTTTTTAGTTTGATGTAATCCCACATGTTTATTTTTTCTCTTACTTCCCTCGCGCAAGGGGATATATCAGTAAAAATCCTACTCCGGGTAATGTCTGTGAAGTTTCTTCCTATATTTTCTTCTAGGTATTTTATGGTTTCAGATCTTACATTTAAGTCTTTAAGCCATTTTGAATTTATTTTTGTATATGGTATAAGGAGGTGGTCCAGCTTCATTTTTTTTTGCATGCGTCTGTCCAGGTTTCCCAGCACCATTTATTGAACAGACTGTCTTTACCCCATCGTACATTTTTGATCTCATTGTTGTAGATTAAATGGCCATATAGGCATGGATTTATTTCTAGACTCTCTATTCTGTTCCATTGATCGATGTGTCTGTTTTCATGCCAGTACCATGCTGTTTTGATTACTGTAAACTTGTAGTATAATTTGATGTCAGATATCATTATACCTCCCACTTTGTTCTTATTTCTCAAGATTGCTGAGGCTATCCCGGGTCTTTTATGGTCTCATATAAATTTTAGGATTATATGTTCTATTTCTGTGAAAAACATCATTGGTAGTTTGATAGGAATTGCGTTGAATATGTATATTGCCTTAGGCTGTATGGACATTTTAACCATATTAATTCTTCCTATCCATGAACATGGTATGTGTTTCCATCTATTTGTATCTTCTTTCATTTCTTTCTTCAGTGTCTTATAATTTTCTGAGTACAGATCTTTTACTTCTTTGGTTAAATTTATTCCCAGGTATGTTATAGTCTTTGGAGCAATTGTAAATGGAATTATTTTTTAAAATTCCTCCTTCTGATGTTTTATTATTGGTATATACAAATGCAACTGATTTCTGAATATTAATTTTGTATCCTGCTACTTTACTAAATTCATCTATCAGCTCTAATAGTTTCTTGGTGGAGTCTTTAGGGTTCTCTATATATAGTATCATATCATCTGAATATAATGACAATTTTACTTCCTCCTTACCAATTTGGATGCCTTTTATTTCTTTTTCTTGTCTGATTGATGTGGCTAGAACTTCCAGCACTAAGTTGAATAGAAGTGGAGATAGTGGGCAACCTTGCCTTGTTCCTGATTTTAGGAGGAATGGTTTAACTTTTCCCCATTGAGTATGATGTTAGCTGTGGGTTTGTCATATATGGTCTTTACTATGTTGAGATATGATCCCTCTATTCCCACTTTCTTAAGGGTTTTTTTTTTATCATAAATGACTGCTGGATTTTATCAAATGCTTTCTCTGCATCTATTGATATGATCATGTGATTTTTATTTTTCATTTTGTTAATGTGGTGTATCACATTAATTGATTTGCGGATGTTGAACCACCCTTGCATACCAGAGATGAATCCCTCTTGATCATGGTGTATGATCTTTTTAATGTATTGCTGAATTCTGTTTGTTAATATTGTTGAGGATTTTTGCGTCTATGTTCATTAGAGATATAGGCCTGTAGTTTTCTTTTTTTTGTGGTGTCTTTTTCTGATTTGGGGATCAGGGTGATAGTGGCTTTGTAAAAAGTTTTTGGGAGTCTTCCCTCCTTCTGGATGTTTTGGAAGAGCTTGAGGAGAATAGGTGGTAATTCTTTTATGAACGTTTTGTAAAATTCACCTGTAAAGCCATCTGGTCCAGGGCTTTTGTTTGTTGGGAGGTTGTTGATTATTAATTCAATTTCCCTGATGGTAATCAGTCTATTCAGGTTTTCTGTTTCTTCTTGACTTAGCCTTGGAAGGTTGTACACCTCTAGAAAATTGTCCATTTCTTCCAGATTGCCAAATTTGTTGGCATATAGTTGCTCATAGTATTTTCTTAAAATTTTTTGTATTTCTGCGGTGTCTGTTGTCACTTCTCTTTCATTTCTGATTTTATTAATTTGTGTCCTCTCTCTCTTTTTTTTAATGAGTCTGGCTAAATATTTGTCAATTTTGTTTATCTTCTCTAAGAACCAACTCTTGGATTCATTGATCTTTTGTATTGTTTTTCTGGTTTCTATTTCATTTATTTCTGCTCTGATCCTTATTATCTCCTTCCTTGTGCTCCCTTTGGGCTTATTTTGCTGTTCTTTTTCCAGATCTCTTAAGTGTGAAGATAAACTGTTGATTAGTGATGTTTCTTGTTTCTTTAGGTAGACCGGCAATGCTATGAATTTCAACTTAGGATTGCCTTCACGGCATTCCATAGATTTTGGGTCATCGTGTTTTCATTTTCGTTTGTCTCAAGATATCTTTTGATTTCTTCCTTGATCTCCTGCTTGACCCATTCATTATTTAGTAATAAGTTATTCAGCCTCCATGAATTGGTGTGTCTTCCAGATGTTTTCCTGTAGTTCATTTCTAATTTCATAGCACTGTGATCAGAGAAGACAAGTGGTATCATTTCAATATTCTTAAATTTATCAAGACTTGTTTTGTGGCCTAACATATGGTCTATCTTGGAAAACGTTCCATGTGCACTTGAGAAAAATGTGTATTTTGCAGCATTGGGGTGAAATGCTCTGAAAATATCGATTAAATATTTTCCAATAAATAAATAAATAAATAAATAAATAAATAAATAAATAAATCCAATGTATCATTTAAGGCTGTTGTTTCCATATTGATTTTCTGTCTGGAAGACCTGTCCCTTGTTGTCAGAGGTGTGTTGAAGTCCCCTATTATGATAGTGTTACTGTTGATCTTCGTCTTTATTCAGTTAATATCTGTTTTATATATTTAGGTGCTCCTATGTTGGGTGTATAGATGTTTACTAGGGTTATGTCCTCCTGTCAGATCCATCCCTTTATTATTATATAATGCCCATCTTTATCTTTTAATATGTTCTTCATTTTAAAGTCTATTTTGTCAGATACAGGTATTGCAACTCCAGCTTTTTTCTCATTTCCATTTGCATGAAATATCTTACTCCAACCACTCACTTTCAGCCTGTGTGTGTCTTTTGATCTGAGGTGAGTCTCTTGTATACAGCATATACAAGGGTCTTGCTTTCTTATCCACTCAGCCACCCTATGTCTCTTGATTGGAGTATTTAATCCATTTACATCTAAAGTGATTATTGATAGGTACATAGTTATTGCCATTTTTAAATTTGTAGTTAGATTGTTTTCATCTTTCTTCTATTTACAGAAGTCCTTTTAGTATTTCTTGCAATGCTTTCTTGGTGGTAATAAATTCATTTAGCTTATTCTTTTCTGGGAAGCTCTTTATCTCTCCATCAACTTTAAATGATAGCCTTGCTGGATAAAGCAATCTAGGTTGTAGGCCTTTGTTTTCCATCACATTGAGTATCTCCTGCCACTCCCTCCTGGCCTTCAATGTTTCTGTAGAAAAGACATTTGATAGTCTTATGGGAGTTCCCTTGTATGTAATCCTCTGTCTTTCTCTTGCTGCTTTTAGGATTCTCTCTTTCTTTGTCTTTAAGCTTTGCCATTTTAACTATAAAGTGTGTTGGTGTGGACCTGTTTGGGTTTATCCTGGTTGGAACTCTCTGCACTTCCTGGGCTTGTTGGTTTCCTTCATCAGGTTAGGGAAGTTTTCTGACATTATTACTTCAAATGTGTTCTCAATCCCTTGCTTCCTCTCTTTACCTTTTGGTATTCCTACGATGCACATGTTGTTGTACTTGATGTTATCCCAGAGGTCTCTTTAACCATCTTCATTGTTTTTTATTCTTTTTTCTTTCTGTCTTTCTGTTTGGGTGATCTCTGCTTACTTGTCTTCTAAGTTGCTGATTCAATCCTCTGCTTCAATTAACCTACTGTTAATTCCTTCAAGTGAGTTCTTAATTTCAG
Organism: Rhinolophus hipposideros; assembly: GCF_964194185.1. Lineage (NCBI taxonomy): Eukaryota > Metazoa > Chordata > Mammalia > Chiroptera > Rhinolophidae > Rhinolophus > Rhinolophus hipposideros. The sequence continues at coordinate 65,762,030 of NC_138061.1, forward strand.
TAATTGTGTTCTTTAGTTCTAACTGGTTGCTCTTTATGATTTCTACATCCTTCTTTATGTCTTCTCTAAGCTCCTTAAACATTCTTATCATCAGTGTTCTGAACTCTGTCTCTGATAGATTGGTTACCTCTGTTTCATTTGGTTCCATTTCTGGAGGTTTCTTCTGTTCTTTTATTTGGGTCATGTTTCTTTGTTTCCCCCATTCTGGCTGACTCTCTGTGTTTGCTTTGATGTATTAGGTAGATTCCCCTAGAGTTCTTAGTTCTTGCTGGGTTATCTTATGTAGTATGTGTCCTTCATATTTGACTTGCACTACTTCGTTCTTCTCCTCTGCGTGTGCTCCAAAGTTGACTCTTGTGTTGTGTATATTGTCCTGTTAAAGAAGATCTTTAATTGCTTTTTGCTTTTGAGTAGGTGGAGTTAACTTCTAGGCTGACTAGTTGTGAGACTTGGCTCTGCCCACCGCAGGGTGTTCTGCTGCATGAGGATTGACCACTTAAATATTTTGGCCTCTATGGTCTCTTGTGCCTGCAGGGAATTTCTTCTGGGTGTGTGATTTGTAGGTCAAACACGGTAGTACTCTGGTTTGGTCTGGAGTTGGCCTCTGGATATGTTGAATCTTGTGCCTCTTAAGCTGGGCCCTGGTAGGGCAATTTCAGAACAAAGCAAATCACCAAGCACAACAACAAGAACAACAACAAAGAAAAAAAATCAAATACATTCACATGTAAAAACACCCAACAACCCCCACTCAACACAGGCAAAGCTATCAAAGATATAAAGACAAAACAATACAAAACGAAACAAAGCAAAGCAAAACAAAAAGCAGCGCCAGTCTTGGCTTAAGCCCACTAAGTAATCTCCAGGTTGTCCTCTGCTGTACCAAAGAGACCCCTGCCTATTACGCAGGCAAAACCGGTCACCTGGTGCCCAAAGTGACTTTGGGACTGTAGATTTAAATGCGTGGGGCTGGGGGGTCTGGATGATAGTTTTTACAAAGTCAGTGCAGTTTCTGCCCTTGCCTGCACATATGCACATTGAGAGTAGCAACACCAGCCCTGTGTCCAGTACTCCTGAGTCGTAGGGCACTAGTTCTGTGTGTGTGTGGGGGGGAGGGGGTGCGGGTGGGAGATTTCTAAGCTGCTGAAAGCCGGGAGCTGTGTCTGCCGCTTACTGCTGATCTCTGGGAGTGCCTCCGCAGTTGTACTTGCCCTGCCCTAGGCAGGCCAGAAAAGGTGGGGGCTGGAGATGGACGGGTCTTCTCTCTCCCAGCCCTGCCACGTCACACTCTTCCTGCAGGCCAGAAAAGGTGGTGGTTGGGGCGTGGAGGAGTGTCTTCTCTCCTAGCCCAGACAAAATCACACTCTTCCCAGCCTCTTCCCTGGGTCAGAACTGCCTGTCAGTCTTCCCACAGCCTGAGCACTACGGCCCCTCTGTAATCTGACACTACTCCTCAGTTCAGCGGCCAGTTTAAGTCTCTGGAAGGGCGGGGGTAGGATTGGAAGAGCGGGGGGGAGGGGCCCAGGTATGGAGTATGTGTTCTTTGTCCGCCCTAGGGACCACCAAGCTGCCACCCCCCTGACTGGAGAGATCAGCTGTGAGACGTAGGGACAGAGCCCACCTCCTGGCTTTTGTGTTCTCTGTTCTGCCCTGGTGTCCCATGCGTCTTAGAGCTGCGGGTGCTGGCTGTGTTACCGCTGCAGCCGCTGCCTCTGCTGCTGCAGCCGCGATTCCACTGCAGGACCCCGCTTTTCCACTCCTCTCCCTTCGTTCTTCCCCTGCTTGCCCAATTTACGCACCTTCAAGTAATCCTTCCACGAGTCTCTTAGCTGTTTTGCGTGATGAGCAAAAAGTTCTTTGATGGGTTATATGTCCCATTTGTAACAAGATCTGGAGGAGAACTCACAAAGTGCGCCCCGCTGCTTCCATTCCTATGACATCGCACTTAACCATGTAATTATTAATAACAGAGTTATTAAAGGAGTATTTTAATTCTCCCATATGTATGCAAAAGGGCACATAATATAGCTTCCTAGGAATGAAAATGAAAATCTCTCCAAAGTACCTTCTGGAGGATTAGAGCAAAAAGAAGTAGGTGTTCCTTAGCGCCTTCCAAGGGGCACATGTGAGGCAATTCCCAGCCAAGGAGGAAAGTCACAGCTTTGAGCTATCTCCCAGGCAGGATGAGGTGTAAGTGGTCCAGTCTTGTCTGACTGCTTCCTGAAATACTCACATCATGTCCCAGGGACCACAAACAAGATGGAGATTGCTGGTCTGAGAAGAGTTTATTTAGAGCCTGAATTAGAGAACGGAGATTAAGTCCTCTCACCCAGACTGACTCTTGCCAAGACGGTGGACCTCTCTGCTCAGCCTTCCCTTAACTTCTATTTTAACAACCAGAAACATTGCTGCTTTTAATTAAGTGCCCAGCCCTTTGAGCTGAATATTCCATCTAGGTTTTTGAATACCCATTCTTCCATTCAGTTTCAATTCTCTAAATCCTTGTCTGTGTGGCTCTTGGGATGTAAGGACTGAGGATATTTCTGAAAACAACCTTAACAATGTTTTGAGAGATAGCAGTTTTTTAACCCTGCCCTGCTATGCTTTATTTTAAAAGTGCCCATTGTGCTAACAGAAGTTGGTGTTGTCTTTCCTTCTTTATGGCTGCATCAGCAAGGAAGGGTAATAACTTGAGTTGCTTGACACAATTCAGTAACTAGCTGTTTCTGAGGCATCTCCTACTGAGGTAGTTTCTGTTCTTCCCTTCCCTTGGTGGACATGACATCTCCGTCCCCAGGGTGATCTTAACCACCCCAGAAACCAGTTGTGATGCCAGGCAGACAGGAGGCCACTGTAAACATCAGGAAATGGGTCAGGCACAGAGCAGGCCTGCCAGGAAACAGGAAGCACAGGATTTGAGTTGCTCCTAAACGATCCTCTAGCTTCCTCCTGACTTTAAGGAAACAGTTCTCACAATGCATCTCTTAACCACAGAGAAATCCCATAAGTAGTGGATTGCTTTGTGTGAAGCACCACATCCCCGGGAGGGGATTGAGAAGACAGTTATCAAGCCACATCTATGTAGCAGGCCTTGCACCTGGAACTACAGATCAGATGAGTTGCTTCTTTAATCTGTACTGTATCATGAAGTGTTATTAGGGCCATTTCCTGAATGAAGAGATTGGTCTAATAAGATGAAATGATTTAACCAGCTAGTTTCTGGCAGAACCTGGGTGGGAATTGGGCTGGCTTGGCTATACTGTGCTGCTCTCTGGGGCGACACCAGGCTCCTGTGCAGAAACAGCTTTGTAAATGTGGAGGCTCTGAAGCATTCCCAGTAGTCCCTGCACGTGTCTTCCTGCACAGGCACCTCAACTTCACAGTCCAAAGCTGAAGTCATGTTCTCCTCAGCTTGCATCCCCATCTGTAATGTACATCTTTTATCCAATGCCCACGAAGCCGCTAAGCTGCAGCTTCTAGAGCCAGACCATGTGGGGTTGAATCCTGTAAGCCCACCACTTACTATGTGAGCTTGAGCAAGACAGTTAATCTCTCTGTGCTTCAGTTTACTCATTTGCATAATGAAATATGCACAGTACCCTCTTACAGAGTTAGGGAGGCTCAAATGATTTCACAGGAATAAAGTGCTTCAAGCTGTGCTTGGCACATAGTAAATGTTGTGAGCATTGGCCATCATCGTGATGTCATCACTGTCGTAAACACCCTCATCCGAATGAAACCTTGTAAGATATTGTTGAGTCCACCCTATTCCTCCATCCTTCTGGGGTCGGGCATTGTTACTCCTGACTATTTCTCAAATCCATTTATTTCTCTCTAGCCCATTCACTATCTCCAACCCACACAATTACACTTGTTTCTTACTGTGTTTCCCGCAAAATAAGACCTAACTGGAAAATAATCCCTAGCATGATTTTTCAGGATGATGTCCCCTGAACATAAGCTCTAATGCGTCTTTTGGAGCAAAACTTAATATAAGACCCGGTCTTATTTTCAGGGAAACACAGTATCTAGTTTTCTGTGACTAATACTTTACCTTCCCATTCACCACTTGCACTGCTGTTGGAGGGATGTTTCTACAGTCGGGTCTGAACAATCTGCTTAAAAACCGGGTTTGTCTCTCTGTTGCCAAGAGGACCAGTTTCTAATGCCTCAGTCTCATTTTCATTACTTCCTAATTTGACTTTTTCAGTGGTGTGTTTTGTCTCTCTGCTCACTCATCCTGTCATCCGTTGGCTTCCACCTCTTCAAACTTCCCTGAAGACACTTGCAATTTCACATTCCCATGACTTGTCTGGTCTGGTGCCTCTCCCAGAGGCCTTTCTCTTTCTCTACCTGGCAAACTGCTACTCCCTAGCCTTACTCCTTTAAGAGCCGTTGTGAATTCTTTTTGGAAGCTTTGTGACTCCTGCTCTGGCTCCTGTCTCCCAACCAGATGAACTTCCAGGATAGAACTCTCAACCTTCCTCTCAAAACTTCCTCCTTAGTTCTCTCCATTCTATGAATTTCTGAAGTACTTCCACATTCCCAGCACCTGGTAGAGGGTCTCACCTTGGTGAATGTTTATTGATTGAAATCTTACATAACATTTGGGGTTGGAATGGAGAACAAGCTCCCTAACCTTTTTGTTTTCAGAATAAAGACACAAGAAAAAAAATGCATCGTAGTCAGTATATTTATGGCGTTGCATTCAAAATATGTTTCAAATATTACATCTTAAAAGTTTTGCTTAGATGGGTTCTAACTACACTTCCTTTCTGCTCTGCTCACCTTAAAGGTTAAGCCCAGGTGTGCATACCTATAGGAAAATTGATTTTGTGAGTTTAGATGTTCTTTTTAATAAAAATCATTCCACTATCTTTTGTGGGAACCATCAAAAATCCAGGATTTAATCTAGGATGCCTGGATGAAACCTTCAAATGAACAGAAAGTCTCCATTTTTAAAATGCAAGCAAATACAAATAATTGGGCCTAAACCGTAAGGAATTTAAAAGGACTGAAAACACCTGCCAAAGAGACTGTGGTTTCCATACCTGGGAGAGAGTCCTCCCTCACCCGCTGCTGCTCCCACAGACTTCTGGCACATGAGTGAAGTAGTTTGGATTTGCCTTCTGGTCTATTTAAAAACAAATCATCTTACTTTTTTTAAATAAGTGGGTCAAGATAAAAGCTATCTCAGTTTCACATTTGCAAATGCTATTGTCTGGGTTAAAAATCTTAGAATTTCAGGTTGCAAAGGTGTTCTTTTGTAGATGATAAACCTGGAGTAGTCCACCAACCTGCCTGTGGACCCGCTTCATACAGTCCCTCCTTCTAACCCACCCCCAAACCCCAAGTGCCTGAGCAGGAACTAAACTTGGGCTCTTGCTTTTAGCCAGGGCTCTCTCTAGAGCTTAGGAGAACAATTTCTTCTGTTTTCTCTGGAGCCAAGACCCTCCTTACTTCCTGCGTTGGCTGTTGCTTCTGCACAGTCACAGTTTGTGTCACTCAATTCGAAGCAGTGTTGAGATGCTCTTTAAGAGGAAGAGCTGTGGGAAAGAGCCTGGCAGCCTCAGAGAAGTCTCAAGCGAAGAGCTGAGCTGCATCCTGAGCTAGGGTTGGGCCCAGAGTTGCAGGCTCTGCATCCACATTTGGAGCAGGGCATCAAAAAGAACCTATGCCAGAAGCAGCAGAACAGGCCTGTTGGCTCATCTTTCCAAAACTCCATCTACATACAAAGGAAAAGGAACAGCTGCCTCTGAACCATTTCCCAGGCTGAAGGGTCGTCTAAGAATGATCCAATGCAACAAATATTCGTCAGTGACCACTGTTCTGGGTCCTGCACTATATCCTGGGGAAAAAGTTATGTGGTATGATTCCTGCCCTTGGCAAGTGCTTGGTCCAGTGGGGAAGACAGATGAGTAAACGGTGAACCACAGCATAGAATTTGGGGCCTTATCCTTGCATAATGAACAAAATGTGATGGGAATGAAAGTGAGGGAAGGACAATTCACGGCGATGAGTTCTGAGAAGTGGTTGGAAGCATGGGTCAGATTAGGGTTATAGATAGAAAGTAGGACTCTGAGGGGTAGGAGAGACGAGAGAGAGAGAGAGAGAGAGAGAGAGAGAGAGAGAGAGAGAGAGAGAGAGAGAGAGAGAGAGAGAGAGAGAGGTAAGGAACATGGCTGAGAGAGAGAGAGAGAAAAGTAAGGAGCATGGCTGAGCATGAAGAAAGAAACTGGGGTGGGCACCAATAGTCTAGGGTATGATGCCCACCAATAGTCTAGGGTATGATGGCAAGGGGGGAGGTGATGATTAAAAAAAAAGGGACCTGGGAGAGAAAGGCCTGGAATTAGGAGCATTTCTTCTGGTGAAAGCCCACTGTGCCAAAAGAAAGCACTTTCCAAGTTGCCTGTGACCTCAGCTCTAAACCCTCATGACAGTGGCATGCAATGTTTGATTCCTGGAATCAATTAACAGACAGCAGGAGCTGCTTTGCTTTTGTTGCAACCTAATGGTACCCGGTAACAATGCTGTTTGTTTTAACATGTACCGTGGTGTTTTAACTGGCAGATTGATGGTGAAAATCCTGAAAAGTGAGAGACAAGCCAGCCCGGATGTGCTTTCCTTGGCCCCAGGGGGAGGGTCTTTTGATCCTTCCCTGGTTTGACTATTTCAAGCTGGCTCCAGACTGTCCCTCAGTTTAGGAAGTCTTACCCAGGAGTCTTCCTTCATATCTCACTGCCCCAAAGGGCAAATATTTGGCAGATTTCTGTCCACGCCTGATTCATCTTGTACTTCTAGAAAAGAAAGAGGTGTCACCAGGGGCTTTGGGAATGTCGACACAGTGGAGACCCAGACGTAGAACAAGGAGCTTTGATGGCAGCCCTGCATTGAGACAACACTGCTCACCTTCTCTGCAAGCCACTGTGTGCATGGCACTACCTACTAGCCAGTGAAAGGAGCTCTTTTCAGGGGCTGCTGGGACTGAGAATAGCCACAGAGCCCTTTAGTCTGAAACTCTCATGTGATGAATAGGAAAACTGAGGCCTGTAGAGGTGCAAAGTCAAATGGGTATAGTTAATCTAGACTTTTGGAAAACACACACCCACCCATCCCCCCCACACACACACGGTGAAGTCAGAGGGGACTAGGTGAGGAAACAGGCTTATTGAAGAATCCCATCTCTCAGCACAGACTTCTGCCAACAACGTCATGAAAGACTCATGGCTAGATCAGGAGAATGGGAAATTGGGATGCTGCAGAGGGCTAAGCACTAGGACATGTGGACATGAGACACGTAAGAAAGTCACCGAGAATTTGAAAGTACCACTTAGGCAGAGTGCCGTCTGCTCGTCACCTGCCTCACTCTCCTTAATTCCAACATACCTGATTGAGTGCGATTCAAGTGACATTTTTTAGGAAGCCTTTGGAATGATCCTACCTAGATCAACTTGCTTGATTATGGGTCTTATAACATCAAGTCCCTCTCCTTCGGAACACTTATCATAATTGCAATTTCCACCTGATTATTTGATTGAAATTTATCTCTCCATTAAACTATAAGCCCCATGAGGGCTTCAACCATGTCTGCTTTGGTTCACAATTGGGCCTCTATTGACAAATATAGTTCCTGGCACCTGGTATGTTGAATTAATGAATAAAATAATGAATGAATACAATTTCTTGAAAATCAGTGGTTGGTAAGAGAAAATTTAAAACTGAAAGTTTGAAATTACTAAGGGATATAAGAGAATAAATATATCAAAAGCAAATAAAAAAAAAGCATGATACAGATATGAGGCACTGGCTGGCATGGAGGCCGTATCTTTATGGTGGTTTTGGCATACAGTTGTGAAATTGCCTTAGTCACTTAACAAATATTTGTTGAGCATCCATGATGTGTTGAGCTTCATGCTAGTTATTGGAGACATAAGGAAAGCTATATCTTTCATGTGTTTTCCAGTCTAATAATAATCTGTAGTCCCTGTGTGAGACAAATAGTGGGATTGATTCAGGATAGGAAATATATTGGGTGAGTTCATTAACAGGACAGTAGTATGAGAAATTTTGGGGTGCTGGTGATTAAAATTCAGGTAATCAATCTTGAATGTTTAGGCTGGAAAAAATGAAACTAAAACCAGTTTAAAGAGAGTGGGGGAAGGAAGAGTGAAAGGAAGGAAAGACTAAAGGAAGAAAGGAAAGAGGGAGGGAGGAGCAAAAAAGGAGGGAGGGGGAGGAAGGGGGAAGAGACTAAGAGAGATTGAAAATCTGATTGGGAGAACATGGAGAGAACAGTAGCCTTGTGTTCTCTGTGAGTTTGAAAACTAGTTGTGGGCACTAGTTGTGGGAAATGTGGGCAACAGAGAATGACAAAAATGCAAATATGACAGCTAATTTAAGATTTCAGCCAAGAGGCATTTTTATATGTTTATCGGGTTTTGCCTTTGGTGTAGATACCTGGAGTTGGATAGAGCTGAGGATGAAGAGACTTGGAGAGGTTAAGACATTGTGAATTCCATGTGTTGGATCACCCATCCAAATAGTCATTGGAGCCACCCAGGAAAGAAAACCAAAATGCAGATAACTTTTAGACCAATACTCAGTGACAAGATATCCTACACATATCAAAACACAAATGGAGAAAGATAAACTGTCAATTGCAGCAAGATTCTTATGGCATTTGAACCATGTGGGAAATGGTGGAGGGTAAAAGGATTTCTGACAACCTTTAGAAATAGAAAGCCCCTAAATTTTAACAGGTACTAACTGGACTTCTCAGTAGGCCATCAAGAAACAATCAGATAAAACTAGAAAGGGTCTGTGCAAGATCTAATCTGAGGATGAGTAAAGTGGCTAGAGTGATGTCAGATGGTTGGTGGAGGGTTCTGGGCCCTGTGGATTTTCCAAAGTAACCCAAAGAAACTCATTTCCAGAATGAAGCTTTAACTGAGGAGAACTCACTAGGAGTAAAATCCAAATTGAGAATGGCAGGGACAATAGGAGCAAAGGAAAGAGAAGATTCAAACAGAAGAAGGTAGCATAAGAAAGCCATCAGATCTTACAATGTTTTAAACTGTTGGTAAAAACTACAAAAGAAAATATCTTGTATCAAGACCTTAAGAAATTATCTTGACCTTGCAGTAAAACTCATCTCACTTAAATATGAGCAATAGAAAAAAATTGTTATCAAATCCCACAGAAAGATATGTTTTTAGAAAGAGAATAAAAACAGATCACTGTTTAGACAGATAATTAATGAATCCACAAAACAGGTAAAAACCATAACTTAATAATGAAAAATTAGCTAAGAGAAATTGAGAAAATGAAAGATGACATAAAATTAGAGCATAAATCAGGATTAATAAAAACTCAGAAATGACAAGATTGGAAAAAATTTGAAAAGATAGCTATCAAAGCTCAGGAAATAATTACAAATAAAACAAAACATCATTGTTTTGTTTAAAATTAAATGCTAATTTTATTTCAGAAGTAAAGAGTATATTAGAAGGTATGTGAAAATTAATATCATATACCATGCATTAAGAGAAATAGAAGATGGAAAGAAATGAACATATAAAAATAATTCAAGGGAAAATAACAGTTATAGAAGATAGGCAATGAAGATCCAATATATGTTGACAGGAGTCTCCAAAGAAGAAAATCAAAGTAGTAGAATATAAAATAATATTGAAAATGGTATTAGATTATTCAGGGTTCTTCAGAGATAGAGATAAAGATGATATTTGATAGATAGATGATAGACAGAAAGATGATAGAATATATAATAAAAGACACAAAGATACATGCACACAAACAACAATCAAACAGTATGATACATTGAATAAATAATATCACACCACAAATCCTATGCAAACATAAATGGACATCAGATTAAAAGTAAAATATTTTTAGATTGGCTAACAAAGCTAAATCCAATAATATGTTGCATGGAAAATCACACCTAAAACAAAAAGATTCTGAAGTGTTGACAATAAAAATACTTTTTAAACGAGTAAAGATTTACCAGGCAAATGCAAAGGAAAAATGTAGGAGTCACAATCCTGATGTCCAATAAAGTGAAAATCACATGAAAAGTATTAAAAAGAACAACAAAGAATACTTTATGTAATAACCTATAATTCACTCTGAATATATAATGATTATTAATATTCTTAAACACAACAACAAAGTAGCAATGTACCTAAAACAGAAATTTCATGAGATGCAAGAAAAAATAGACTAATACTAAAAATAAAACTACTTTGTCACTCCAAGACTGATAAAATGGGCAAAACGTTTATAGGATGTAGATGACCTAATCAAATGAACTAGCATTTATTGATCTATCACAGACTCTGAACCCTGATAATAGACAATATCTTAAATTTGCAAATACACATAAAGAATTCTTGAAAATTAATTATAACTTGGGCTGCAAGAGCACACTTTTGTAGATTACAAAAAGCAGAAAAAATACTAACAGATTTATCTGAACACAGCACAATACATTTAAAAATTATTTAAAAATACAATGATGGTCCTTTGATGTAAGTGAAATAAAAAAAATAACCTTTAACCAAGGGTTTTAATGTTGCACTTGTATCATAGAAATAGACTAGAAATAAAGACTAGTGACTAAATTATGGTACACTACTGGCTCAGTGGAATGAGGAATACGTATATATGCATGTGTATAACACTGTGTGTGAAATGATCTGTAGTAATTATTGCTAAGTGGGTAAAATGGCAAGATAAAATGCATAAAGTATATTACTGTTTATTAAAGAAAGGGGAAGACATAGTTGCTTATATATTTTTTAAATGGAAGTAATAAGTCCCAGAATTTGTTTTAGGGTTGCCCAATGCTTCACTTGCAACAGCTAGAAAAAAGATCAGATAAACTATATAAATAATATTTGTAAAGGTGTCAGAGAACTATGAAAGCAAAATAAGATTATACCAGCTATAACAATATTTCAGGTAGGAGAAAATTCCTGAGATAAGATGATAATCTCCCTCTGATGAGAGAAATAAAAGAAGATCTAAATAAATGAACAGATACTTCATGTTCATGGATTGGAAGACTCAATATTATTAAAATATATTAATTCCCAATTTGTTGTATGGATTAAGCACAATCCCAATCACAACACTAGGAAGCTACTTTGTAGGTATTGACAGACTGATTCTAAAGCCTATAAGGAAAGGAAAATGCCTAGGAAAACCAACATAATACTGAAGAAGAAAAAGAAAGTTGGAGAACTTAAACTATCTGACTTCAAAACTTAAAGCTACAGTAATGAAGACAACATATGATTAGTGAAAGAATAGATGCATAGATCAATGGAACAGGATAGAAAGGCCAGAAATATACTCAAGCAAATATACTCAAGTGACATGTGACAAAGGAGCAAAGTGATTCCATGGAGAAAAGACAGCTTTTTCAATAAGTGGCTTGGACAGTTGGACATCCACACACATACAAACAAATATATATACATATATACATAATTTATGTATATATATTTATTATATAATTAATATTTTATATATTATTATATATTATATATTTATATATTTATACATAAATATATCATTATATATATTTATATATAATTTTATTATATATTAATTATATATAAGTTATGTATATGTATAATTTATGTATATATGTATGTAGATATACATAACTTATGTATAATTTATGTGAAAGGTATACATTTTGTGTGTATATATATATAATTTATGTGAAAGGTATACATTTTGTTATATGTAACTGCAAATGTAAAATGAAAAACTATAAAACTTTAGACTTAACATGGGACAAAAATCTAGGTGATCTTAGTTTGGTAATGAGTTTTTAGATATAATACCAAAACCATAATTCATGAAAGAAAAACATTGATCATTTGAACTTTATTAAAATTAGAAACTCCTGCTCTTTGAAAGAAACTTAATAAATGAGAAAGCAAGCCACGGATTGGGAGAAATATTTATAAAACACTTATCTGATAAAAGACTAGTATTCAAAATACAGAAAAAACTGTTAAAACTCAAGAATAAAAAACAAACAATTCAAATAAAAATGGGCAAAAGTACTGCACAGACACCTCACCAAAGATACATAGAATTGTACACTAGAAACCTACATAATTTTATTAACCAATGTCACACCCCAATAAATTTAATTAAAAAACATTTAAAAAGCACAATACAAAAAAAATCCATTAAATCAAAATCCAGTTCTTTGTAAAGATAAACAAAATTGATAAATCTAATTAAAAGACTTGATGAATCTTTAAGGTTTCACATTAAGGAAAAAAAGGGAGGAGACAAGTAAAATCAGAAGTAAAAGACGAGAAGTGACAACTGACACCACAGAAATACAAAGGATTATAAGAAAATATTATGAATAATTATATGCCAAAAAATTGGAAAATCTGGAAGAAATGAATAAATTCCTAGAAACATACAGTCTTCTAAGACTGAATCAAGAAGAAACAGAAAATCTGAACAAACTGATTACTGCTAATGAAATTGAATCAGTAATCAAAAAACTGCAAACAAACAAAAGTCCTGGACCAGATGGCTTTACAGGTGAATTTTACCAAACACTCAAAGAAGAAATAATATCTATCCTTCTAAAGCTATTCCAAAAGATTAAAGAGGATGGACGTCCCCCAACCTCATTATGTGAGGCCACCATTGCCATGATTCCAAAGCCAGACAAAGACACTACAAAAAAAGCAAAATTATAGGTTGATATCCCTTATAAACATATGTGAAGAAATCTTCAACAAAATATTAGTAATATGAATTCATCAATACATTAAAAAGATGTTACACCACGATCAAGTGAGATTTATTCCTTGGATGCAAGGTTGGTTCAATATCTGCAAATCAGTTAATGTTATATACCACATAAACAAAATGAAGGATAAACATCATATGATCATATTTATAGATGCAGAAAATGCATTTGACAAAATCCAGCCTGCATTTATGATAAAAACTCTCAGCAAAGTGGGAACAGAAGGAAATACCTCAACATACTAAAGGCCATATACGACAAACCTGCAGTTAACATATTAAAAGTGAATAACTAAAAGTGTTTTCTTGAATATCAGGACAAGGATGCCCTTAAGAACAAGACAAGGATGTCTACTTTCACCTCTTTTATTCAACATAGTAATGGAAGTCCTAGCCATAGCAATCAGATAAGAAAAAGAAATAAAAGGCATCCATATAGTTACAAGAAGCAGAGTACAGCATTAGGAATAGAGACAGTGAAAATGTAATGGCTGTGTACGATGTCAGAGAAGTAGTGGATGGGGGGAGGGGTTGACACTGTGTGAGGGATATAAATGAGAAATGTCTAACTATTACATTGGTTTGTGCACCTGAAACAAAAAAAAGAAAGATCTAAAAAAAATGAAAAATAAAAAATAAAGACACGGAAGCTGGAGCTTAAAAAAAAAGAAAAGCATCCAAATTGGAAAGGAAGAAGTATAACTGTCGTTATTTGTGGATGACATGATACTATATATAAAGAACCTGAAATATTCCACCAAAGAACTATTAGAATTGAAAAATGAACTCAGTATAGTAGCAGGATACAAAATCAACATCAGAAGTCAGTTACATTTATATACACTTATAATGGACTGTCATAAAGCAAAATTAAGAAAATAATCCCATTTACAATTGCATCAAAAAGAATGAAATGCCTAGGAATATATTTAACCAAGTAGGTAACGGACCTGTACTTGGGAAATGATAAGATATTGTAGAAAGTAATTGAAGATGATAAAAATAAATGGAAGTGTATACTGTGCTCATGAATAGGAAGAATGAACAAAGAATGAACAATGTTAAAATGTCCATACTACCCAAAGCAATCTATAGATTCAGTGCAATCCTTATCAAAATACCAATGGTATTTTTCACAGAACTAGAACAAATAATCCTGAAATTTATATGGAACCCCAAAAAGCCCAGATAGCCAGAGCAACTTGAGAAAATACAAAATTGGAGGCATCATACTACCTGATATCAAACTATACTACAAAGCCATAGTAATCAAAACAGCATGGTATTGGCATGGAAACAGACACATAGATCAATGGAACAGAATAGAGAGCCCAGAAATAAATCCATGCCTGTATGGTCATTTAATCTATGACAAAGTAGGTAAGAACATACAGTGGAGTAAAGACAGTGTATTCAATAAATTGTGTTGAGAAAACTGAACAGATACATGCAAAAAAAAAATGAAACCAGATCACTCTCTTATATGTGCAAAAAATAAATGCAAATGGATGAACAACTTAAATGTAAGACCCAGAATTAGAAAACTCTTAGATGAAAACATAGGCAATAAACTCTCTGACATTGCTCTTAGTGACATTTTTTTTTTTTCTGCTCTATCTCCTCAGGCCAGGGAAACAAAAGGAAAAATAAACAAATGAGATTCTATCAAACCAAAAAGTTTTTGCACAGCAAAGGAAACCATCAACAAATGAAAAGACATCCTACTAAATGGGAAAAGATATTTGCCAATGATATATCCAATAAGGAGTTAATATCCAAAATTTATAAAGAAGTCACACATCTCAACACCAAAAGGACAATCAATTAAAAAATGGGCAGAGGACCTGAATAAACATTTGACATTTCTCCAAAGAAGGCATACAGATGGCCAATAGACATATGAAAAGATGCTCAACATTACTAATCATCAGAGAAATGCAACTTAAACCACAATGAGATATCACCTCACACCTGTCAGGATGAATACCATTAATAAATCAACAAACAACAAGTGTTGGCAAGGATGCGGGGAAAAGGGGACCCTCACACACTGTTGGTGCAGCCACTATGGAAAACAGTTTGGAGGTACCTCAGGAAATTAAAAATGGAACTGCCTAATGACCCAGCAACTGCAGTTCTGGGTACTTATGCAAGGAAATCCAAAACACTAATTTGAAAAGATATGTGCACCCCTATGTTCATTGTAGCATTATTTAGAATAGTCAAGATGTGGAAGCAACCTAAGTGCCCATCAATAGATGATTGGATAAATGTGTGATACATACATACATTGGAATATTACTTAGCCATAAAAAATGAAATCTTACCATTTGTAACACCATGAATAGACCTGGAAGGTATTATGCTAAGCAAAATAAGTCAAGCAGAGAAAGACAAATACCAGATATTTTCACTTATATGTGGAATTTAAATAACAAAATAAACAAACAAAACAGAAACAGACTCATAGATACAGAGATCAAACTGATTGTTCCTGGATGGGAGTGAGGTTGGCTGGATGGGTGAAAAAAGGGAAGACATTAAGAAGTAAAAATTGATAGTTATGAAATAGTCAATGGGATATAAAGTACAGAACAGGGAATGTAGTCAATATTGTAATAACTATGTGTAGTGCCAGATGGGTACAAGAATAAAGGCGTGATCGCTTCATAAATTATATAAATGTCAAAACACTATGCTGTATACCTGAAACTATTATAAAATAATATCGAATGTTAACTGTAATAGAAAATTAAAAAGAAAAGAAAGGTTAGAAATTGTAATACTATTTTTTAACTTGGTTAATACAATATTATATTTGGGGTTAATTTGATCAGGAGGAATGTTGGAGACAATAATTTTTCAAACTTGGCTGGTTTTGAAATCATATGGTTATGAGTATTAGCAGCTTAATATAAAATGTGGTGCTGTCCACAAAGTTAAAAGAAATTATTTTTGTCATAATAAGCTATATTAATTTAATTAGTTATGCGTATGGTTATATTTTCCATTTGAAAGTGAAAGCCGAATTTTAGTTTATAGATCTAGTCCTTAAAAAAAAAAAAAAGAATTGCTTAATATTTTAATTCCATAAAAGTCATTTTGCCTCCTCAAGTTTTATTATTTCATGTGTACTAGAGTTTTCACATGCTCATTAAGCCCTGTGTTCATTCAGTAAGTGTTCACAGGGGCTCGGTGATGTGTTAAGGGCTACCTCACCAAGTCCGGGCAATGGCTTTGCCCTTTGCTGTCTGGTTTCCAGGCTCCCTCCCTCCAGTCCATCCTCCACTCTGACCCCAAGGCCATCTTCTGATACTACAATCTGGGGCCTGTATCCCTGTATTTCATGCTTTCACAGGGCTTATTAATTCAAAACTGAGTGTCCGTGAGCTGTTTCCAGCCAACAGATTTGTTTTTTTTTTGAGTTCATACTGTGATGTAAAACCTATTTATTATTTTTGTTTGTATTTAAATTTGCCTCCAAATTTGAAAATAAGGAAATTTTATATAAAATTCTAGAAATCTGTATTTTCTTCAAAAATTAAAGAGTCACTAATAATGTCAGTCAACATTCCTTCTGGAGCTGAGCTGAGGCTGCCTCTTCAGATGAGCTGGGTCACAGCTGATGCCTCAGGCCCTGGACACACTGACATCACCCGCCCAGAATCTGAGTTGGTCCCTGAGTCAGGCTCAGAGCCAACCTATTGTGTTTACAGGGCTGTAGTACGCTGAGTGGTGGCCCCCGAAAGATATGTTCTACCAGAACAGCAGAATGTGACTTCATTTGGAATAAGGGCTTTTGTGGGTATAATAAAGGTAAGTACCTTGAGGTGAGATCATTCCGGATTAAAACGGACCTTAAATATGACTCCTAAAAAGGTGTCTCCTAAAAGCCAGAAAAGGGGAAGACAGAGACACACAGAGGGAAGAAGGCCGTGTGAGGACAGAGGCAGAGCTTGGAATTATACAGCCCCAAGCCAAGGAACACAAAGGGGGCCAGCAGCCACCAGAAGTGACAAAAGAGGCATGGAAGGGATTCTTCCTCAGAGCTTCCAGAGGGAATCAACCTTGCCCACATTTTGATTTTGGATTTCTGACTCTAGAACTGTGGATTTAAGCTGGGAAAAAAAAGTTGGAGATATTATAATAATATCTCATTATACCAACAGAAATAATGAGATATTATTATAAATCTGTTATTGGTTCAAAGAAAGATAAATTGAAGAGTAGAGTGGAACAAAGTACCCAAAATCAAACTCACTTATACTTACGATAAAAGTAAGAGTGCAGTTCATTGGAGGAAAAACGGCCTTTTCAGTAAAAGGTGCATAGTCAATAGGATATCTATAGGCAAAAAAGTAATGGAACTAAACTACTTCTTTTCATCAGACAAATATAATTTAGATCCAAAATATGGATTTTGGATCTAAATGTGTAGTGTCAAACAATAAAACTATTTGAGGAGAACAATAATACATACGAGAGATCCTGGGGTCAAGTTTTGTCTTGTTTCGTTTTCTAAAAAAGACACAAACACCAATTGACCATAAAAGAAAAAAGTGATAAGACAGTCTATATTAAAATTTAAGAAATTTTGTTCATCAAAGGTAACTTTCAGAGTAGAAGGAGACATTTTTAACACATATATCTAACAAGGAACTGTATCCAAAAAAATAATATGTTTAAACCCTATAAATCAATAACAAACAACATGTGTTTTTATCGTAATTATCAAATGCTGGCACTTAAAAATTCACTTCATTATTTTAATTGGTCCTTAGTTGTACAGAATTGTTACTCATAATCCCTGGTTCATAACATATTTTCATCATTGACTAATACATGACTTACTTTATTTAGTTAATTCTTTAATTATTTTATAATATAATCCACTCTTGAACTAACCACTCTTTAAGAACAAGGACTTTGAATTTAAACTACATTTAACCATATTTTGGTCCCTCTCCCTGTGACCCTGCTTCCTTCAACTCGGTTCACCGTCATCTTGAATATCATGTTCTTG
Source organism: Rhinolophus hipposideros (assembly GCF_964194185.1). Lineage (NCBI taxonomy): Eukaryota > Metazoa > Chordata > Mammalia > Chiroptera > Rhinolophidae > Rhinolophus > Rhinolophus hipposideros. Next base: position 65,779,863 of record NC_138061.1, read on the forward strand.
CCTAGATTCCTGTTTATTTGATTTTGTTGCATCAATACATATTCCCCAAAATGTGTGCATATTTTTGTTTTAATTGCTGTTAACTTGTAAAAAGAATGTTATGTTTTAAATAATTCTGGAATTCATTTTTATCATTTAATATTATGTTTTAAAGACTTATGGAAACTTTTGTTGTTACTGTTATTTAATGTTGACGGCTATGTAACAGTGCATTATGTGAAGATGCCACATTTTGTTTCTCCTCTTTTTCACTTGTGGACATTGGATTGCTTCTACCTGCTAAGTATTCCTGTATGTGTTTCCTAGGGTATGCTGATAAGAATTCCTCTCAAATGTCTGCCTAGAAGTTTGGCCGGGTCATAGCATACGCAGACAGTCAGCTGTACATTTGCTTTGCTCTCCACAGTTGTCTGTTCTTCCTAGAGAAGCACAGAAAAAAACAGTTGTCTTTTTCCAAATTATTTAAGTTACTATATTTTATCAGTTCTAACAGATACCTTTTTCACATTTTAAGTGATGTAAAAAAATAGGAATATTCTTACAATCAATGGTGTGTCATGGTTTAATTGTTGGTATTTTTTTCTTTCTAAATGATACATAAAATAGTGACTTGCCTTAAAATCAACAGTATTTTAGATTTGATTAATATGATAGCTTTCAAAAACAACTCTTTTCACAATATACTTCATCACCCCCATACAAAATGTTAAATTCTGTAATTAAAATAGCAAGTACAACTGGTGTAAACAAGTGTGGGGGAAAAGACACCTGGCTCTTGGAAAGCATACAGAATTGGTAGTAGGAACGGAGACAAGCAGTGAAGAGGAGCCTGTGGGGTGGTACTTACCCACTGTGGGCGGCAGCCAGGATGAACCCTGGAGAGAAGGCAGGGAGTGTCCATCTGTAAGTTAGTTAAATGAGCATGGGTGGAGAGAGCTTCCATGTAAATCCTTCACGGTGGCTTTCCCCAGTGCACAGCTGTTCACCATCCCTTTTCCCAAGTCAGCCTGAGAAATGACCAGACCAGGTGGCCTGGCAGGCAGCTGAGTACCAAGCAGCTTTCCTCGCAAAAGGACTTCTTGTCCTCCCTGGCCTGTTTCAGTGAGTTTGGGCCATTAACACATCTTCTCCCTAGCAAAACACTTTATTCAATTCCTTAGAAAACTAGGAAAAATAATAAGATAACATCAAAAAAAGAAATGTTACTGGATCTTCAGCAAAACCTTATTTTTTTCTTTGAAAATTAGATCTTCAAAGGTTTTTGTTTGTTTTTTTTTTTAGTTTTTTCTTTACAGTAGCTTCCATTTCCCAAAGAGCTGGGGCAACTGGAATAAGCAAGAGGGACTGAAGGGGTTTCCTGGTGGCTTCCAGTTCCACATACCATGTTTACCTAAAAATCAAACCTAACCAGAAAATAAGTTGTAGCATCATTTTTCAGGATGACATCCCCTAAACATAAGTCCTAATGCATCTTTGGAGCAAACCTTAATATAAGACCCGGTCTTATTTTCGGGGAAACACAGTATCTATGGTTCTGGGGTGGGCATTTGAAACTTCCAATCTGAAGATGTAAGTTTGTTTTCTGATTTCCAAGTCAGGGAGGCAGCGTTATGCTTAAGAATGAGAGCGATCCTGTTCACATCCTGGCTCTGCCACTCACATGGGTTTCCTCGCTGGTGCCAACCCCCTAGTACTGTTGCAAGGCTTAATCATGATCAGTCTGACAACGTGTTTTGCATGGTGCCCATGCAGCAAGCACCTAACACATGTCACCTTCGTTATCTTTACTTATTGTCCATAGACAGCAGGGAGGTGAGAGCCCCAGACTTTCATCCTCCAAAGAAGAAATTTGCTTTTCGCCATGTTAGGAGCAAAACAAGAAAGTCTCATATACTGCCAACACTTTCCCTCCAGTTTTCAATTTCCCTTTCCTAGGAATAGAGATGGAAAAAATAGGGAAAATGTCATTTGGCAGATAACCTTCCCTCCTCCAGTTTTGTTTTATTTTTATTTTCCTTTGGGCATCACATCAAAAAAAGTGGGGAAAATTATTTTATAAAACTTCTTAGCTCAAAAAATGAAAACCACATTTCTCTGTCTGTGGCCTCTGACTTCTAACAGATGGCTTTGGCAGAGCTTCCTGTCTCCACACCAGGAACAGTGTGCTCTCATTCTTTCACTGATCATTGTGACACACCAATGACACACCAGCAGTGTCGAGAGCCTAGGAAGAGCAGGGAGAGCCAGGACTAACGTGTGAGATAGATTTATTCAAGATGTAATAAAATAGCACAGTCACAGTGATTCTGTTCAAATATGTGTTCTACTTTAAATGAGGGAATTTGAGAAAAGGCACCCAAATGATAAATGATAAGAATCAATGACGATGTAATCACTTTGTAGTTTGAAAAACACACATACATTGTATTATTTAACCCTGACAGTGACACTATAAAGGGTCATTATTATAATATCTCACTTAACAAATGAAGGGATTGAGGCTTAGAAAAGTTGAATTCTTTGTCCAAAAATATGGAGCAATCAAGGTGCAGAGCTAGGAATTGAAACAAGCATTTCAGAGTCTCTGGTCTTCCACTTCCAAGAGCTTGGGACTTATATTAGAAGGGATATCAGTTATGTCACTCCAACTCCCCACTACTTCTTTCTTAAGATTTCAAAATAAAAATAGTTATGCTATATGAAACTACAAAGGAAGGAAGGTAAGGGGAGGAAGGGAGGATAGAAGGAGGGAGGGAAAAAGAAGAGGAAAAAGGTATGTGGTGTCTCCATTAAAGAAATGTCTGTGTATTCCCCCAAACCACAAGAAAGGATCCAGCCTTTTATCATAAGTTATCTGGAAGAAACAGCACAGGCTTTGCATCACGCAACACAAAGAAAACTTTCTCTATAATCTTCTTTACATATTTCTTCTTGTCCCTGGAGATTTAAATTCAGACAACTGCTTAACAAGTGTCCTCCTCCTTTCTGGAGAATCCTATGACTGTGACTTTATCCTCCCCCTTCTATTGCACAGCAGGCAGGTGCACTCATCCTGGCCTCCTCAGAAGCCTGGGCTCCCCACCAGTGATTCTCCTGCCGTGAACTGGAGTGAACAATATCCTCCATCATCCTACATATAAAGCACATTGCTCCCTTCAAAAGAAAGACTAAATAAGAGCTGCTTTATGAAATTGGAAATATAGTTGGTCTTAGAAAAAGAAAATTGAATTGCCAGTAGAAGTTGGGAAATGAAATAAGGCACCAGAAGTGTCTGGGGCTGCCGGGAGGCCTTTAAGTCCCAAATTAAGATAAGTGAGCCAAGACATGGGCAAGGCGAGGCTGAGATGAGGAACACAGAAGGCCATGACCAGGAAGAAATGAAAGCACCTGTCATCTAGGAAGATATGTGGGAGGGGATAAGAGAGGGCAGTGCCCTCCATCACCTACTTCTGTACCTTGTATTACTCTAATCAGTGAATGGAGGCTGGTCATATTTGGTAAACACATTTGAATTCTGAAGAACATGGTACTGGGTATATGGGCCTGCTCAGCATCCAGGAATGGCCCTTTCCTTTGGGGATCATGGGGGACCACAGGCGTTTTGGAGAATGTGGGAGGAATACGGCATTTGGGAAGCTCAGTAACACCAATGGTCTGATGCCAAGTCAGAGCCGCCCCACTGTACCATGGCTGTCTCTCACATTAACGGGGTGATTGGAACATCTCAATTGTTGATGAAATGAAAAACTGTAGGAGGTAAGCCACAAACTTGTGGGTTCCTAACATTTTGATAGTTTGGCTGTTGTACAGGCTTTATAAAACACAGACCTACACACACATGCATGCAAATTGCTCTAAAAAGAGTTTTTTGAAGATCAGAAGACATTTTGGCCTGGCACCTCCTGCCGCTTAGTGTTCAGGTTGAGGGAGAGGGAGGAGGGGAAGTGATTAGACTTTCCCAGTTCGTTGAAGGTAGTCACTCAGTACCATGGAACTTGTGTGCTGGGCTTGAATCTCTGTTTCCCCAGTCACCGTGAGCACACGATTTTGGAGAAACAGCACAAGGAAACTCCCTGGTGTTTTGTGCAGCTTCCACGGGAATTTGATACATTTACTACGTATCTCTCAGTTTGATGAATTAGAAATGATGAGGTTTTGTATTACTGCATAACCCCTCCATCTGCCAGATTTGGAGCATAGCGTGTGATATGACTGAATAAATGCTGTTGAATGACTGACAGAGTGAACGTAAATGAATGAGTGAATGAACAAATGCAGCGAAGCCTGGCTTCCTTATGGTTCCTGCACAGTTCCCCAAGGATGAGCACAATCAAGTCTCTGCCTTTGCAAGGTGAGCTTAACCCAGGAGCTTTGGGTAGAGGCTAGAGATGAGCCTCCAGTCCCTCAGTGACGGTGTTTCCTCCTATGATCGATGCCACAGTAGCACTCCCTAAGCTAGGGACAGGAGCTGCAGGGAGGATACCCCTGGGGAAACTTGATGGGGCTTTCCGCCCAGGTCCCCAGCTGGCTGGGCGGGGCTACACCGAAGAGCACCGTCTCCTGCCAGTGGATGTGTTCGTCCGCGCCAGGCCTGCTGTGCATCTGGGGGCGTGACAACAAACACCCCAAAACAGCCGCAGGTCCTCCGTCTTTGTCATCGCTAGTGAATTTTCTAAGTCTATCTATAAGCAAACTGCTGAATCTGACACCTGGATTTGTTAATAAATAACAATTATAAATAAATATATGCCTTTTAAATAATGAATAATGAATACTTTGTCAGAAAAACATCTATCTGCATTAAATAAAAGGTCCAGCTGAATTTTAAATTTCCATTAAAATTTATTATTTAAACCATAAGTTAGTAGCATTTTAAAAATTTCCAAATATACATGTTTTAAATTTAGATATTTATTATTAACTTCAGCTTAATTGTTACACCAACAAAACATGAACTCTATAATACATTCAATGCTGTAAATTTTATTGACGCTTGCTTTATGACCTAGTTAGTGCCTTATCAAATTTTGTAATGTTCCTATGTACTTGAGAATAATCTTATTCTCTAAGGTTGGATATACATTTAATTGAGTTGTTTACATCTTCAATATTCTTGCTAATTTTTGTATTTTGAGGTTCTGAATATACTGATGATTTTCAAATCTCCCTGTTCTACCAAATTGGCTTCACATAGTATGAGAGTATTTCGTTATGTACATATGTTTAAAATGCTTATATCATCTTTATGTTTTAATTTATTCTTTTTTAACTTTTATTTATTTAAGTGTGTTTTTCCAGGATCCATCAGCTCCAAGTCAAGCAGTTGTTTCAATCTAGTTGTGGAGGCTGCCGTTCACAGTGGCCCATGTGGGGATGGAACCAGCAACTTTGTTGTTAAGAGCACTGTGCTCTAACCCACTGAGCTAACTGACCAACCCTGCTTATATTATCTTGACTCAAATATTTTATCACTGTGTAGTTATTCTCTTGATGCTTAATAATTATTGATTTCTTAAAATCCATTTCTTCTGCACCAGATTTATTTTGGTTAGAATTTTCCTGACATATCTTTTACATGTTTTGTATAGAGTCCAGAAAATGGATATGTAATCCAGAAAGTAAAATATTTCTTAGGCAATTCTGAAGATAGAATTTTAATACAGAGAATTGGCTACAAATATGGTGGAGGAAATAGAATAACAAAAGGAGAAAAGTGAATAGTTAAGCTAGACATTAGAAGCTCCATGAGGCCATTTCCAATCAAAGCTGGAGAAGCAAATAAAAATGGACTTTCCCAGAGCCCACAGTGGCTGTGTTGCTGGCACCACTGCTGTGGGAACCAGCATGAGCAGGAAGCAGGAGTCTGTGCTCCCTGGCTCCCTGTGGCTGTCACTGCTGGTGCATTATTTCTGAGATTTTCTTTCTATTGTTTTATTGTATCTGTATGCATTCCTTAAAATTATATTTTGTATTTCAGCTTTTTTAACTTTGTAAAAATGATATGATGCTGTATATAACCTCCTGGATTTATTTTCACATTTAATTGTCTATGGCTAAGGTTTATTCATATTAGAGCAAGTCTCTCTAGCTTGTTTATAATTCATTGTGTAAACACACCAGTGTTTATTCATGTACTCCTATTGATAAGCATTAGGATTGTTTTCAGAATTTTTGTGACTAGTACTGCTATGACCTTCTTGTGTGAAGGTTTTGTTTAAAGATATACAAACAAGTGAAATTGTGGAACATAAGGTACATGAATAATTAACTATATTGGTTAATGAGGAGCTGTTTTCCAAAGTACTTTCAACAATTTATGTCATAATGATTCCAGAGGTGGATGGAATGGATGGATAGATAGATAGACAGATAGATAGATAGATGACAGGATAGGGTAGATAATATTTGCAAGTGCTCTGAATATTATTAACAAAGTAAAAACAAAAGTTCTAAAACACAGACTGTAGAGTCACATTTGTCTAGGGTCACACTCGCACTTGCCACATAAGAAATTTTGGCCCTTCATTCTCCAAAGGGAAAGTAGAAAGTCTCATGCTGGAACACTTGCTTTTACGTGGTAATGCATTCAAGTCAACCTCTTAATGACTTTTTAAAAAGTCTGGTTATTGAGGTAAAATTTACATAGAGTAAAATATCACTCCTGTTAGGTGTACTGTTCTCAGTTTTGACAAATATTCACAGTTGTGTAATCACTACCACAATCAAAGCATTGAACAGTATATCAGTCCAAAAAATTCCCCTATACCTCTCTGTAAGTCATCACCACACATCTATCCATAGTCCCTAGGAACCGTTAGTCTAATTTCTTTTTAAATTCTTTTTATGTTTTTTATTAAATTTATTGGGGTGACATTGGTTAGTAAAATTATATAGGTTTCAAGTGTGCATTTCTATAATACATCATCTGTACATTGCATTGTGTGTTCACCACCCAGAATCAATTCTACTTTCATTGCCATATATTTGACCACTTTTAACCTATTCTACAACCCACGTCCCTGCTTATCTTCTGGTAACCACTAAGCTGTGGTCTATGTCTACGAGATTTTGATTGTTTGCTTTGTTTATTTGTTGCTTTTAGTTTTACATCCCACATATCAGTGAAGTCATATGATGCTTGACTTTTTCTGTGTGATTTATTTCATTTAGCATGATAATCTCAAGATACATTCATGTTGCAAATGGCAGTATTTCATCTTTTCTTACAAGCGAGTAATATTCCTTTTATATGTGTATATATACCACATCTTCTTTATCCAATCATCTATTGAAGGACACTTCAGTTGTTTCCATGTCTTCGCCACTGTGAATAATGCTGCAATGAATATAGGGTTGCATATATCTTTATGGATAAATGTTTTCAGGTTTTTGGGTAGATACCCAGGAGAGGGATTGCTGGGTCATATGGTAATTCTATTCTTAATTTTTTGAGGAACCTCCACACTGCCTTCCATAGCGGCTGCACCAGTCTGCATTCCCAACAGTGGATGAGGGTTCCTTTTTGTCTACAGCCTCTCCAACCCTTGTTATTACTTGTCTTGATGATGATAGCCATTTTAACAGGTGTGAGATGGTATCTCATTGTGGTTTTGATTTTCATTTCCCTAATAGCTAGTGAAGTTAAGCATCTTTTCATATATCTGTTGGCCATTTGCATGTATTCTTGGGAGAAGTGTCCTTTCAGGTCCTCTGCCCATTTTTTAATTGAATTGTTTGGGGTTTTTTTTGTTGTTGCTGCTGTTTTTGTTGAGTTGTATATGTCCTTATATATTTTGGATATTAGCCTCTTATCAGAAGCGTTGTGTGCAAATATCTTCTCCCATTCAGCTGGTTGCCTCTTTGTGTTGTTGATGGTTTCTTTTGCTGTGTAGGAGCTTTTCAATTTGGTATAGTCCCATTCATTTATTTTTGCTTTTACTTCCCTTGCCTTTGAGGTCAAATTTATAAAATCCTCTCTAAAGGACCGTAAATCATCCCAAGGTCCATACGTTTAGTACTTATGCTTTCTTCTATGCAATTTATTGTTTCAGGCCTTATATTTAGGTCTTTGATCTATTTTGAGTTAATTTTGGGACATGGTGACAGATAGCAGTCTAGATTCATTATTTTGCACATGGGTTTCCAATTTCCCCAGCACCATTTATTGAGGAGAATTTCTTTTCCACATTAAATGTTTTTGGCTCCCTTGAAGAAAAGTATCTGCCCTTATATAGGTGGGTTTATTTCTGGGTACTCAATTTTATTTCATTGGCCTGTGTGTCTACTTTTTTCTGCCAATATTATGCTGTTTTGATTATTGTCGCTTTATCATATAACTTGAAGTGAGGAACTGCGATACCTCTGGCTTTGTTCTTTTTTTTCTCAGAATTGGTTTGGCTATTTGGGATCTTTTGTAATTCCATACAAATCTGATGATTTTTTTTCTATTCCTTTTAAAAAATGGCATTGGGATTTTAATGGAGATTTAATTAAATCTGTATATTGCTTCGAGTAATATGGCCATTTTAACTATGTTGATTCTTTCAATCCATGAACATGAAATATCTTTCCATTTCTTTGTGTTTTCTTCATTTTTTTTAATGTCTTGTAGTTTTCAGTGTATAGGTACTTCATATCCCTCGTTAAGTTTATTCCTAACTTCTTCTTGTTGTTGCAATTGCAAAAGGAATTTTTTTTAAAATTCATTTTTCTTAAATTTCAGTGATAGTAGATAGGAATGCAATGGATTTTTGTACGTTGATTTTGTATCCTACAACTTTACTGTACTTGCTTTTAGTTTCCAACAGTTTTTTTGGTAAAATGTTTTAGGTTTTCTATATAAAGAATCCTGAATCTGTAAAAAGTGATAATTTTACTTAATTCACAATTTGGATTCCTTTTATTTCTTTCCCTTGTCTGATTGCTCTGGCTAAGACTTCTAATCCTATGTTGAATAACAGTGGTGAGTGGGGCCATCCTTGTTTACTTTCTGATCTTAGAGGAAAAGCTTTCAGTTTTTCAACATTGAGTACGACATTAACTGAGATTTTGTCATGTATAGTCTTTATTATGTTGAGGTGCTTTCCTTCTATAACCATTTCATTAAGTGTTTTAATCATAAATGGATGTTGTATCTTGTCAAATGCCTTTTCTGCATCTATTGATGTGATCATGTATTTTTTATCTTTCATTTTGTTTATGTGATGTATCACATTGATTGACTTTAATGTGTTGAACTATTCTTGTGCCTCTGGAATGAACCCCACTTGATCTGATGTAGAATATTTTTAATGTATTTGATTTGCTAGTATTTTGTTTAGAATTTTTGCATTTGTATTCACATCAGATATTGGCCTATAGTTTTCTTTTTTGTGTGTTATTCTTACCAGGCTATGGTATCAGGGTAATGTTGGCCTCACAAAATGAGTTAGGAAGTATTGAATTTTCTTCAATTCTTTGGAAGAGTGTGAGGAAGACAGGTTATTGATTTATCTTTGAACGTTTGGTGGAAATCACTTGTGAAACCGTCTGGTCCTGGACTATTGCTTTTGGGGAGAGTTTGGATGATTGTTTCAATTTCCTTGCTATTGATCGGTCTATTTTGATTTTCCATTTCTTCTAGATTCAGTCAAGGATGGCTATATATTTCTAAGAACTTGTCCATTTCTTCTGTGTTATTAAATTTGGTGGCATATAGTCCTTCACAGTATTCTTGTATTATCCTTTATATTCCTGTGATATCCATCATAACTTCTCTTTCATTTCTGATTTTGTTTATTTGTGTCTTTTCTCTTTTTTCTTAGTGAGTCTAGCCAGGGGCTTGTCAATTTTATTAATCTAGTCAAAGAACCATCTCTTTGTTGCATTAATTTTTTCTACTGTGTTTTTGTTCTCTATTTCATTTAATTCTGTTCTATTTTTTATTATTTCCTTCCTTCAGCTGACTTTGGGTTTCTTTTGTTCTTCCCTTTTTAGTTCTTTATGATGAATATGAGGTTGTTTATTTGGGATTTTTCTTATTTCTTGAGATAGGCCTCTAATGATATAGATTTTCCTCTTATTACTGCTCTCACAGAATCCCAATTATTTTGATATGCTGTATTTTCATTCTCATTTGTTTCTATGTATCTTTTTTATTTTGTATACTGTAATTTCAGAACAAAATAAACAAACAAACAAAAACCCCACAACATAAAACATCCAAACCCAATGCCAAATGAGGAAGGAGAAGTCTCAAGGCCCTTGTATCCTGCCTTAGGCAGAAAGACAAGAGAAGATGAAACCACTAGACATCAGCAGAGGAAACCAGGTGTGCCAGGGCCACTCAAAGCTGCTGGGGGAGTCATGGAGACACTATACACAGGGCACAAGGTCTGCAGGTAGAACTCCTACTCTTTCACATGAGAGGCATCCCATCACCCTCAAGAGAGGGGTGGAATCTCGTCAGGAACAGCAGCACTGGTTTCTTCTGCTGTCACTTCATCTTCATCAATGCCTAGGCCTAGCTCAATCATGCAGTAGATACGGTTGGAGTGAGTCTGGGGATCTTCAAGTGAGAAGCCAGAAGAGAGAAGCACAGTTTCAAACAGCAGCACCACAAGGTCTTTAACAACCTTGTGATTCTTGTCAGCTTCCACCTTCTGCCACAGGGTCTCCACAATGGGGTGGTCGGGGTTGATCTCCAGTTGCTTCTTAGCCATCATGTAGCCCATAGAGTTGTCCTGAAGTGCCAGGGCTTTCATGATCTGCTCCATGTTGGCTGTCCAGCTGTAGGTGCTCATCACAATGCAGCAGGGTGAAGACACAAGTCTATTGGAGATTGTCACCTTTTCAAACTTCTTATCCAAGATTTCTTTCATGAGTTTGCAGAGGTTCTCAAACTTGGTCTGGCTCTCTTCCATTTTTTCCTTCTCTTCATCCTCAGGGAGCTCCAGGCCCTACTTGGTAACTGAGACCAGGCTCTTTCCATCAAACTCCTTGAGTTGCTGCATGCGGTACTCATTGATAGGCTCCATCATATACACTACCTTGAAACTCCAGTTCCACACTCGCTCCACAAAAACAGAGTTGGCAACCTACTCCTTGTTCTCACCAGTGATATAATAGATAGACTTCTGGGTCTCTTTCATACGAGAGACATATTCTGAAAGATAAGTCATTTCGTCTCCAGACTGGGAAGTGTGATAATGCAGCAGCTCAGAAAGGTGTCCCTGATTAATAGAGTCATCATGGATTCCAAGCTTTAGGTTTTCAGAGAACATCTCGTAGAATTTCTTATAGTTCTCCTTGTCTTCCTCCAGCTCAGAGAAGAACTCAAGGCACTTCTTAATAATATTTTTTCAAATGACCTTCAAGATTTTGCTCTGCTAGAACATTTCTTGGGAGATGTTCAAGAGCAGGTCCTCAGTGTTGACCACACCATGGATGAAGTTGAGATACTCTGGTATCAACTCATCACAGCTGTCCACAAGGAACACACGCCAGACATAGGGTCTGATATTGTTCTTCTTTTTCTAAAGAGATCGAAAGGAACCCGATGGGGGTTGAATAACAAGTCCCTGAATTCCAGCTGACCTTCTATAGAGAAATGCTTGACTGCCAAGTGGTCTTCCCAGTCATTGGTAAGGCTCTTATAGAACTCTCCATATTCCTCCAGGGTGATGTCATCAGGGTTTCTGGTCCAAATGGGTTTGGTCTTTTTCAGTTCCTCCCGATCAATGTATTTCTCCCCAATTTTCTTTGTTTTCTTTTTCTTATCCTTAGCACTATAATCCTCCTCATCTGAGCCCACATCTTCAATTTTGGCCTTTTCCTCATAATCTTTTTTTTTTTTTTTTTTTTACTTAGACATTTATCATTTATATCCCTCACACTGTGTGAATTCCCATTCCCCCCATCTACTACCCCTCTGACATTGCACAGAACCATTACATTTCCACTGTCTCTATTCCTAATTCTGTACTCCACTTCTTGTAAGTATATATATATATATATATATATATATATATATATATGTATATATATATATATATATATATATATACATATATATATATATATATATATATACACATATATATATATATAATTATAGTTGGCATTCATTATTGTTCAGCTTCAGGTGTACAGTGCAGTGATCAGGCATCTACATCTTCCCTGAGGTGGTCTCCCAAATGAGACACGTGTCCATCGGATACCCTACAAAATCTTTACAACATTATTGATTACATTCCCCAAATTAATTTTCAAAACCCCGTGGCCATCTTGTGGTTACCGACTGTTTTCTAATCCCCTCACCTTCCCCCTTATCCCCACCCCCCTCCCATCTAGCAACCCTCAGTTTTTCCTCTTTGTGTCCAAGACTGTTTCTGATTAGTTCATTCACTTATTCTTTTCTTTAGATTTCGCATATAAGTGAGATCATATGGTATTTGTCTTTCTCTGTCTGATTTATTTCACTTAACATAATATCCTCATAATCTTTATCTTCCTCTTCCTTCTCACCTTTCTCTTCCTCTGCTTTATTATCACTGATTTCTTTCTCTTGTTCCTTCTCCAAATAAAGGGTGATGGGAAAACCTATGAACTATGAATGCTTCTTCACCACTTCTTTGACCTGCCTCTCCTCTAAGTACTTTATCTGGTCTTCCTTAAGATGGAGCATCACTTTGGTACCCCGGCCAATGGGCTCACCACAGTCAGCTCATACAGTGAAGGAACCCACAGGAGAAGACTGCCAGGCATACTGCTCATCATCATCATGCTTTGTGATCACACCACTTTCTCTGCCACAAGGTGGGCAGAATAAAACCCAACACCAAATTGTCCAATCATGGAGATGACTGCACCAGCCTGAAGAGCTTCCATAAATTCTTTAGTACCAGACTTGGCAATGGTTCCCAGATTATTTATGAGATCTTCTTTGGTAATGCCAATGCCAGTGTCCACCAGAGTCAGAATATGTTCCTGTGGGTTGGGGATGATGTCAATTTTCAGCTCTTTACCACTGTCCAACTTAGAAGGGTCAGTCAGGCTCTCATAGCATATCTTGTCCAAGGCATCAGAAGCATTACCGATCAATTCCCGAAGGAAAATTTCTTTGTTGGAATAGAAGGTATTGATGATGAGAGACATGAGTTGGGCAATTTCTGCCTGGAAGGAGAAAGTCTCCACTCCTCTCCATGGTGCACTTCCTCAGGCATCTTAAAGGTGAAGAGATGCAAGTAGTAGAGAGCAAGATGGGCAGAGACTGTGACAGGCTCACACAACCCAAGAAGCATGTGTGGGGGTAACTCAAGAGAGAATTTCTATGTATCTTTTGATGTATCTTTTTATTTCTTCTTTGACCAGTTGTTCTTCAGTAGCATGTTGTTTACTCTCTCTCTCCATATGTGTATATATGTGTATATATATAATATTTACATTTATATTTATTTACATATTTCAACTGAATATGTAATTTCAGTTGATCTCCAATTGCAAAATTGTGGTCAGAAAATATGCTTGGCATGATTTCAAACTTCTTAAATTTGTTGAGGCTAGTTTTGTGTCCCAACATATGGTCCTACCCTTGAGAATGTTTCATGTGCACTAGAAAAGAATGTATATATAGTCTGATGTTCTAGGATGGAATGGTCGGTAAATATAATTTTATAATTATGTCCATTTGGTTATGTCCATGTGTTATTTAAGGCTGATATTTTCATATTGATTTTCTGTTTGGATGATTTATTCATAGCTGTCCATGGAGTATTTAGGTCCCCTACTGTTATTGTGTTTTTGTCAGTTTCTCCTTTTAGTTCAGTTAATGGTTGCTTTATATATTTTCAGGCTTCCTGACAGGGAACATTTATATTGATAAGTGTTATTGTTCCCTTTATCATTATGAAATGTCCATCTTTGTCTCTTTTTACCTTCTTTATCTTAAAGTCTATTTCGTCAGATATTAGTATGGCTACACCCACTTTTCTCTGAATACCATTTGCTTGAAGTATCGTTTTCCCCACTTTCATTTTGAGTCTATATTTGTCCTTGCAGCTGATATGTGTCTCTTGAAGGCAGAATATGGTTGGGTTTTGTTTTTTGACTCAATCTGCTACTCTGTGTCTTTTTATTGCTGAGTTCAGTCCAATTACATTTAGGGTAATTATTAATGTATGAGGATTTCCTATAGCTATTTTATCTTTTGTTTTCTGGTAGCTCAGTGTCTCCATTGTTTCTTTGCTTCTGTGTTTCTGTCTGTTATTTTAGTTTGGTGGTATTCTATGATTTTTTCTTTGTTTCATCTGTTTTTTATTATGTGTCTCAGTTCTAGATTTTTTGTTTGAGTGTTTACACTAAATTTATGTAAAAGAAAGTTTCATATATGCACTAGTCCTTTTTCTTCAGCAGGCATCTTATCTCCATTCCCCTTTGTAAATTCAGACCTTTACCCTCTCTCTCTTTATATTTTTGTTGTCACAAATTATCTCTATTTATGCTATGAGTTTATTTCTGAGTTGCAGTAGCAAATTTCCTTCTTTTTTTCTTTTTCTCTTTTTTTGATGTTTTTTACCTCCTTTACTGTTTATTTTATATTTAAGTGTATAGTGCCCTATTCTGTGTAGGGGCACACTGACTGCTTCTGACTGTCTGTTAGTAATCTTATTCATAGTTTTATGCCTTTTTGTCTTTTTGTTTCACGTAGATGAGCCTTCTTCAGTAGTTAGTTCCTTTAATGCAGGCCTTGGGGTGAAAATTTCCTCATCTTCTGTATATCTGGAAAGGTCTTTATCACTACTTTATATTTATTTTTATTTTTTATTAGTTTCAGGTGTACAAAACAACATAATGATTAGACAGTTACACCCTTCAGAAAGTGATAAGCCCAAGAAGTCTACTACCCATCTGACACTGTACATAGCTAGTACAATACCATTGACTATATTTTTTATGTTGTACTCTTCATCCCATGACATAAATGTCAACTATCTATATATATTTATAGTTGACATTCAATATTATTTTATATTAGTTTCAGGTATATAGCACAATGGGTAGGCCTTTATATAATTTAAGCCGTGATCTCCCTGATAAGCCTAATAATACCCATCTGACACCATACATAATTTTTACAACAATATTGACTATATTCCCCATACTGTATTTCAGTTTCCTGTAACTATTTTGTGACTACTAATTTGTGCTTCCTAATCCATTCACTTTTCTCAACCACCCCCCAACCCCCCGCCCATCTAGCAACCATCAGTTTGTTCATCTGTATCTATGAGTCTATTTCTATTTTGTTTATTCATTTATTATGTTCTTTAGATTCCACATATGAGTAAGATCAGAATGTATTTGTCTTTCTCAATCTGACTTATTTCACTTAGTGTAACATCCACTAGGTCCATCCATGTTGTTGTGAATGGTAAAATTTCATTGTTTTTATGGCAGAGTAATATTCTATTGTATAAATGTACAGCAATTTCTTTATCCAATCATTTATTGATGGGCATTTTGGTTGTTTCCATATCTTGGCTCTTATGAATAGAACTGCAGTAAACATTGGGGTGCATACATATTTTAAATTAGTGTTTTGGATTTATTTGGATAGATACCCAGGAGTGGAATGGCTGGGTCATAAGATAATTCTATTTTTAATTTTTTGAAGAACCTCCACACTGTTTTCCATTGCGGCTGCACCAATTTGCAATCACACCAACAGTGCACAAGGATTCCCTTTTCCCACATCCTCGCCAGCACTTGTTTGTTGATTTATTGATGATGTATACTCTGAAAAGAGTGAGGCGGTATCTCATTATGATTTTTATTTGCATTTGTCGGATGATTAGTAATGTTGAGCATCTTTTCATATATTTATTGGCAGTCTGTATGTCCTCTTTGGAGAAATATTTATTTAGGTCTTCGGCCCATTTTAAAAATTGGATTTTTTTTTTTGTGTGTGTTAAGTTGTATGAGGTGTTTTTTTTAAAATAAATTTGGATATCAACCCCTTATCAGATGTATCATTGACAAATATCTTCTCCCATTCAGTAGGATGTCTGTGTGTTGAGTTGTATGAGGTGTTTTTTTAAAATAAATTTGGATATCAACCCCTTATCAGATGTATCATTGACAAATATCTTCTCCCATTCAGTAGGATGTCTTTTTGTTTTGATGGGTTCCTTTGCTGTGAAAAACATCTTAGTCTGATCTAGTCTCATTTTTTTTCTTTTGTTGCCCTTGCCCAAGGAGTTGTATCACCAAAAATATTATTAAGGGTAATAATATCTGAGAGTTTACTTCATATATTTTTTGCTGGAGTTTTATGGTTTGAGGCCAAAAAAATAAGTCTTTGATCCATTTTGTGTTTATTCTTGGATATGGCATAAGAAAGTGGTCCAGTTTCATTTTTTGCATGTGTCTGTCCAGTTTTCCCAGTACCATTTATTGAATAGACTGTCTTTATCTCAGTGTAAATTCTTTGTTCCTTTGTCCTAGATTAAATGACCATATAAGCATAGATTTATTTCTGGACTCTTTATTTTGATTCACTTATCTATGTGTCTGTTTTGATTACCATGCTCTTTTCATTTATTGTAGTCCTGTAGTATAATTTGATATCAGGTAGGATGATACCGCTAGCTTTGTTCTTTTTTCTCAGACTTTCCATGATCATTTGGTTTTTTTCCATATAAATTTTAGGATTATTTGTTCTTGTTCTGTGAAAAATGCCATTGGTATTTTGATAGGGAGTGTGTTGAATCTATAGATTGGTTTAGGTGGTATGGACATTTTAACTATATTTATTCTTCCAATCCATGAGCATGGTATATGTTTCCATTTATTAGTATCTTCTTTAATTTCAGTCTTCAATGTTGTATAATTTACTGAGTATAGGTCTTTTGCCACCACGGATAAATTTATTTTTAAGTATTTTTTGATACAATTGTAAATGGGATTGTTTCTTTAATTTCTCTGATAGTTTGTTATTGGTGTAAAAAATGCAACTGATTTCTCAATATTAATTTTGTATCCTGCTACTTTACTAAATTTATCTGTTCTAATAGGATTTTGGTAGAATATTTGGGATTCTCTATATACAATATGTCATCTACAAATGATGACAATTTTACTTCTTTCTTTCCCATTTAGATTTAGATTTCCCATTTAGATTTCCCATTATTTATTTTTCTTGTCTAATTGCTGTGGCTTGAACTTTCAGTGCTATGTTGAATAAAAGTGGAGAAAGTGGGTGTCCTTGTCTTGTTCCTGATCTTAAGGAGAATGCTTTTAGCTTTTCCTCATTGAGTGTGATATTAGCTATGAGTTTGTCATATATGGCCTTTATTATGTTGAGATATGTTCCCTCTATTCCTACTTTGCTGAGAGTTTTTATCATAAATTGATGCTGGATTTTGTCAAATGCTTTTTCTACATTTATTGATATGATCATATGATTTTTGTTTTTCATTTTGTTTATGTGGTGTATCATATTAATTGATTTGTAGATATTGAACCAATCTTGCATTTAAGGAATAAATCCCGCTTGATCGTGGTATATGATATTTTTAATGTATTGATGAATTCAGCTTGCCAAAATTTTGTTGAGGATGATTTTTGCCTCTATGTTCATCAGAGATATCTGCCTATATAGTTCTTTTTCTTTTTTCTTTTTTTAATGTCTATGTCTGATTTTGGAATCAGAGTAATGGTGGCCTTGTAAAATGAGCTTGGGAGCGTCCCTCCTCTTGGATTTTTTGGAATATTTTCAGGAGAATAGGTGTAAATTGTTTTTTGAACATTTGATAAAATTCACCTGTGAAGCTATTTGGCTCAGGACTTTTGTTTGTTGGGAGCTTGTTGATTACTGATTTGATTGCATTGGTAATAATTAGTGTGTGTGGATTTTGTTTTTTCTTGATTCAATCTTGGAAAATTGTATGCTTCTAGGAATGTATCAATTTCTTTAAGATTGTTCTATGTGTTGATGTAAGGTTGTTCTTCATATTTTCTTATTTTTTTTTTAATTTCTGTGGTGTCTGTTGTCATTTCTCCTCTTTCATTTTTGATTTTATTTATTTGAGTCCTCTTTCTTTTTTTTTTCTTGATGAGTCTGGTTAAAGTTTTGTTACTTTCATTTATCTTTGCAAAAAACAGCTCTTGCTTTCATTGATCTTTTCTGTTGTTTTTTTAGACTCTATTTCATTTATTTCTGCTCTGATCTTTACTATTTCCTTCCTTGTACTGACTCTGGGCTTATTTTCTTTTTCTTTTTCCAGTTCCATTAGATGTAAAGTTAGAATGTTTATTTGAAAATTTTCTTGTTTTTTTAGGTAGGCCTAAATTGCTATGAATTTTCCTGTTAGGACTGATTTTGCTGTGTCCCATAGATTTGGGATTGTGTTATCATTTAGTTTGTCTCAAAGTATTTTTTGATTTCTTCCTTGATCTCATTGTGGACCCATTCATTATTTAGTAGCATGTTATTTAGTCTGGTGTGGGGCTGGGATCCCTCCCTGTTCTCAGGTTACCTTTGCCTTTGAGGTGCCCCTTCCGACATTCAACCACTGTCTGTGGGATTGGGGTCAGATCATTTTTCATCTCCATACCTCCTACTAGTCTCTATATGGCCTCTTCTTTATATGCTTAGTTATAGGGGTTCTGTTCAGCTACTCTTCAGCTCATTCTTGAGGTTGATTGTTGTATAATTTATATTTAATTCTAGTGTGTCCTGGGATGCAGTAGGCATAGTGTTTACCGAATCTACCATCTACTACTTCATATTTAAAGGATAACTTGTCTGGATATATTATTCTTGGCTGGTAATTTTCTCTTTCAACATTTTGAATATTTAATTCCAATCTAATTTCAATCCCTATGGTTTTGATTTTTCCAGAAAGTCAAACATTTGAAATCAGGTAGTATGTAGCCTTTGTATTTGGCTTCTTCCAGTTGGTATAATGCTTTTGAGATTCATCTATGTTATTGCATATATTAATATTTTATTCCCTTTTATTGCTGAGAAATATTCAATGTATGGAGGTACCACACTTCATTTTTCCATTCACCCATGGAAAGACATTAGTATTTTTTACAGTGTTTGGTGACGGTGGTTAAGTTGCTATGAATGTTTGCATAGAGGTCTTTGAGTGGAATTTGTGTTCATTTATCTTGGGTAAATATCAAAGAGTGGAACCACTGCATTGTATGGTAAGTATATATTTAACTACATAAGAAACTTCCAAACTGTTTTCTAATATAATTTTACAATTTTGTACTCCACTCACAATACAGTTGCTCTGTATCTCTCTCAGCCCTTGATATTGTCAGTCTTTACAATTTTAGCTATTCAGGTAGGTGTGTAGAGTTATCTCATTATGGTTTTATATTGCATTTCTGTAATGTCTAATGATGTTTAGTGTCTCATCATATGCTTATTTGCCATCTGTACCTCTTCTTTGGTGAAATGTTTCTATAACTCTTTTCTCCATTTTTAACTGAGCTGTTTGTCTTCTTACTCACTTTTAAGAATTCTCTGTATAATCTAGCTACAAGTCTTTTATCACTGTGCTTTGAAAACATTTTCTCCTAGTCAGTGGCTTGTCTTTTTCATTTTCTTAACAATGTGGTTTAAAGAGCCAAGTTGGAAGGCCCACTGCTTAATTTCAAGATTTACTGTAAAGTTAAAGTAATCTAGACAATATGGAATGGGTGCAAGATGATCATGTAGATCAGTGGAACAGAATATAGAATCAATTGATTTTCAACAAAAATTCAAGGTAATTAATTGAGAAATGATATTATTGTCAAAAAATTGTGCTAGAACAAATAGCCAACCTTATGAAACAAATGAAACAAACCCTCAATTGTTCCCTTGTACCACAGGCAGAAATCAATTTGAAATGGATCACAGACCTAAAGATAAAATCTAAAACTGTGAAATTCTAGAAATAATTATATAGTGATGGAAGGAGAACTGATTCTGGGTGGTGAACAAATAATGTGATATATAGCAGATGTATTACAGAGTTGTACACATGAAACCTATGTAATTTTACTAACCATTGTCACCCAATAAATTTTCATTAGAAAAGAAAAACACATGGGGGGGAATCCTTGTGATCTTGGGTTAGACAAAGATTTAGATAGAACACAAAATTATACACCTTAAAAGAAAAATATAAGGGGGGAAGGTGAGGGGATTAGAAAACAGTCAGTAACCACAAGATGGCCACGGGGTTTTGAAAATTAATTTGGGGAACGTAATCAATAATGTTGTAAAGATTTTGTAGGGTATCCGATGGACACGTGTCCCATTTGGGAGACCATCTCAGGGATGATGTAGATGCCTGATTAATGCACTGTACACCTGAAGCTGAACAATAATGAACGCCAACTATAATTTATATATATATATATATATATATATACATATATATATACATATATATGTATATATATGTAGGTATATACTTACAAGAAGCAGAGTACAGCATTAGGAATAGAGACAGTGGAAATGTAATGGCTGTGTGCGATGTCAGAGGGATGGGGGGGGCGGTCCACACAGTGTGAGGGATATAAATGATAAACGACTAAGTACTACTTTGTCTTGTGAAAAAAAAATAAAAAATACAAAAATAAATAAATAAAATAATTTTAAAATCTTAAAAAGAGAAGGAAAAATATAATAAATCAGCCGTCATTAAAATTTAAAATTTCTGCTTAGTAACTTTTAACCTTCAAAGCACCATACCGAATAAGTATTATTATCTCCATTTTACAGATGAAGAAATTAAAACACAGAGAATTTTAGATCGCAATGATGGGAAGTGGTAAAGCAAGTGATCAAATGTGATTGTTGGCTTCCAAGTGCAGGCTTTTGCCTCTCCATAAACATAGCAATCTATCTAATATAATCTAAATGCAAACATAGGTAACTTTTATTAACTGTACAAAAACTCTGTCCAAGATAGTTGAAAAATGGATGTATGTTTATATATATGGGTCCCTTATCTCTTGTGTATATGAAGACAGATATACATGCAGCTATGTAATCTCCTGGTGTTTGCCATGACTAGTATGAGGTCACCTCAAAATGGACTTTTTCCAAAGAGTCTCCAAATAAATCTGATAGGAAATAGCAACTGCCAACTAATTTGTGGCTTCTGAGAAATTCAATACCTGACATGAGCAAAGAGTTGGCATTGCCAACTTTGGCACAGGGCTTTTGTGACCACACTGGAAAGAACTCAGCACCCATCATTCACCATGTCACATGCTCTCAGATATTAGTATGCAAAATTACCACAAGTGCTATAAGGACCTACATTCCCTATGAGTTCCTCTCTTCCCTGTTGCCTGTTGTTCTGCTTTATTCTGAGAGTAGTATCTGAGAAATTTCACCAACAAAGATCAGCATAGTTGGACTAGAAACCAGTCCAAAACTCAAAATGCAGGCTTATATCAAATTGTCCAATAAAAACTGAATTGGGGGTGAGGGTGGGGGCTGCAGCCAGTGTGGAAATTCTCAGGGAACTGAGATCAAGGCTAGAAATCCACCCTAAAAAACACCTATCATTTGCAAGAAAGTTGGATCTCTTCCATGCATGCTTTCCATTTTTTTCAGATTTATTTTTTTGAAGTGAAATACGCAGTATAGACTTAGAGTCTAACAGAGCATACCTGATGAAAACAAAGCAAAGGTTAGCGGGCTCCAATGTAAATACACATTAAACAATAAACACTTCTTAAAATTACAGGCCAAAATTCCTGTTTAAGTCCCCTGATCAAAAAAGAAAATATTACATGCAGTCTACCAATGGATCAATTCCTTCATTTAGTTGCCATATTAAAGTAACATTGATTAAAATAGCCATTTTGATTCCAAATTCTATTTGGAAATAGGTCCAGCAGAAAAACAGTCTCCTCAATTGCAAAACCCAAACCAAATCAATTAAAGAGGAGCACTTCCTCTCAACCTGGTTTGGTTTGAATCAGGCATCTGCCTCTGGATCCATTGGGTAGAGGAGGGGAGCAGGATCACATTCACTGGATAAGGCCCCAGTGTTTTAATGACGTTATTCAGACTAGGAGAATTTATTCACCTCTAAGAAGTCACTTTGTTAGGTATCTGATATATCTCACTGTCCACCCTCCACCCACCTCTCCTGTGCTCCAAACTTTTTCACCTGGTACATGGGACAGCAGCCAGATTCCTTAGCAGGGTCTGGCTACCACTGAACTTACAACCTTGTGCCTCACTTCTTTGCCCCAACCCTAACCTGTGCCTTAAACTTCTATTGCACTAAACTTCCTGTGGATCCTGTTCATGCCTTATCATCTTGCATTGTCAGTCTTTTGAATATATTAGGTTGGTGCAGAAGTAATTTCTGTATTTGCATTGTTGAAATTTGCCATTTGATATTGGAATACATTCTTTGGGGGGTCGGAAGCAGGGCACAGCTCACAGTGGCTCATGCAAGGATCGAACCAGCAACCGTGGTGTTATTAGCCCCATGCTCTAACCAACTGAGTTAACCAGCCACCCCTGATATTGGAATACATTCTTAAATAAATGAGGTTATGTTATACATCATTTAAATGCACATTTCTCACTTATGTTTTTTGGTAGTGACTTATTACTTGCTGTTTATTTTATATTTATTTTAGATTATGGAAATGATGTTAGACAAAAAGCAAATGGGAGGGATTTTCTTATTTGAGTTCAAAATGGGCCATAAAGCAGCAGAGAAAACTCATGACACCAACAATGCATTTGGCCCAGGAACTGCTAATGAACGTACAGTGCTGTGGTGGTTCAAGAAGTTTTGCAAAGGAGAGGAGAGCCTTGAAGATGAGGAGCAGAGTGGCCAGCCATCGGAAGTGGACAACGACCAACTGAGAGCAATCATCGATGCTGATCCTCTTAACTACTTGAGAAGTTTCTGAAGAAATCGACGTCTGCCATTCTAGGGTAATTCGACATCTGAAGCAAATTGGAAACGTGAAAAAGCTCGATAGGTGGGTGCCTCATGGGCCGACCAAAAAGTTAAAAAATCTTTGTTTTGAAGCGTCATCTTCTTATTCCATGCAACAAGGAACCACATTTCTTGATTGCATTGTGACATGCAACAAAAAGTGGATTTTATATGACAACTGTTGATGACCAGCTCAGGGGTTGGACAAAGAACAAACTCCAAAGCACTTCCCAAAGCCAAACTTGCACCAAAAAAGGTCGTGGTCACTGTTTGGTGGTCTGCTGCTGGTCTGATCCACCACAGCTTTCTGAATTCCAGCGAAACCGTTACATCTGAGAAGGCTGCTCAGCAAATCAACGAGATGCACCGAAAACTGCAATGCCTGCAGCAGGCATTGGGCAACAGAAAGGGCCCAATTCCGCTCCACGACAACGCCCAACTTCACGTCGTACAACCAACGCTTCAAAAGTTGAATGAATCGGGCTATGAAGTTTTGCCTCATCTGCCATATTCACCTGATCTCTCACCAACCAACTACCACTTCTTCAAGCATCTCAACTTTTTGCAGAGAAAATGCTTCCGCAACTAGGATGCAGAAAATGCTTTCCAAGAGTTTGTTGAATCCCGAAGCACGGACTTTTACGTTACAGGAATAAACAAACTTATTTCTCGTTGACAAAAATGTGTTCATTGTAATGGTTCCTATTTTGATTAATAAAGATGTGTTTGAGCCTAGTTCTGATTTAAAATTCACCTTTAACCCTGACTGAATCTACTGGGAAATG
Organism: Rhinolophus hipposideros; assembly: GCF_964194185.1. Taxonomy (NCBI): domain Eukaryota; kingdom Metazoa; phylum Chordata; class Mammalia; order Chiroptera; family Rhinolophidae; genus Rhinolophus; species Rhinolophus hipposideros. The sequence goes on from NC_138061.1 coordinate 65,803,609, forward strand.
ACTATTCGTCTTTTTACAGATAGCTTAACCATCATCTTTTCTAAAATGACTTCCCAAATTCTTTCCATCACACTCTCATCTAGGACTGAATCAAGTTCCTTTCTGTCATGCAGGGTGTCATGAGGGGTCTCTGGTCCCACTCCCCAAATAAGAACGCAGGATATAGTGAGGCCAACACCCATGGGGAACACCCATGGAGCCATAGATAGGGGAGTCATGCCACTATATTCTCGCTGGTGGCTGGGTTGGAGACACAGGAAGTAGGAGCCACACTATCTGCAACCTGCCATCCACTTCTGTCAACAAACCAAGCCCACTTGCTAGGTGCAATCCACCCTGCTAACTGCAATCCGCACTTGCTAGCTCAGCCACCATCTTCTTGCTAGCCCCACCGTCTTCTATGCTAGCATCTTTTTGCTGCTAGCATAACCACAGCAGATATATTAGTGGCCAATTGCTCACTGGTTACAGCTGACGGCCAACTAGTGACAGCTGATGGCCATCCAATCACAGTTGATGGCTATTTACCACCTGAGCCAGCACTTTTCCACATGAGGCTGAGAGCCTGGAAACTGCTTTTTGAAGGAATGAATAATCAAATCAACCAACTAATCAATTAATTTAGGCTTGGCACCAAGGTTTACATGCTTCTTGTTTATGCCAATTCTAGTACTCTAAGTTGAATTTGTATTACTTTGTAATTTTTTACATGTCCAGATTAATGATTTTGCCCACACTATGGATTTACCATGTTTGATGCTATCTGTAGCAATATTTTGGAACCTCAGCTGTACCTAAATAAGTAAATCATAATCGTCATTTCGTTGCATGTATGCCAGTTGTGAAGGCATTGTCTCTCGGCTCTGAACCTGGCCTTCTAGTCTTGACTATGATGCTGGGACTGGAACTCTGAAACTCTCCATTACTCTTTACCAACAGGTGTTGCTGGAGTAAGACCCCAAGGAAAGAAGAGTAAAGGGGACTTTCATTTTCCTATTTGCTTCATTTTCTACTAGGTCACTCTGGCCTCACTTCTGGTGAGCAGTGACAAATATTCCAAATTGTTTTGAATGGACACATATGAAACTCTGCACCCAATAATTATGGAACAAACATTCTTCTTGGGCACACATAGTACATTTAAAAAAATTGACCAAGTATTAAATTTTAAAGCAAGTCCCAACAAATCCCAAAAAATCAGTAACATGCAGAAAAAAAATTCCTTCATTGTGATGCATGGTAATTAAAAACGGCCTCATACATTTGCAATAATAATAACAATATTATTATATTGTATATATATATATATATTTCATATATATCTCACTCAAAAAAATTCTTTTGTAACGACCTCATGGGTCAAAGAAGATTTGGGAATCTTAAAAATAGTTAAAATTTAGTAAAAATGGAAATAAAATATATCTAAATTTATTATATTTAGCTAAAATATTACATCACAGGAGATTTGAATATTTTATTTATATTAGGAAGGAAAAAAAGGCTTTGCACTTATTAAGCAAAGTTAAAAGAAAAAGAAGCACAAAATCAACAGAATAAACCCAAGATAGCAGAAAAAAAATAATAAAAAGGGAGTAGATATTAATGACAGTGCAAGTAAATACACAATAGAGATCATCATAAAGCTCAATGCTGGTACTTTAATAAAAAACTAATGAAATAAGCAAACTCTGGTGAGAATGATTAATAAGACATAACTAAGAGAATTTACAATAGCAAAATTAGAACTATTAAGAATAAAAAGGGAGACATCAGAGATTTAAAAATTAATACATACAGTTTTGTGGGTTTTTTTATGTATATGTCTCAACTTGTCATTCATGGAGTTTCCTCATCACTCAGTCTACTTCATTCATTTAATGTCTATTTTTGAACACCGACTCTGTCCTAGGCACTATTCTATATGCTGAGGATTCAGTTGTAATCAAGTCAGAAAGGTCCCCGTTCTGATGGACTGTATATGTCAATAATGGGGAGAGACAGAGAAAGATGATTCTTTCAGAAAGTAGTCAGATTATAAAGAAAATAAAACAGACTGATGTCATTGTGGGTGGTGGAGGACCTACTTCAAACTGAGTAGTCAGGAAAGCCCCTCACTGGTGGAGATGTGTGTGCTAGGATATGGTGGGTAAAGAGCAGCCAGCTGTGAATATGTCTAAAGGAAAAACAGACTAGTGCTGTCCAATAGAATTTTCTGTGATATGGTCTAGTCTGTGCTATCCAACATGATAACCACACGAGGCCATTTTGCTTTCGTTGTGTTTGTTTTAAATATATTTTTTTTCAATTACAATTGACATACTATGTTATATTAGTTTCAATTGTACAACACAGTGATTAGACATTTATATAACTTACAAAGTGATCACCACAATAAATCCAGTACCCATTTGACACCATACAAAGTACAAAACTGACTGATTATATTCCCCATGCTCTACAACCCCATGACTATTTTGTAACTACCAATTTGTAACTTTTAATCCCCTCCCCAATTTAATCCATCCTCCCAACCCTAATGCCCAATCTGGCAACCATAAAAATATTCTCTGTATCTCTGATCTTGTTTCTGTTTTGTTTGTTCTTTTTTCCTGTTCTCTACATATAAGTGAAATCATATGATATTTTTCACTGTCTGACTTACTCTACTCAGCACAGTACCCTCTAAGTCCATCCATATTGTTGCAGATGGCAAAATTTAATTCTTTTTATGATCGAGTAATATTCCATTGTACATATGTATCACCTCTTCTTTATCCATTCATCCATTGATGGACACCCAGGTTGTCTCCATATCTTGGATATTGTAAATAATGCTGCAATGGATATATGGATGTGCATGTCTTTTTGAAGTAGTGTTTTCACTTTCTTTGGATACATACCCAGAAGTAGAATTACTAGGTCCTTCTTTGTTTCTTAGTATAACCTTTGTTTTAAAGTTTATTATGTCTGTTATAAGTATTGCTACCTAAGCTTTTGTTTGTTTGTTTGTTTCTATTTTCATGAAATAACTTATTGCATCTCTTTACTTTCAGTATGTGTGTTTCTTTGGATCTGAAGTGAGTCTCTTGTAGGCAGTATATGTAATGGTGTTATTTTCTTATCCATTCAGCCACCCTATATCTTTAGATTGGAGCATTTAATCCATTTACACTGAAAATAATTGTTGATAAATAGTAGTTATTGCCATTTTAGTATTCATATTTATGTTCTTTTTTTCTTTCTTTTTTTTCCCTCATCTTAAAGAAGTCTCTCTAACATTCCTTGTAATATTGGTTTGGTGGTGATGTACTTCTTTAGCTTTTTCTTGTCTGGAAAGCTCTTTATCTGTCCTTTGATTCTAAATGATAGTTTTGCTGGGTAGAATAATCTTATTTGTAGGTCCTTGCTTTTCATCACTTTGAATATTTCATGCCAATCCCTTCTGGCCTGCAAAGTTTCTGTTGAGAAATCATTTGACCATCTTATGGGAGCTCCTTTGTAGGTAAATAATTGCTTTTTTCTTGCTGCTTTTAAGATTCTCCCTTTGTCTTTAAACTTTGGCATTTTAATTATGATGTGCCTTGGTGTGGGCCTCTTGTTTGGGGCTCTCTGCACTTCTTGGGCTTGTATGTCTATTTCCTTCATTAGTTTAGGAAAGTTTTCTTCATTATTTCTTCAAATTGGTTTTCGATTCCTTGCTCTCTCTCTTCTCCTTCTGGTACCCATGATGTGAATATTGGTATGGTTTCTGTTGTCCCAGAGGCCCCCTTAAACCATCCTCATTTCTTATGGATTCTTTTTTCTTTTTGCTCTTCTGTCTGGGTTTTTCCTGCTACCTTATATTCCAAATAGCTGATTTGATCCTCTGCTTCATCTAATCTACTGTTGATTCCCTCTAATATATTCTTTTTTTTAGTTATTGTATTCTTCATTTCTGACTGGTTCTTTTTTATGTTTCCTATCTCTTTGTTGAAATTCTTCATGAAATCATTGAGCATCCTTATAACCAGTGTTTTGAAATCTGCATCTAGTAGATTGCTTGTCTTCATTTTGTTTAGTTCTTTATCTAGAGCTTTGTTTAGTTCTCTCAGTTAGGACTTGTGTATTTGCCTCCCCATTCTTTGTCCCCCATTTTGTTTGCCTCCCTGTGTTTATTTCTATGTATTAGGTAGATCTCTTATGTCTCCTGGTCTTAGTACCTTATGTAGTAGGTGTCCTGGGGGACCTAGTGGTGCAGTTTCCCTGGTCACCTGAGTCAGGTCTGCATCTGTTTCCCTGTGTGCATTGTGTGTGCCGTCCTGTTGTAGTTTACCCTTGGTTTCCATTGGCACATTGATGGGAGGGATTGACCCTTATGCTGATTGGTTATGGGGACTTACTGTGACTACAAGAGAGGAACAGGTGGGCAACGGTTAACACTACAGAGTTGGATTTATTAATCATGATTCTGGTGCCTGTTCAGACTGCTCTTTTGGTGTGACTTTTGTGGAGGTAGTTGGGTTGTGCTCTGGTGTCATCTGAAGCTGGCCACTAGGTGTTGGTTTTGGGGCCTCTTGGCATATGTTCTACTGCAGGGTCAGGTTAGCCACTGCCTGTGCCATGTCCTGGCCCTTTTGGTGTAACAACAAAGTGAACTGCAGATGGTTGCCACTTGTGTTGGGCTTGGAGGTGATGGGGGAGGTCAAGCTGCATACTGAGGGCAGCTGCTACTGCTGGGCTTGGGGCTGTTCAGCAAGAGGTACAAGACATGCTGAGGCCAAATTCTGCTTGTTTGGGGTTTGTGAACATTTGAGAGATTTTAGGAAAGTCCACAGAATGAGCCAAGACAGGGTGTTTGTATGGAAAAGCCATTGGAAATGGCTTGAGTGTGCCCAAAAGTTGGATGAGGTGGGGTCTCGGAAAATGACCAGGGCAGGGCAGATGAACATTATTAGCCAGGTTGATGGAGATTCAGATATGGTAGTCATCTGCATCTGCATGTTGGGTGAGGCTCACAAAAGGAACAATGACTATCTGCCAGCACTTCTTTCTGGGAGAAAGCTGCACCTTCAGACCGTGCCCTGAAGCCAGACAATTCAGTTTCTCCCCATATGTCCCTGGTGCCTTTCCAGCTGCTGCCAAGTGCTGGATCTCAGAGCAAGTGACTCCATCAGTAAGTAAGTCTATGCACGGGCTCTTTAAGAGGAATGCCTGAGACTCCAGCAGCCCTCTGTCTTACTCAGCCTCAATCTCCACTGGTTTTCTCAGCCAGAGGTAATGGGAATTTCTCTTCTTGGCACTGGAACCCCACGATGGGGAGCCTGATGTGGGGCTGGGACTCCTTGCCCCTCATGGGGAACTCCACAGCTGAGATATCCCTCCCAATTTTTAACTGCCACTTGCAGATTTCGGACCAGCCCATTCCGTGTCTTCACCCCACTTATGAGTCTCAAGGTGGCTTCTTCTGTATGTCCTTAATTATAGGACTTCTGTCAGCTAGACACCAGGTGATTTTCAATGATGGTTGTTCTTAGTTTAGTTGTAATTTTGATGTGGTCAGGAGAGGAAGCAAGTATAGCATTTACCTACTCCACCATCTTTGGCCATTTTGCTTTTGAAATGTGGCCAGTGTGACTGAGGAACTGAATTTACCATTTAATTTTAATTAATTTTAATTAAAATTGTCATGTGTATGCCAACAAATGCAACATCTTAATTTAAAAAGATCATGCAGAAATATATTCACTAAGCTACTTATGAATAAAAGAGAAAGGTTTAAATACTAACTCTTTATATATATATATAAAAATCTTCCTACAGTGAACACCAGGTCCAGTAAAATTCTCAAGTTTTATTCTCAGTTATAATCTTATACAAAATATTGAAGAAAAGTAGATAAAAAGGAAATACTTTTCAAATTCCTTTCATAACAAAGTCTGAGAAAACTACACAGGAAGAGAGATTTTATGGACCCACTTTAGTTGTGTACATAGAAACAAAAATATTAAACAAAAATATTAGCAAGCTTAATCCAGCTATAATCATAACTGAGATAATGACCAAAGTGGGTTAATTCATGGAGAGAAAGTTTAGTAAATATTTACTGAATGTAACTTTAAGCTAATTATTTCCAGTTGCAGGAAATGTGGCAGTGAGCAAAACAGACATGCTAGCCTTCCTGGAGCTAAGAGACTATGAACAAATAAATACAATATGTGATGTCTGACAATTATGTTCGCAAACTTGCCCCCATGCGCTTACATTGGCAGCACTGTACAAGTACAAACAGCTCAGTAAGGTTTCATAACCTTGGTATATCAGTGTGTCACAGCTATGTTCATGTCAATGTGTGATGATGTCTTGCTGAGCGGTGTTCATTATTGTTGTGTGATTTTTTGTGCCATCGCAAGAATGTCTGAGCTTGAATTAGAGCAATGAACAAACACTAAATTTCTTGTTAAACTTGGCAAGAGTGAAAGTGAAATCAGGGACATGTTATTCCAAGTTTATGGGGATAGTGCCATGAAGAAAACGGCATTATAAATGAATTAAATGTTTTTCTGAGGGGAGAGAACTCATCACTGATGAAGAGAGGTCAGGGGGTCCATTAACAAGCAGAACTGATGAAAACATTGCAAACATTCGTTAAATTTTGCGTCAAAATCATCAGCTGACTATGAGAAGCATAGCAGACTGAGTGAACTTAGATAGAGAAACAGGAAAATCTTTACAGCAAATCTTGGCATGAAAAAGGTGTGTGCAAAAATGGTCCCGAAGAAGCTCACTGATGAACAAAAGCAAAGGAGAGTTGAAGTTTGCCAACATCTTTTGGAGATGCAAGACAATGTTTCGGGCCATGTTATCACTGGTGGTGAAACATGGGTGTACCAATATGACCCTGAAACAAAGTGTCAAAGTACATAATGGAAGTCAGCCAATTCTCCATGACCAAAAAAGTTCTGTCAGTCCAAATCAAGAGTCAAAACGTATGTTGCTAACCCTTTTTGATATCAGAGGGATTATTCATTACTAATTTGCACCAACCGGACAAACAGCCAAATTTACTATTTGTAAGTGCTGCAAAGGCCACATGAAAGAGTTAAATGAAAACGACTTGAGCTTTCACCAACAATTCATGGCTCTTGCATCACGACAATGCACCAGCTCACACGGCATTGTCTGTGAGGGAGATTTTAGCCAATAAACAAACAACTGTACTGGAACACCCTCCCTACTCACCTGATCTGGCCTCCAATGTCTTCTTTCATTACCTGAAGATAAAGGAAATATTGAAAGGAAGACATTTTGATGACATTCAGGACATCAAGGGTAATATGATGACAGCTCTGATGGCCATTCTAGAAAAAGAATTCCAAAATTGCTTTGAAGGGTGGACTAGGCACTGGCATTGGTGCATAGCTTCCCAAGGGGAGTATTTCGAAGGGGACCATAGTGATATTCAGCAGTGAGGTATGTGGCATTTTCTCTAGGATGAATTCTCTAATGTAATTGTCAGGCCTCATATAGTGAAGCACAACACAATAAATACTATGAAGAAGAAAGGCGGTGGATTTGTCTATGAAAGCCTCATAAGAAAACGACATTTGAGAAAAGAGAATAACGGTGTGAGAAGAGCCATGTGAATAGTGGAGGAAAGTTTTCCAGCAGAGGAGTTGGGCATGTAGAGAATATTTAACCTGTAGCAAGAAGCCAGTGTGACTGGCACTGAGAGCAGAGAGGAGAGGTGGAGGAAACATTCTAGGATGTGACGAGTGACCAGACCGTATAAGGCCTTGCATCAGATGCAAAGCCGCTTAAAGGTTGAGATTAAAAAGGGACATCATACAACTTGATTTTTTAAAAATGTGCCCCTGCTGGCTGTGGGTTATGTCTGGGCACTTCTAGAATCTAGGACTGAGAGACCAAGAAGGTCAAAGAAACACAGTTATCAGGGCAGCATATGGTGGATGTGGGTCCTGCATTTTTTCCTCATGCTTGGCAAATTGGTGGAAAGCATTTCCAGCACATCACGGTTTATATTTTCTTTCTATCCCAACAGAACATGGCTAGGAAAGAACACCACATGTCTGAACTGGATGTAAATCAGATGGAAGGTGGTCCACGGGAGACTTTGGTTCAAATAATAGGTCAGACCTATTCATGCTCCATAAAAAGCATCATAAAGATCAGTATCTACAAAAACTTGAATTCCATTTTCCATTAAAGGAAACTTGAAATCAGCCAGGGCCCCTATCAACTTCATTTTATCGATGGACAGATGGGGAAAGGAGTGGATCATATCTCATTCCTTCAGTACGTTATAGAATCCAAGAAGCATAGAATCTTGTGGCTAAAGGGTATGTCTGAGATCAGTTTACCTAAGCTCCCTCCAGAAACTTGAAATAAATCTCCACCAGTAACATTACAAGAAAGAATCCCTTCAGTGGCCCTAGCAGGGGGGTCAGGACAAGCTAATGTTGTAGGACCACTTTGGAAATGTGTAGGGAGTGAAGAGATAGAATGGGCCCCAGGTGTAGCAATGGAAAATAATACATTGGATGATGTCAATGGAGAAAAAATGATCAACTACTTAGTCCAAAGCAAAAAAGCAGGAATTGGAGGGTGCTTATTATCATCATACTCCACCCACTCTACAAACATTAGTGGGAGGTGCCTCTGCAGATAATGTATCACGTATATTAACAAAACCTTTATATTTATACATTTGATCCTCTACAAATCATCATTCAGCTTAAGTTATGTCTGACACCCAGAAGAGGTGAATGACTTGCCCAAGTTCACAGTTAGTAGGTAGAAGATTGTAGAAGCAAAACAGTGTACCTTGTGGTCTAATTTCTTCCAGAAGAGGAGCCCACTTTTTATTGAAAATACATTTCTGAATTAATTTTTTTATTGTGGTAAAATATATAACCTAAAATTTGCCATTTTAATCACTTTTCGTTATATAATTCAGTGGCCTTAATTACATTCAAAATGTTTTATAGCTAGTACAACTACCTATTTCTAAAATTTTTATGACCCCAAGACAGAAACTTTGTAATTATTAGGCAATAACTTCCCATTCCCCTCCTCTACTCAGCACCTGCTAACATCTAATCTATTTTCTATGAATTTGCCTTTTCTAGATTTCATATGGAGGGAATCATACTAGTATTTCCCCTTTTATGTCTGGCTTATTTGACACAAAATGTGTCAAAGTTTATTCATATTTTTCACATATCAGAACTTATACATTCAGTTTTTAGTGACTGAATAAAATTTCATTGCATGTATATATCACACTATATTAGTTTATCTCTTCATGGGTAGCTTCCACCTTTGGATACTGTGAATAATGCCATAACGAACATTGATGTGTAAATGTCTGTTTGATTCCCTGTTTTCAGTTTTGGGGGAGTGTATTCCTAGAGGTGAATTTGCTGCATCACAAAGAAATTCCATGTTTAGCTTTCTGAGGAAATACCAAACTGTTTCCCATGGTGACTATACCATTCTACAGTTCCACCAACAATGTATGGGGGTTCCAATTTGTCCACATCCACTAATTTTCTGTTTATTTATAGCCATCAAAGTAGATATGAGGTGGCGTTTCATTGTGGCTTTGATTTACATCTCCCCAATGACTAATGGTGTTGAGTATCTTTTCATGCGTTTATAAGCTATTTGTATATTTTCTTTGGAGAAATTCTATTCAAGTCCTTTGAATATTTTAGATAATTTTGTATTTTTTCAATTACAGTCAACATACAATATTACATTATTTTCATGTGTACAATATAGTGATTAGACACTTATGTAACTTACAAAGTGATCACCCGATAAACTAGTACCCATCTGACATCATACATAGTTATTACAATATTATTGTCTGTATTTCCTATGCTGTACTTCACATCTCCATGACTGCTTTTTAAAATTATTTATTTATTTTTTAAGTTACAGTTGACATTCTATATTATTTTATACTATTTTCAGGTCTATAGCGTAGTGGTTTGACACTTGTATAATTTATGCAGTTTTTATAACTACCAATTTGTACTTCTTAATTCCTTCCTCTTTTTCACCCATACCCTCAAAACCACCCTCCCACCTGGCAACCATCAAAATATTCTCTGTATTTATGAGTTTCTTTCTGTTTTGTTTGTTTGTTTATTTATATATTTATTTTAAGTTCCTAATATAACTCCATCAGTAGATGAATGGATAAGGAAGAAGTGGTACTCATGTACAGGGAATATTACTCAACCATAAAAAGAATGAAATCTTGCCATCGGCAACAACATGAATGGACCTAGACGGTATTGTGCTAAGCAAAATAAGTCAGACAGAGAAAGACAAATACCATATAATTTCACTTGTATGTGGAGTCCTTTGAATAATTTTAAATTGAGCTATTTATTTGTGTTGAATTTCAGGAGTTCCTTAGATATTCTAGACATGAATCCCTTATCAGCTATATGATTACAAATATTTTCTCCCATTCCGTGGGTTGCCTTTTCACTGTTTAGTTGCGAGTGTCCTTTGTTGCACAGAAGTTTTTAATTTTGGGAAAGTCAAATACTAAGTCCTATGCAATGTGATAATATATGATTTTATATTATCCATATAAAGAATTTGTTCAAAGCTCTCACACTCTAGTAATAGTGTTACTACACCAAAGATCTGACTGCTCGCTGTAGGAAAGCCAAAACTCAAGAGCTGAGGTTGGTGGAAAGAAAAGCAGGTTTATTCCAAAATGCCGGCATTAGGGGAAGACAGTGGACTCCTTGTCACAAAGACTGCCTTCCTGGTCTTAATACCGCCAAAAGGCTTTATAGGCATGCAAGCAGAGGCAGAACAAAGGAAAGGAGATGTTAGTCAGGCAACCCCAGGAAAAAGGTGCTTCCCAGAGGCTGGCATGCCCCAGGGACAGCAGTGGATCCCATAGAGATACAAACACCTTTCCTAAGTCAATGGGCGGGCATGCACACGGTCTGAAACAAACAGAACCATTGAAACTGGTATGCATAGCAAATGCATAGTAAACAGAGTCATAAGGGTTTGGTGGACTGGAAGGGAAACAGAGAAGAAAAAGATTCAAAAAGTCCCAAGGCAAACCACATTGTCAAATCAAATTACATCAGAGGTTTAAATCTCAAAATAGAAGATAAAGGGTCACCGTTACACTAGGAAAACTGACATTATGTGCCAGGTCAGACATGTTCAAATATATTATCTCTCCTCCAGAATGGTGGTGTAAGGAGCTCCATAAACATGTTCTCAGAGAAACAATCACAACTATTGAAAAGTATTTTTAAAAACAATTATTTAAATCTCTGGAAATTGTTAAAGCATACAGTAAATGAGGAAATGTTATTCAAGCAAATCTAAATCATAGTTAGAACAGTAAGGGTTTGTTCTAACACTGACTTGAGCCACACAAACTCCTTCCCTCTCTGCTCCCAGGTCACATCCTTGTGCACAGCTGTGGCCAAGGAGATGGGACTCCTTCCCGACCTCCCTGCCAAAGGCTACAGCAGTTCCATGGAAAGCGCAGGGCAACACCATTTTTCATCACCACCATTTACCACCCAGGTTAATGTTGCAGGGGATGAATTTCAGGTGAGTGTGGCTTAGAGATCAGAAGCTCCCTTCTTCCACAATGACCCCACTCATAAGATGGAAACTCTATCCCAAGGATTGCCAACCAAGAATCCTGCAGCCCCAACTGAGATTCTGAGATTCTTATGGAGATACAAGAAGAGCTACAATATCCAAAACAATTTTGAAAAATAAGAACAAACTTGGGGGACTTTCATTTCTTGATTTCAAAATTTATTTTAAAGCTGCACCATCAAGATAGAAATATAGATCAATAAAATAAAATAGGAAGTCCAGAAATAAATCCTTATGTTTATTATTGAAATATATGCTTAAATTGAGTTAATCATATAATATGTAAAATATACTTCAATAAGGTTAAAAAAAGAAAATAGAGTTTGAATCTAACTAAAGCTGTATCCTTGCCCCAACTTAGCTTAATTTCTGGTTAGATTTCAGTGATCAGTTGTTCATACTATGACAGTTAACAACAGTAAAACCTAGTGAATGGTGATTGAAGTCAGAATAGGTGTTATCTCTGAAAGAAGGGGTATCTAGACTGGGAGACACAGGAAGAACTTTGAAGAGATTAAATGTTCTATATCTTGGTCTAAACCAAGATTGCTGTTACATCTTCATACTTATATACATGTGTATATAACATGTATATTATATTCCTATAATATGCAAAACATATATACATATATAGAGCTGTACATTTAATATCAGCTCCCTTTGCACACTTAAATGCATGTATGTTATACCTCATCTAAAAAGAACAGAAACAAACAAAAACATAAATAATGCCAAATGCTTGATTGTATTCCTAATTTTTCATTGTTAACAGTTTAAATTGTATGTACTATTTCAGTATAATAAGTATTATATTTTAGGAAGAAAATTACCGCATTATTTATTATTTATTTAATTTTTCTTATCATTTTTAGTTTCAGGTGTACAAAACAACGTAATAGACATTTACACCACTCACAAAGTAATAACTTCCCCAATCTACTACCCCTCTGACATCAAATATAGTTGTTACAATTCCATTGACTCTATTCCCTATGTTTTATTCCACATCCCCTTAATCTTTACAACATTATTGATTATATGCCCCAAACTGTATTTCATATCCCATGGCTCTATTGTGACTACTAATTTGTACTTTCTAATTCCTTTACCTTCTACCCCATCCCCACCCACCTCCTATCTAGCAACCATCAGGTTTTTTTCCCCATATATCTCTGAGTCTATTTCTGTTTTGTTTGTTTATTTATTCTGTTCTTTAGATTCCACATATAAGTGAGATCATACGGTATTTCTCTTTCTCCATCTGACTTATTTCACTTAGCATAAAGTTTTCTAGGTCCATCCATATCATTGCAAATGGTAAGATTTCATTCTTCTTCATGGCCAAGTAATACTCCATTGTATAAATGTACCACAGTTTCTTGATCCAGTCATCTATCGAAGGGCATTTCGGTTGTTTCCATACCTTGGCTATTGTGAATAGTTCTGCAATAAACATAGTACAGCATATATTTTTTCAAAGTAGTGTTTTGGATTTCTTTTGGACAGATATCCAGGAGCGGAATTGCTGAGTCATAAGGTAGTTCCATTGTCAATTTTTTGAGGTACCTCCATAGTGTTTTCCATAGTGGCTGCAATCCCACCAACAGTGCACAAGCGTTCCCTTTTCTCCACACTCTTGCCAGCACTTGTTGTTTGTTGATTTATTGATGATAGCCATTGTGACAGGGGTAAGGTGGTGTCTCATTGTGGTTTTTATTTGCATTTCTCTAATGATTAGTGATGTGCATTTTTTCATGTCTGTTGGCCATCTATATGCCCTTTTTAGAGAAATGTCTTTTCATGTCCTCTGCCCATTTTTAAATTGGATCGTTTGGTTTTTTGGTGTTGAGTTGTATGAGTTTTTGTTTTGTTTTTTGATATTAATCCCTTATCAGATGTATCGTTGGCAAATATCTTCTATTCAGTAGGATATCTTTTTATTTTATTGATGGTTTCCTTTGCTGTGAAAAAATCTTTTGAGTTTGATGTAATCCCACATGTTTATTTTTTTCTTTTGCTTCTCTTGCCCATAGGGATATGTCAGTAAAAATATTACTCAGGGTAATGTCTGCAAATTTTCTCCCTATATTTTCTTCTAGGAGTTTTTTTTTTTTTTTGAACAGGACTTTATTGGGGAACAGTGTGTACTTCCAGGAATTTTTTCCAAGTCAAGTTGTTGTCCTTTCAGTCTTAGTTGCAGGAGGCGCAGCCCACCATCCCCGCAAAGGAACCAAACCGGCAACCCCGTGGTTGAGAGCCCACTGGCCCATATGGGGATCGAACCGGCAGCCTTCGGCATGGAGCTCCAACCGCCCGAGCCACCGAGCCGGCCCCCTAGGAGTTTTATGGTTTTGGGTCTTACATTTAAGTCTTGAATCAATTTTGAATTTATTCTTGTCTTTAGTGTAAGGAGGTGGTCCAGTTTCATTTTTTTGCAGGTGTCTGTCCAGATTTTACAGCACCATTTATTAAATAGACTGACTTATCCCCATGCAAACTCTTGCTTCCATTGTCACAGATTGAATGGATTTATTTCTGGACTCTCCATTCTGTTTCATTGATCTATGTGTCTGTTTTTATGCCAGTACCATGCTGTATTGATTACTGTAGCCTTGTAGTATGATTTGATGTCAGGTAGCATTATACCTCCCGTTTGTTCTTATGTCTCAAGATTAATGTGGCTATTTGGGGTCTTTATGGTTCCATATAAATTTTAGGACTATTTGTTCCAGTTCTGTGAAAAATATCATTGGTAATTTGATAGGGATTACATTGAATCTATATATTGTTTTAGGTAGTATGGATATTTTAACGATATTAATTTTTCCTGTCCATGAGCATGGTATGTGTTTCCATTTATTTGTATCTTCTTTAATTTCTCTCTCTATATAATCTTACTAAATAGGAATAGATAATTACCCATAGAATAATAATAATGAAAGTGAGGATGAATATAAATGAGAAAAAAATTTTCACAGAATTGCATGATGACCTAGTGGCACAAGTGGGAACAGATTTTGAAAAGTGAGATGCTCATATCTCATAAGACGATGAATATGGTAACCTCTGGAAAAGAAATGTATTGTCACATAAGTGACTCCTCCCAACTCTAAACTCCACCTCCATCTACCCCCTGTGAGTTCTTTCCAAAGAAAGTTTTAAATTTCCAAATTGAAATACATAAGGATAAGGACGCCTTAAGAAATTTGTTGCCAATTTCTGACATAAAAGGAATAAGGTATGTCCTAATTATCACTTCTCATTCTTACCACATTTCTAATGACCAACCAACCCTTCCTGCCAAGACAGTAACTGAGGACTTCTGTGTTTAACACACTTTTGTAGAAGCAGTTGGTGTTTTCCCATAGTCAACTGGGGACAAAACTAACTCAGGTAGGCAATTGGATATACGATGCAGCCAGATGGAGGCAAGGCTGACAACACAGGAGCCCTTCACTGTCACCGAGTCACAGATGGCCAACACTGAAAGAAAGGAGCAGCTGTGTTATGAGGTGAGCCGAGAAAAGTAAGCATCCGGCCCCATCCATCCCATGGTGCATGTGCACATCTGGTCCTGATTGATTCCCAGGGCAGCACGTGTGTGTGTGTGTGTGTGTGTGTGTGTGTGTGTGTGTGTGTGTGTGTGCAATCTAAGCAGGTGAGAACTTCCAGCAAGCAGACCACAGAGGAGAAATGTGGGACAACTGGGACAAGGCGCAGTGGTACAGGCTGAGAGAAGGCTGCCAATAAAAGTCTCCCAAGGCCACTGCTGGAGTAAGAGGGCACATCAAACCTTTCACAAGCAATAAGTGCTTACTTTTTAAGAGTTTTGGAGAATGAACTTCTGACCCAAATTTGTGCAGAAAGGTGAATCTGCCTCCAATTAGAGCTCACTTACCTCCTCCTGAGAGTCTCAAATTTTGCATCTTCCTTGTGGTTCTTTTCAAGAACTAAATATCTACATTTGTTCTGATTTGTTCTCAGCGAAGCGTCATTCCCCACTCACCATGTGCTTCTTGCAGTCTATACACATTCTCACCTCCCTGGCTCCCTGTCTTGTCCCCCTTCCCCCTCCATCCCTCCTTTTCCCGTCTCTCCCCTGAGGTCCTGCTGATTCTGCTAGCCCACACAGTGTCTCAGGCAGACCTCACTTTCCTCGAACTCACCCTCATCATTCTAATGCTTCTCTCAGGGTTTGGAGCTCAGTGATCACGTGAAGGTGCACTTTGGACTTAAAGGGCAGGAGGATTCTATACCGCTGGCTGATTCAGGTTTTCAGACCATCCTGCGTGGGAGGTCATCAGCCTACATACTACTACCAGTACCTTCTGGAGTATGTACTGCCCTCGAGAATTTCACAGGAGGTGTTGCTGTGCTTTGAGACAGAGTTGAGCATTCCTGGATTTCAGTTATAAACCACCTAATGTCATCAAAATGTCACTGGAACCCTAATAGGATAACATCCATTTGTGGGAGTTTACCTTCTGTTGAGTGGGAAAGGAAGGAACAAGGAAAGGCTGGCACTGAGTTAAAGCCAGGGCGTCCCAGGCCTACCCCATGCTGTACGCTTTCAACACTCCAAGTTCCATGCCTCTGCCTGTGGAGCTTCATACACCATTGGATCTTTGCCCTTACTAGATTATGAGCATCATATGAGTTATCAACATATGAATAATAAGCATTGTTCTTAAGGTCAGAAAACAAAGGACTGAGTGCCGACCTGTCAGTGCAACACGCATGTTAGCCGTGGACACGTCACGCCCACTCTGTTGGCCTCGTTTCCACACCTACAAGTATATGAGCACTATAAGCCCGTGACTGTTTCTTTAGTACTTATCTTTCTATGGGTCAAAGTTCTAGGATGTGCCCATAAGCATCTTTTTCTTTTCAACATTTCCCCATAGTTCCCTGTGCGGACACGGGGCATGCCTGATATTTTGTTAAACAAGTGACAATCTTTAGGCATTTAACACATTCATAAATTGCACAGAAGCTGCCATAAATGTCTTAGGAAGGGGTAACCCATTATTCTCAGAGTTGACAGGGCCCACACCAAAGGCACACAACCCTTGGCCCAGAGCTGCCTACCTGTATGCAGAGGCTATGTCTTAACCCCACAAAAACAGCCAAGAGATGATGCATAAAGGTGGTCACCCAGGCACATCCAGCCCTGCCTCTGGCTTCAGGCCCTAGGAATGTCAAAAACAAGAAAGTAGATGTGAAGGGTAGGTAGTAAGAATATACCTTTACAAATATTGTTTAAATTTTTATGAAAATGTTCAGTATACTTTTTGTATAACTGTATGTATATGGATAAGATAAAAAGTCAAAGACATCTCAGATCCTCCCTCTCTTACTCTGTCCCTCTCTCCCTTTCTCTTTCTCTTAAGATACATCAAGATAGCATTTCCTTTAGTACCCCTTCTAGTAAGATCTGATGAGGTTTTCTTTACTGGGATATAGGTAAAATGATGTTACAATTGTGACCCACAGCCATCCCCCCATAGAAGGAATGGTGGGATCCCTGGCTCTCTTTCTCACTTGTCTAACACAGTCTAAAACCCTCTAACACAGCCCCTTCAGGATATGACCCAAACCCTAATCCACTCTCCTCTGTGGAGTGACCATGAAATAAATCTGGCAACCTGCAATCTCACCCTCCAATGCCACATGTATGGTGGCTTATAAGACAACACTTATTGGATGACATTTTACCCTTTAAACTCACATGGCCAAACTGAATTGTCTTCTCCTTCCAACTTTCCCACATCTGTGAGATCTGGTTCCATCATCTTCCCTTAGAAACACCTCCCATCTTTGGTCCTTAATCTTTATCCACACCACCACACCCAGAGTCACATAATGGGGAAGGGATCTCAAAGGTCATTTGGCTTCATTTCCTGCTGCCACACCGCACAGGTGCTCCAGCAGCCCCAGGAGCAGGGGAGGCGCGATTCACTGCTGAGACCTCAAGGTACTATGTGTCAGCTTGAGTCACCGCCTGCTTTTATGGTTTTCACACATTCTGCCTCCTGGGCCTCATAGAACAAATCAAATCTCTCCTCCACATGATATCCCTGAAGAAACTGAAAGCTCAGCTTGTTATCTGTGAGGGGTCTTTTCATAGCACTGTTCAAATCTGCATATGGCATTACTTATCTCTTCCTTCCCAGGTCAGCCACCTCTGCACACACTCTCCATGTGTAGGCTCTGATTTAGGAGTGGCCTATTGCTGCAAATCTTTGGGAGATGGTCCCCTTCCTGTACATTCTAGGAAGCCTCCCCAGAGGCCTGAGGGCTGCAGCTACAAAGCTGATATCCTCCAGGAAGCAGGTGCTTGTGCAACAAAAGTGCCTTGACTCTCAATGGCATTGAATGGCAACTTGGATTACTACTGATTGGCCCTGGTTTTTCATTTTTGTTATTTTAAATCTTTCTGTGGAAGCCAATAATATTAACTGAGAATTACTGGAGATTTCTACACGGTAGCTGGGTTTTCTATTTTCAAGTAGAGTAACAAGAACAATAAGAAAATTAATATATGATCCTGTACTACCTGTGATGGTTAATTTTATGTACTAAATTTTATATGTCGCAATGCCCTGGTATTTGGTTAAATACCAGTCTGGATGTTGCTGTGAAGGTACTTTTAGATCAGATTAACATTTAAATCAGTAGACTTTGAGTAAAACACATTGCCCTCCATAATATAGGTAGGCCTCATCCAATCAGTTGAAGGCCTAAAGGAAAAAAAAAAACACTGACTTCCTTGAGGAAGAAGGAATTCTGCTAGCAGATGGACTTTGAACTCAAGCTTCAACATCAACTTTGCTCTAGGTCTTCAGTTGGCTACACTGCCCTGCAGATTTTGGACCTGCCAGTCTCTACAGTCACATGAGCCAATTCCTTAAAATAAATCCATGCCCCCAACCGTGTGTATATGTATATATACACACATACATATATATGTGTGTGTGTGTGTGTGTATATATAAAGATGTATATATATAAAAAGGTGTATATATATATATATATATATATATATATATATATATATATATATATATAACCTTAAACACTACCTTTAGGAGAACTTTTTAGTTACACTTAGAAAGTATGTTTCCTTTATTTCATTATAACTTGATTCATTGTAAAAATAACCGTTTCTTCTAGTTTCTTCCTCAACTTTTAGCCCTTTATTTTCCTCATTCTTTTTGCTTTCCTCAACCCTGAAAAAGAGTTGAAGATCAAAGAGGAATACTACTACGGGCTTGTTACATATATTCAATGGCTCAATAGTGTTCCACCATCCTACACTGCTTCATGCATACATCTCACACTGTTTAAAGGGAAATAGACAGATGTGACATCTTTTCCAGGAAAAAAAAAAGAAAAAACTATCTATACACCTGAGAATCCTCATGTTGAGGTGAAGGATGAGAGAGTGAAAAATAAAATAAAATCACCTCGGTTTCCAGTCAAGATGGTGAAGTAGGTAAACGCTATGCTTATTTTCTTTCATGACCACATCAAAATTACAACTGAACTACAGAAAAACAGTCATTGAGAATTTCTTGAAATCTAATTAAAGTCCTACTTCTAAGGACATACAGAAGAAGCCACTTTGAGAGTGATAGTAGGGGTAGAGATGCAGAATGTACTGGTCCCACACACGTGTGTGAACGTTAAAAATGGGGAGGGATATCTCAGCCACAGATGTCCTCCCAGAGGAGCTAAGGGTCCCAGCCTCACACCAAACTCTCCAGCCCAGGGTTCCAGTGCTGGAGAGAGAAGTCCTCATGACTTCTGACTGTTGAAAACAGTGGAGATTGTGGCTGAGTGAGATGGAGGGTGGCTACATTCTCAGGTATTCCTCTTAAAGAATCCATGCATGAATTTATTATACTCTGTGACTCTGTGACACACTCAATTGCTTTGCCCTCCAGCCCTGGGACAGCAGCTGGAAGGACACCAGGGACATACAGGGAGAAACTGAGTTGTCTGTCTCTCGGATGAGGACTGGAGGGGCAGCTTTCTCACATTGCTGGCAGAATCCATTATTTCTTTGTTGAGCCCTCCACTCTTGCAATGTGCAGAGGTAGGCAGCCGCTATATCTGAGTCTTCATCAACCTGGCTAACACTGTTTGCCTCATCTTGGTAATTTCCCAAGATCCTGACCCTCTCAACTTGCGAACCCACCCAAGTAATTTCTAGTGGCTTTTCCATACTAATGGCCTGTCTTCTTTCATGCTGTGGACTTTCACAAAATTTCTCAAAAGCTCAAAATCCCCAAATAAGCAGTGGCTGGCATCAATATGCTCTGTTTCTCTTGCTAAGCAGCCCCAAGCGTGGCACGAGTGCCAATTAGCCTTGCTTTATAGTTTAACCTCTCCCAGGCACCTCCAAGCCCAGCACAAATGGCAACCATCTGCTGATCACTTTGCAACTCATGCCAAGTGGCTCTGGTCAGGGGCTGACCTGGGCCTACAATAAAACCTCTTCCAGAGGCCCCAAAACACCTAGTAGCAAGCTTCAGAGGACACTGGAGCAAAACACCTAGTAGCAAGCTTCAGAGGACACTGGAGCACCACCCAGCCATCTCCACAAACAACATACCCAAATGACAGAGAATCAGCCTCACTAAAGTATACCCTGCTCTGTAGTGTTATCCCCTGCCCAATAGCTCCTCCACTGTAGTCATGGCCAGTCTTCACAACCAATCAGCCTGAGGGTCAATCCCTCTCACTGACATGCCAACAGCAATCAAGACTCAACTACAATAGCAGGACACATACAACCCATACAGCACCTGGCTCAGGTAACCATGGAGACTGTGCCACTGGGCCCCACAGGATACCTATTATAGAAGGGCACTCTACCCAAACTGGAAGAAGTAGCAGCTCTACCTAATACATAGAAATAAACACAGGGAGGCAGACAAAAATGAGGAGACAAAGAAATATGTCCCAAATGAAATAACAGAACAAAGCTTGAGAAAAATAACTAAAGAAAATGGAGACAAGCAAACCTACCAGATTCAGAGTTCAAAACACTGGTTATAAGGATGCTCAATGATCTCAGGGAGATCTTCAACAAAGAGATAGGAAGCATAAAAATGGAGGGAAAAAAACATAAAAAAGACCCAGTCAGAAATAAAGAATATAGTAACTGAAATGAAAAATACATTAAGAGGAAATCAATAGATTGGATAAACCAGAGAATCAAATCAATGATTTGGAAGATAAGGCATCAGAAAACACACAAGTAGAACAGCAAAAAGAAAAAACGATCCAAAAAAAACAAAGGTAGTTTAAGGGACATCTTAGACAATATCAAGCATACTAACATTCGCATCATAGGGGTACCAGAAGGAGAAGAGAGACAGCAAGGAATTGAAAACCTATTTGAAGAAATAATGACTGAAAACTTTCCTAACCTGGTGAAGAAAATAGACATACAAGCTCAGGAAGCACAGAGTCCCAAACAAGATGAACCCAAATAGGCCCACACCAAGACACATTGTAATTAAAATGCCAAAGGTTAGAGACAAAGAAAGAATCATAAAAGCAGCAAGTGAAAAGCAGTTACCTGCCTACAAGAGAGCTCCCATTAAGACTGTCAGCTCATTTTTCAACAGAAACTTTGCAGGCCAGAAGGAGTTAGCACAAAATCTTCAAAGTGATGAATGTAAGGACCTACAACCAAGATTATTCTGAAAAGCTATCATTTAGAATCAAAGGACAGATAAAGAGCTTCCCAGACAAGAAAAAGTTAAGGAGTTCATCACCACCAAACCAATGTTACAAGGAATGTTAGAGAGGCTTTTTAAGATGAAAAAAAGAGAACATAAACATGAATAATACCATATTTCCCCGAAAATGAGACCTAGTGGGACCATCAGCTCTAATGCATCTTTTGGAGAAAAATTAGTATAAGATCCGGTATTATATTATATTATATTTATTATATTACATTATTATATTACATTATTATATTATAGTATATTATGTTATGTTATGTTATAATTACATTACATTACATTATGTTATATTAAAGAACCGGTATTATATTAAAGTAAGACTGGGTCTTATATTAATTTTTGCTCCAAAAGATGCATTACAATTGATTGTCTGGCGAGGT